>NW_023596136.1:35110773-35210773 GCF_011947565.3 Pollicipes pollicipes
TGCTAAGCAACACGCCCCGTCCTGGCTGTCGCGGCGGAGCTGACGGCAGCCGGCTGGAGTCAGCCGGCCTGGCTGCACGAGCCGGGCAACTGGCTACGCCGACGTGTGGATTTTTTCTGACGGGCGTGGGAAACTAGCGTGATTTGCTTCGTGGCCAAACATTAAAAACCGCAGCGCACAGTAAATCTGCAATAATATTAATGCAGAGCTGCGAGACCATCCTTCTGTTAAGGCGCGCTCACAAGGCCTTTTACTGGCGCGTTTCGGTGTGTTTCATGTTGGATCACCTCAATTTGGTGACTTTACAAAGCCTGGATACAAGGCTGGAATGGCTCCGTCTGTTCACTCGTCGGCCCCGGCCGCTTGACACCCGTGCACTGCTCCTCGTCATCAAAACTCGACCGCATCAGCTGATGGAGGGAACCAGGCCGCGGGTGTGCCCTCAGCGCCGGGCCCGGGTGATGAGGCCGCGCCGGAGCCGAGAGCCTGAATCGGAGGAACGTGTCGGGCGACACCGCCGCCTCCGAGACAGCGGAGACACTACAGGCCGCAGGCTTTCCAGATTGGAGAGAGGTGTGCCTCCGTAGCTTTAGCTCGAACCTATGCGCTGAATACCGTAGGGAATATTGCGGGGGATCAACTCGATTTAAAATGTCCCATCTGGTACTTAATACAAATCAACGGGACTGGAAGCGCACAAGGACACAATTTTGATCGGGCTAGTTAACCTGAACTTTTAAGTCGCCATTTTAATCCGATTCAAGGGATATGCATCGCTTTCAGATGATATGACAAGAACTCACAAAGTTCTCCTGCCCTCTCATCTCCTGCTACGGTAGGAACAGGTGAGAGGTGACAGTGCCCAGCATCTCAGCACATCGCCAAACCCGCCGCACCGTCGTCCGAGCCCAGCGGTGACCCGGGAGACTGGCGGTGACGGGTCGCTCTGACCTCGGCCTGTTGCCCCGCTGCACCGTCATCCGAGCCCAGCGGTGACCCGGGAGACTGACGGTGACGGGTCGCTCTGACCTCGTCCTGTTGCCCCGCTGCACCGTCATCCGAGCCCAGCGGTGACCCGGGAGACTGACGGTGACGGGCCGCTCTGACCTCGGCCTATTGCCCCGCTGCACCGTCATCCGAGCCCAGCGGTGACCCGGGGACTGGCGGTGACGGGTCCTCTGACCTCGGCCTGTTGCCCCGCGCGTCACCGTCCGAGCCCAGCGGTGACCCGGGAGACTGGCGGTGACGGGTCGCTCCGACCTCGGCCTGTTGCCCCGCTGCACCGTCATCCGAGCCCAGCGGTGACCCGGGAGACTGGCGGTGACGGGTCCCTCCGACCTCGGCCTGTTGCCCCCTGCACCGTCATCCGAGCCCAGCGGTGACCCGGGAGACTGGCGGTGACGGGTCGCTCTGACCTCGGCCTGTTGCCCCGCTGCACCGTCATCCGAGCCCAGCGGTGACCCGGGAGACTGGCGGTGACGGGTCGCTCTGACCTCGGCCTGTTGCCCCGCGCAGCACCGTCATCCGAGCCCAGCGGTGACCCGGGAGACTGGCGGTGACGGGTCGCTCCGACCTCGGCCTGTTGCCCCGCTGCACCGTCATCCGAGCCCAGCGGTGACCCGGGAGACTGGCGGTGACGGGTCCCTCCGACCTCGGCCTGTTGCCCCGCTGCACCGTCATCCGAGCCCAGCGTGACCCGGGAGACTGACGGTGACGGGTCCCTCGACCTCGGCCTGTTGCCCCGCTGTGCCCCAACCAAGTCCCGCCGAGCGTCGCTGCTTTATATTCCAAAATGTGGCCTGTCCGGCTTGTGGTTCGGGGCGGGCCTTTTGAGGAGGGCGGGTCCGCGCTGATCTGAGCTACTGATTAGAGCAGGGTTTTGAGCCGGTCCGGCCGCGCTGAGCACGGTGTGCCGAGTTACCGGCAGCGTCCAAACGGACCGGAGTATGTCAACCGCCGGACTCAGGCCGGGCACTGACGGCTGGCTGGCCTGTACAGCGATCATTGCGCACTGAATACTCACGTCAAACCTTGCGATGTCGGCAAAGCTGCTATACATGTGCCAGAATGACAAAAACGATCGCAGCAAATCCTTCTGAAACGGAAGGGAAGCATTTCGTGCTTTGCCCGGCGTCTGATGACGAAAACGCTCCGTCGGGAGCCGGCAGCACAATCACGTGCTCGGTGGTGAAACCAGCGTCTCCAGTTCCTAATGCTTGTAATCCTGCCTAATCTGCGACAGGGCCGTAGTCGGCAGCACAACCACGGCATATTCGACGATGAAACTGGCGTCTCCAGTCCGTAATGGGTATTATCCGACGTGATTTACGACAGGGGTGCCCTCCTGGGTGGCGCGAGAAACATTCGACTCCTGTCCGCTAATGTACGCCTTCGAACACTGCGATGTGGCAAAACCTTTCGATCCTCACGATCCGCCGAGGACCTCCGTTCAGCGCCAATCTGCTAGCTTGTCCCCCATTTCCGAGATCCTGGACGCGCGCCTGGCGTGCGGCAGCGGCGATGGCGACCCGGAGCGCTGCGGCACGGGACGACCCATGAGCGGCGGGGCGGCGCCGCGGCCGGCGCAGCGCGCGCGCCGCGGTTAGCCGGCCCTCGTCTCACCTCCAGCGGCCAGCGGCGGCGCCGTCGGCGCAGCGCCGGCGCTCCGATGGAGACGGATGTCTGTCAGGCTGCTGCCGCAGGGCCCGGGCGGTCGGGCCGGTGACGAGCCACGGAGGCCGCGGGCGGGACGCCGAGAGACCCGGACCAGCGGCCGCTGCTTGGTCGTCGCCTTTACTAGCCCGGCGCTTTGCCGCCCGGGGCTGGACGACGAGTGGAAAATGTTGGCGTGTTTCAGGTGCTGACCATGTCATCGGTCATGGTTTGTCGGGGATTATGTGGCGACAAATCGGCAGTCGGCGATCAAGGCCAGTTAAGGCGAGGACCAATTAGATGCGACGCGAAAATGAGACAGGACACAATTTAGTCAGCGCTTGGCAGAAGTATTTGTGGAGCGGACGGATGTGATCTTGTTGTCTTGGGAGGAAATAAACATGTCTAACAGAACCATTGAACAGCAGACAAAGTATGGGCAATCATACGTAGCTAGTTGCAAGTAGAACAGTAATGCCCTTTTAGCGTGCTCGTCAGTCGGAACGGCACGCACATGGCCACGAACAAACGAGGTACGAATGTCCACTCAATAGCAATCAGCCAGCAGCCTGCAGCGCCGCGGCGTTACGACACTTCAATTTGGCGATGTGAACCTCCGAATGAGTTGCACGAACCCTGGCATCGCGTGTGCGGAAGGAGTAGCTCATCAAGGGGGCGCCGCTCCTCTGTTGAGGGGCGTCCTAATGGCCGAAGTGTGAGACGTCGCGGCGCTCTGCCCCGTCTCGGGGCGCTGAACGTGCCACTGGCGGGGTCGTCACCGTGCCAGGTGCAGCGCGGCCCTCGGGAGTGGACTACCCGTGCCACTGGCGGGTCGTGACCGTCCCAGTTGCAGCGCGGCCTTCGGGAGTGGACTGTCCGTGCCATGGGCGAGATTGTGGCCGTCCCAGGTGCAGCGCGGCCTTCGGGAGTGGACTGTCCGTGCCACTGATGGGGTCGTGACCGTCCCCAGATGTTAGCCGGCCTTCGGGAGTGGACTGTCCGTGCCATGGGCGAAATTGTGGCCGTACCAGGTGCAGCGCGGCCTTCGGGAGTGGACTGTCCGTGCCATGGGCGAAATTGTGGCCGTCCCAGTTGCAGCACCGGCCTTCGGGAGTGGACTGTCCCGTGCCATGGGCGAGATTGTGGGCCGTCCCAGGTGCACGCGGCCTTCGGGAGTGGACTGTCCGTGCCACTGGTGGGGTCGTGACCGTCCCAGATGCAGCGCGGCCTTCGGGAGTGGACTGTCCGTGCCATGGGCGAGATTGTGGCCGTCCAAGGTGCAGCGCGGGCCCTCGGGAGTGGACTGCCCGTGCCACTGGCGGGTCGTGACCGTCCCAGATGCAGCGCGGTCCTTCGGGAGTGAACTGTGTCTACTGCGTCCTCAAGCCTTGAGAAGAAATATCAAATTTCAAATTTTATACTTCCTCGCACATGCACGCAGAGCTGAAAAAATACGCTTCCATATGACTTTTATATTTTTTCAATACCAGTGTCCTGTGCCAATATTTAATCTTTTTTTGTCACAGCCGGCCAGTTTTTCCCGTGGGCCGTTCTTCTGGAGGGCGCGAGCGGCCGCCTGGCCACCGGTACGTCAGCGCGGCTCCGAGGCACCTCAGGTGTCCCGTGCTCAGTGGTGCATCGCGAGCCGCTCCGTCTGCATACAGAACGTCCCACCGTGAGGTGACTTCATCGGCCAAGGCCGGCGAGTGGGGCCCGGCAGCGAGGGTCGCGGCCAGGCGGCGACGGGCGGTGCCGGACCGCCGGCCATGGGGTGGAGAGAGAGACTAACCACGGCCGGACACGGCACCTGCTCAGCACAACAGACTACGGTCGCAGGCCGGTGGGACAGTCAGATGAATATTGAGAGGAGGGTATGCAGGGTTTGGGGAGCGCAGTGCAGCAGCGCGCAGCGGCGCTGGTCCCCTCCACGCTACCTCCCGGCCGTGTCAGCACCCCTGCGCGGACCTGGCCCGGTGAGCGAGAGGCAGTGTCGCGCCGCTGGCCACCGGAGGAGGAGCCGGCGCGTGCGGCCGGCGCCCGGTGCCACGTGACCGGCCACCCCATCACTCACCGGTGACGGCGCATAAACAAGCGCGGTCGCGGGGCAGCTGGAGCGTGTGCAGCGGAGGACAAGCTCCGGGGTCAACTGGACGCGAAGCCAGCCAGGGGGAGACAACATGATGTGCGACCGTTCCGCAGTGCCTGATCAGGATGGAAGCTTTGGTGTCCGGGTAAACCTGGATTTCAAAACTTTTTTAGACTTCTGCGACCTCTAATCTAGATCCCGGACTTGCCGTGATCCCATAAAATGCAAGTATATCTTAGTGGTCGGCCATGGCGTCTGGCATGGGGAGATCCTATGCTGCTGAAACGCCTCTGAGTGTGGCCGCGGCCACCCACACTGCGACCCGTCACCGTGTCCGAGCCGTGCCGTGACGCTGCACCCGGCCCCGCCGGCCGTCTCACGTGACCAGCTGTCCTCGGCTGGCCGGACTGGCCGGCCGGCGGAGAGGGCCGGCCGTGGGAGCGGCGGCCCGCACCCCGGCGACGCCCCGCCGGCGCAAGGACGTCCCGTCCGGAAGCGCGACGCCGTCCGCGCTGGACAAATCGCCGCCGGTCGCCGAGGGGGGCCCGCCACGCGCTGGCCGGTAATTGTCGCCCGCGGCGCGATGAATGGTCGCTAAACAGCCGACGGCGTCCGCGTCCGTCCGCGCGGACGGCAGCTCCTCTCCCGCCGATGACTCGTGGAACTTCTGCAGCGGCGCGAAATGAGTCCGTAACTGCCGCGCGGCGCCACTAAACGGCTGAGAACATTAAGATGTCGGCGCGGCTGCTCGTCTGGAACATTACCGGTAAATGATCGTCGTCTGTGCCTCCTCCCAGGCACGAAGCCGATGCCGCCGAGTAATGTGCTGAGCCGTGTGGGTAAAGTGCGTGAATTCATGAGCAATGAACAATTTCACAGCGGGCACATGGGCTATCCGCAGCGTTCAGATAGGCACTACGCGGCCTCAGCGTGGCGTCAAAGCCAGCTATCCCAGCCCATCCGAGGATCGAGCATCGACCGTAAACCAGGACCCTATGCCTTGCCGGCTCTGCCGCTCTAGAATTAGTGTCGGCACGCAGCAGCACCGCCCCGCGATTACCCCAGCTGCTCTGCACGCGCTGGCTCGGGCGGCGACGGACGCCGTGTCAGGGGATAGCAGAACATGGAGAAGCCAACGACCTGAGTGTGCCAGTTCTTGTAAGAGAGGGCGAAACGTATGGTATTGCAAGGTACATTCTCTGTCTTTTGTACGCATATGAGTCGACACGTTCGTTGGTCTGTGCGTTGTAGGCCTCTGCAAACCAGGAATAACAACGTTCTACAGCTTGTCGTTTGACACCGGTAGCGTTATCATAGCGTGCAGAAGCATAGTCCGATCTTGACGTGCTATCATAGCTGGATTTCATTTAGCTCCGATGGCTTCTACGGAAGGATTCCCCTAATGCCCTCCCGTGTGGTGACGTGAGTAGGAGGCGCGAACACGTGCGTTTTTGCTCGGGGGAAAAACACATCTTCATAAACCCGCTATAAAACTCGAGCCAGGCATCACACGCTGTGATTTAGCCATAACTCGGCTCCGGAATTTCATCAAAACCATAGACGCTTCTTGCGGTGGACCGTGCGCAGTCAACGCCCCCAAACACAGCCCTCTCTTGACGGCTCGCGACAGGAGGCGGGCCCTGGCATGCCATGTCTCTCGCCGCGGCGACGGTGATCAGACCATGATCGCCTCCCGACCGAAGGCGGGCCAGGCGGCGGAGAGGGCCTGCGCGTGCACAAAGGTAGCTGCACGCGGCCGCCGGTGATGAATCGACCCCGCCGCATTACCAGAACAATGGCGGCGGACGGGCGCCGCCCGAAACGGCCTCACACCCACCGGGCGTCACACGCGGCGGCGGCGATTGGCCCGGCTGGCCTGGGCCCGGCGTGTGAGGTCCGACGGGCGTGCTGACCGGACCGGCGGGCCCGGCCTGGGCGTGTGAGACCTGCCGGCAACTGCTAGCCACCGCGGCGCTGCTTGGGGCTGAATTAATGGTCTGCCCACCCGACTGCCACTAAATAAACGGCCGTAATTAAGTTGATTAACCGTACATTATCCCGACGCCCTCGCCTAATGGGTCCACCTCGACCGCCGTGAACAAGCTAGAAAACATTATCCTGCCCAGTGATAAGGTCCAGCGCGTAACACAGCTCTGTTGGTCGGCAGGTGTGCCGGCAACGAGTAACACAGCTCTGTTGGTCGGCAGGTGTGCCGGCTGATGCCCGAGCGGAGCGACAAGGGCTTCTACACAGTGTCGCGCTCGGCGCCGGCGGCCGCGCCTCCGGGCCCGGTGGTGCTGATGACCTGGGGCCGACCTGAGGACGAGCCGCGGCCGCGCCGACTCTACATGGCCGCTCACAGCGACCCGCCGGCGCCCGAGCCCAAGCCGCGCCGCCTCGGCTGCTGCCAGATCGCGGCCGCCGTCATCGCCCTGCTCGCCTTCTACGTGCTGCTGCTGATGGGCATCCTCTACGCCACGGGCTCGGTGGACGCCCTGGTGGCAGGGTCGGAGGGCGTCAGCGGCATCGCCAGAGCGCCGCCGCCGTCGGCGAGCGCGCGCCGGGATTGGAGGGCGTGGACGTGGAGCGGCTGCGCCTCCTGCACAGCCCGGAGGCGGCGTGCGCCGGCGTGGCGGCCCTACCTCGCCGCGTTCGTGCACTCGGCGCCGACGCACGGGCTGCATCGCGCCGTGGTGCGGCGCACGTGGGGCTCTGTGCGCGACGTGGACGGCGCCGCCGTGCGCGTGGTGTTCGTGGTGGGCCGCGCGACTGGTGCCGGCGCCGAGGCCCTGCAGGCCGACCTGGACGCGGAGGCGCGCCGCCACGGCGACCTGGTGCAGGCCGACTTCGTCGACACCTACCGCAACCTGACGGTCAAGCACCTGGTCAGCTTGCGCTGGATGCTGACACACTGCGGGCAAGCGCGCTTCATCGTGAAGGGCCGATGATGACGCGTACCTGGACGTGTTCCAGCTGGTGCGGTTCATGCGGCGCACGCACGGCGACGCGGCAACCCGGCGCGCTCGTCTGCAACGTGCTTCCGGCCGGCACGCCCCGTGCAGCGCGCCGGAAAGTGGGCCGTCACGCCGGACGAGTTCGCCGCCGCCGGCTACCCGCGCTTCTGCGGCGGCCTCCTGTACCTGGCTGGCCCCGAGACGGTGGCGCGCCTGTACCGCGCCGCGCGCCGCGACCCCCACCCGCTCTGGGTGGACGACGCGTTCGTCACCGGCCTGGCGGCCGAGCGCGCCGGCGTCGAGCACTTCTACATGAACCTGCGCTATACGTACGACCTGGACGAGCTGCGGCACTGGGCGGCGAGCCGTCAGCCGCGGCCGCTGCCCTACATGGTGGGCCACATGGATGCGGAGGCGGGCGGCTGGGCGGCGCTGGCCGACCGGCTCTGGCAGAAGACGCTGCTGACGAGCCAGTCGGCGTGTCGGCGTCGTCACGGGACGCCGGACGACCCGTCACGGACGACCCGGGTGGCGGGAGCTGCCCTGGACATGAGCCGCTCTGGGCATTGCACTGATCGTGACAGCGCAGCATACCCGAGACACTGAAGGTCGGGATGGCGAGCCCCTGCTGCTCTTGGGTCGTTGGGGTTGGTGAGGTACGTGACCTAGGATCTCAAGCGGCACATGTAGTCATGTTACGAGTGTGCTCTTGACACCGGCGTTTGTGTGCGTGCGCGAGTCGAGTGCTTTAACCAATGCTGCTGGCTAACGACGACATCGGTGCGGCGCGCGTCGGCAGAGCCAAAAGCGTTGGTGATGCTTACCACGCTAGTGTTAGTATTGGTGATGCTTACCGCGCTAGTGTGAGTGTTGGTGATGCTTACCGCGCTAGTGGGAGTGATGGTGATGCTTACCACGCTAGTGTGAGTGATGATGATGCTTACTACGGAAGTGCGAGTGATGGTGATGCCTACTACACAAGTGTGAGTAATGGTTGAGCTGACCAGAAGATGGCTGTATGGCCACAGATCAACCGGGATGGAAGACTGTATGGCCACGGATGATCCGGGATGGACTAGCGTGAAGCGCCAGTCATAGTCAGAGCTCGAACGGGGTCCGATGCTGTTTATGTGATAGCCGCACGATCTTGTATCGTTTCCGTGTTAGTTCGTCCAGGTGGCTCGATGTACCGCCATTGTACCCACGTCTATAAGGTGCAAATTAGCTATCCGTGTAGCAATAAGCAAAACCCGTCAGGTAACTGTGCCTGCTAATAACACATGATACTTAGAATTAGGTTGCACCATTTGAGTGTGTTACTTGCATCATAATCACCGAGTGCGAATATCACGAATTTACATCTGAAGTGTTGTAATACAACATCAAAGAACATGCTCAATCGTCAACATACTGACTGAGCCTTGACGGCATTGACAACAAATAACACGACATATGTATTTAAAACAGCTTAGATCTAGCCGAATAGCTCCACACCAGCTTTGAACAGTGGTGACCCGTGATCCCCATTTCGCCTAATGCCCGCTGCGCCGGCCGGCGGCTGCAGCCGTCGTAGCGCGCCCTGAGCCCGAATAAGGGGCGAGGCGCGGGTAGCGACCCTGCAGCCGCTCTGCATGGTCACAGGAAAGCCCGCCGTCGTAGTGCCTCCCGCTTGACCGCCCACGGTCACGACTGCGCAACACGCGGAGGGTCCAGGCTCGTGACCAGAATCATCCTCACGGGGAATCATCCTCACGAGGCAATGTGACACGGTGTCCGGATTCCCGCGAATTTGGACGGAATTTATGCCGATTCGCTCAGTATCTACTGTAACCTTTCGGTGGCTCAAGAGCCTCGGTAGAGGAGAGAGGCATAACCCGCGCCCCTTGGTCACGTGCCTGAGTGGAAGAAACGGTGGCTGGTGGGCTGCCGGTCAGAATCCCAGGCCATGCGTCGGATCTGACCCAGCACCGAGCCGGCGCGGCCCGCAGGATCTGACCCAGCACCGAGCCGGCACGGCCTGCAGGATCTGACCCAGCACTGTGTCAGGATCTGACCCAGAACTGAGGCGGCGCGGCCTGCAGGATCTGACGCAGCACCGAGCCGGCGCTGCACTGCAGGATCTGACCCAGCACTGTGCCAGGATCTGACCCAGCATCGAGCCGATGCTGCACTGCTGGATCTGACCCAGCACTGTGTAAGGATCTGACCCAGCACTGAGGCGCCCCGCCGGACACCTCACATACCGTCCAGGCTCACAAGGACAGCTGGTGATCAGATGACGAGCGAGGATCTGGAGGCCTTAGCTGCACTTCGATGAGCGAGGTGATTCTGCAGTCGGCGGTGACACCCGGGCCAATATGATTTCCAACAGGCTAGAATAAGAATATTTCCATTCGATCCAATCCATCTCGTTTGCATTGGTCGAGGTGCCGTGTCCGTTAATGGCATATGCTATGGACTGACCGCCGTGGTCGGCGCCCGGCGAGCGACCCGGGAAGGCCGGCCGCCCTTGCCCTCAGATGAGTGCAGGGTGGGCGGCGGCGCCTGCGGCGGCGGCGGTTCGCCTCGCATGAGTGCCTGCGGGACGCTGCGGAGCACAGCACCCGAGAGCGGCGACAAAAACGGGCACCGTTAGTCGCCCGAGAGCGCCGCGCCGCCTAATCTGGCGTAATGGACCCGACGCGCAGGCCACGGCGTAATGCCGGGCTGGGTAGTCCGCCTATGTGATGACGGCGTATCGTGCATCGCATTATCTCGGCGCTCTCAGCCCCCCGTCCCTGGCGATCGCCGTGATCTCTCGCCCGGTATGGTAATGGGCCGCGTTCACGTTGCGCGGGGGGGGGGGGATGATTGATGTTTCTTGTCGCAGCGTTTGATGACGGTGACGAGCTGGCCGGTTGATGGCACACGGTGGTGAGACCTGCCACGTCCGGTTCTAGTTGCGTCGTTCAGTTTATGGATAAATATGCCTATTCATTTGGCGTGCTATCAGTCTACTAAATACAGGTATTTAATAAGCAAAACCCCCTATTTGTTTTCCGGCGTCTAATCTAGCTTGTTCTGTGGTTTCTGGTAATGAAAGTCTCGTTTGAAATGAGCTAAAATAAGCAGCTGCGCCGTTGAAAAATTACCGATAAGTGAACCTAATTGGCAACTCAACCGATCAGCCCTGGACAATAAGTCTGTTGTTGGCTCCAGCCTGGTGGCCTCATCCGCCAAACGCAAACAAGCAGCCCACGACGCCGCTGAAACGCCGCGAGCGATGCAGACGGCCATACGAGCGCGACGGAACCCCGGCACCTTCCGCGACCCGACCCTCTGGCTGATGTGACCCAGGTCCCAACTGACCCGTCAAGCGGTGCCACCATGGGTACGTCACCTGGTCGGCTGAGCTGACTGGCCGCTAACTGTCCTCCGAGTCGGCGGCGGCGCGAGACACCCGGACAATGGCTCGCCAACCGCCGACGGCATCCGGCGAGACCGGGCGCGACGCGGCGCGCGGCCTCCGCCCCCGGGCCACGCGGGTCACGGGCTGACAGGCCATCAGCTGGTGTCAGGTCACGCGCTGCTGTGGTCGCCGGCTGTGGATCGCGCCTGGCTGCGGTCGCTGCGGCGGCTGGCGCGCGGCACTGCGGTCTCGCACGCGGCCTACGCGGCGTTGCAGTTTCCGGTGATGGCTTCTTGGCAGCACTGCAGTCGCCCGCTGGCGAACGCGCCGCCACGCTTGGTGCCTGTCGGTTGTTGAGCAGAACTGCTGTTCTCAGTTATATGATGCATTGTGCAATCAGTCAGGGGCGATGTAACTTAGGGATTTTTGGGTAAATTTTCCATGAACTCCACCGAGTCTAAGGAAAAAAGTGAAGTCCTTTGAGCGCGGCGTTCGGGCACCCAAAAGTATGCAGTGACAACCCTGCTACCAGTGTCCGTTTTACATGACTGGGAAGCAGCGTCGCAGCGTCGTGTGGCGACACCCGTCCACAAACTGTCGGCCTTAACGTCGCTTGGCTTTGAGACCAGACCACTGGTGTTCGGGTGGGCACCAGCTGGTGGACATATAACCCATATCGCCGCATCAGCCTCCACGTGCGGAATGTAGGCACTTTACCTGGAGCTTTACGAGTGTAGCTCAACTGTTCCGAGACGATCAGATGGAAGGCCAGACCAGACGTGTTCGACCTACTGATTTATGATATCATGCCCGCCCCACGTACTGTACCATCTCAGGGCGCCAGTGGACATAGGGTTAGGTATTGAAGTGTAGTGTAGTGATGAACAAGGGCTTAGGAAACGAAAGTTGGAAGCATTAGCATAAAACGGTGCTCTTATTTGCACTTCTGAGCTTTGTGTGGAAAACCTTCACTTTTCCTGAATTGCCTGCTATGTGCATTCACTTTAATCATCATTTCTTCACTTCGCAGCTGCTGCGATACACTTAAGATGCTGTTCAACAAAGCTCAGTGACAAGAGACTGAGCTCGGCGAAACTTACGTACCATTCACTCACCGAACAAAGGCTCGGTAGAAAGTGCGGTCTGGTCTCGTTTCTCACTGTTCCCTTATCCAAGCCTGATTAAGCTGCCGGAAGCTAGAATATCACCTCACTTGACCAGGAGCTAGCCTCGTTTCGAGCGTCGGCCGCCGCCCACCAGCGACCGGCCGGCTCCCGGGCGGTGCACGGCCCGAGTCATCGAGCGGGCTCCGTGCAGGCCACGTGTCACTGTCAGCAGGTCCGTGTGCAGGTGACGTGTGGTAGCCTGACTCACCGGGTCGGCGGCCGGCGCTATTGCACGCCGCTGTCGCGAACGCCGCCGCTCCGGCCCTGCAGGACGACGTAGAGCAGTCCGGTTTGGTGGGCTCTTTCCCACCGCAAACCTTTGCAAAGGTTGGTTTAGGAATCCTGGATAAATGCCGTCAGCCGTGCTTGGAAATGCTGACGTCTTCAGGTTTTACAGCCGTTGGCGTATGTTCCAGGACCGCTGGTGAACCCCAGGCTTCGCCAGTGTGCCCAGCTGAGCTGGCACAACTCGCGGCCAATTCCGGCCCGCAGTTGCCTTGGGAGGTCGCCCAGAACCACCGCGTCATGCGCCGGCGGGCACGGCCGCCGCTCTCGGGCGGGCCGCCGGCGGTGACGCGCCGACCCGCACGCGCGCCGCCGGCCGCGCCGCGACCCGGCCAAGTAAGGCGCCGCGGCTGGCTGCCCGCGCTCGCCAGCGCGACAGAGCGCGCGCGCGCGCTCCGGGTCGCGCCGCCGAGCCACCGGCACCGTTGTGCGGGCTCGTCGGCGGCGGCCCGGTTACGTCTTGCCACTGCGGGGCGGACGCGGCGGCGCCGGCGCGGTGACACGCTTCCCGAGGTGGAGGCGGCCGGCCGGGGTCGTCACCGACCCGTCATGGCGGTGCGCCGGCGCGGTCGCACGGCCGGGCCTCCTGACCCCGCTGCCCACGCCGTTCACACCGCCGACCCGTGGCCGCCGACAGGCATCAACTCTTCCCTTCCCACGCGTTGCACTTGGACTCCAAGTGCCCGGCTTTACGATCGTTCGGGCTGACTTCCCGGCGACAGGGGCGGCGGAGCTCGGTCACGACGGCCAGTTTCCCCGTGCAAACATTTCGGCTCGGGCGGCTCCGGGTCGACTGAACGGTTCAGAGTGTGCCCGGCCGGGGGCGAGGGCAGCCCTCCACCGCTCTATAGGATCGAGTGGGCGTGCTCCGGGCCGGGGTACTCGGCGCGCGATTGTCTGCGAGCGCTCGGGTGAAAAGTCACGTCACAAAGGGCCGGGTGTGCCATCACTGCCAAAAGGCGCTGACAAAGTAGGCCTGCCATTTTCGTGGGCACTTTTCCTGATGGAATCCAGAGCTGTATTTAAATAAGGTGCTTTAGGGCCGATCGAAATTACAGGGCGCACCGGAGCGTTAGAAGGCGTTAGCAGCTGAGAAACGAGCGGCAAATGCGAAAAATTCTATCGTACTCTTAATGTGTGCTTTTGTTTTTTGTTTCTTCTACTCGGGTGCAATTAGTGGGGTGGCTGCTTGAAATCGATTATGGCGTATGCATACGTTTCTTAAACCATAACGTAACGTAAATCGAATGAAAACGTGCCCTTAGAAAGCACGTTCGATCAAATTTTCCCCCGTAACTTGCACAGTCACGAGCATCCACCCTGTTCATATCGACTACTGTGAGGAGCACCCACTGAGCCAAGCCCTACTGCCAGTAAACAGCGCTAAAAGTCGTCACAATGGACCCAGATCCTCATGCACAGCTCTCGTCATCTGATATTCGTCATGCTGTTGCTGAACTATGAGGCTTACATACGACGGTTATTCCTGATTAGGCCCCGCAAACCCGGCAGAAACCCGGCTCTAAAGGTTCTCCGTTCGACACCGCCCACCTCACGTTGTGTATCGGATACGAAGCCGAAGGCCTTCGTATCGATAAAGTAGCACGGCAACGGGGACGGCCAAGACCGCAGGAGGGGAGGGGCTAAACCTCCTTACTTTCCGAGATTTTAACGTCATTCCTCTCCCCATGCACGCTGACTGAAAGAAACGACCAAAAATGGCTATCGGCCACCCTCCATCCTGGAAAGGCTTCCGTTTCCTCTGGTCGAAGAAGCTGCATGAAGTCTCGAGGATCATTCACAGATGTCCTAAAGGCATCGGTGACAGCCGCGGGACCGTGGGTGGACTGCAGCTGGGGCGTGTCATGACCGGCGCCGCCCTGCGACGTACCTCAGAAGCACATCAACCACAGCGCGGCCGACGCCATGACCACGTTAGCTACCATCTCCGTCGCAGGCTCAGAAGCGTGACATATTAAAACTGCTCCTTTTAAACGCTTTAAAGCGGGAGCATGAACCTGAGAATAACTTGGGAATGAGAGACATTCAGAGTGTTTAAATCTTTACGGTCAGTGCCGAGCGCAGCATTCAACCAGATAATGCGCATGTTGGGACTGTGCGCTCCCAGCTAGAAGCCCCTAGCGCCGTTGTCAGCCGGTGCCGACGCAGATGCGCCAGGAGCCGGTCTGTGTCGCCGGTGTCAGCCGGTGCCGACGCAGCTGCGCCAGGAGCCGGTCTGTGTCGCCGGTGTCAGCCGGTGCCGACGCAGCTGCGCCAGGAGCCGATCTGTGTCGCCGGTGTCAGCCGGTGCCGACGCAGCTGCGCCAGGAGCCAATCTATGTCACCAGTGTCAGCCGGTGCCGACCCAATTCCGGCGGAGACAGGCGCGCTGCGATCCGTCACCGACGCGTCACGGCCGGTGCGTCACACCGCCGGCGCCGCCGGCACCCGCGCTCTGACCCGTGCGACCCGCTTCCCGCCGGCGCCGGTCGATACAACCTGCACTCTAGCCGGCGGCCCGACCGACAGCCCGACCGACAGCCCGACCGACAGCCCGACCGACAGCACGACCGACAGCACGACCGGCAGCCCGACCGACAGCCCGACCGACAGCCAGACCGGCAGCCCGACCTACAACCCGACCGACAGCCCGACCGACAGCCCGACCGGCGGCCCGACCGACAGCCCGACCGACAGGTCGACCGACAGCTCGACCGGCAGCCCGACCGACCGCCCGACCGACAGCCTGGTCGACAGCCCGACCGACAGCCCGACCGGCAGCCCGCCGACAGCGACCACTGCCTGTACGGCGACTGTTGACATGCGAGATGACGGGAGGCGTCGCTGTTGAGCCTCAGCCGTTACGCAGCGGAGATGAGTGGTGACGGCCATGACGGTTGCTGGAATGTCTGCTAAGCACCAATTACTTCGAAGGTGACCCGGACCTCAGCCCCATGGCTGTCAGTGCATCCAGCATGGATGTCTCTATGTGGATACTCCACACACCAATGCGGATGCGTTGGAGAGTGAATGGTCAATTGACTGAATTTTGCAGATCATGACTTGCGATTGTCCACCTGCGACACGATTACGAAGTGCGAGTCTTCCTGTTCTGAAGCCGCCAGTGCTCAGCCGCCTCCGCACCGCGGGTCGCAGCGGTCCCACGGAGAGGCGCAGCATCTGAGCGTGCCGCCTGTCGACGGCGCCCAGCGCGTCATCCCCGCGTTCGCCCAGATCACGGGTCACCCGAGTGGCCGCCGTTTGGCCGTCAGGCCGGGCCCGTCTGTCGGCGCCGGCGCCGCCTCGCGCGTCAGGCAGCCCGGGCCCGTCTGTCGGGCGGTGACGACGCACAACGAGCGGCGTCGTTATCGGCAGGCCACGTCACGCGCGCGCCAGGACGGGGACAGGGCCGCAGCCTCGCGCAGGCCGGCCGCCACTCCAGAGCGAAGGGTTTGTTAACCTGTTCTGACTCGCCTTGCACTGGATGGACTGATAAGTGTTGTAGCATGGGCTAGGTGACATGATACAAACAAGAAAGGCATTTAGCTCCTGGTCTTTCGGCATCATGGGTTCAGAGACATCATGCTGATAGCTAACGAGTCGACCTTTTACGATACCAAGGGTGCTAGGTAGAAGACATTGTGAAGCAAATGCTGGTTATATGGTTAACACCCACTGGTTGCAACGCCTAAGGTTATTGACAAGATAGCCAATGTTGGCTTGACATGCCGTTTAACCAGTACCATCTGACATATTTTAGATCGATAGGTGTCAGCATAATAGAAGGCTGAGCTCATAATGAATGGTTAACAGTCTGAACAGAGGAAGAACTATGTTGGCCGCATGACCGTCTAGCAGGACAAAGCAGCAAGCACATGCAGCAGGTCGAGGGCAAGCCTTCCTGTAAGCGTGTGGCGTTCGATCGCGCGATTCACATTTTGTAAAGACCACGTCTGGCGCTTCTGAAAGTTCTCCAGAAAACTACACAAATCGAGCTGTGCCTACTTAGCTCCTCAGAGCGGGCGTAGCTTCGGAACTGAGTTGGCGATGAGGGGTGGCGGGCTGAACAGTGAAAAATAGCAAAATCGATTTCAAGACGCGTCAAAAGCTTGCTTATCCTGGATTTGGCCCAGTTTCTTCCATCCCCAACAAAGCTGGAGGAGGTGCTGGAGCCCAGGTTTTGGGGCATAAACCCGTCAACTGAATAGGGAACTACACCCTGCTTCTTACGAAGGCATTTCAGAGCATGCAGCCTATTACAACTGTCAGCAACAGTTGCCTCTACAAATACAGCCCTACCTCCGCAACAACCGACAGGTTCAGCTATACGATATTCGACAGCTTGTTCCGTCGAGGAAGGCAGCCACTTGTGTCAATGTAAGGAGCCGACTTCATGGCTAACCGCCTGTCACGTTTTTAATCAAAGGAACCGCAAGAAGAACAACCTTCGGGCAAAAATGTCCCCGTTCCTTCACGGGCTAGCGGCTTTAGCTAACTAGGTTCCGTGTGGCTACGTTTCAACGGTGACATGTTTTGCGTGTGCGCACGAAATGGCGCAGCGGCAGCGGTAAACCACTTAACTTGGGCGGGCTGCGTCACGCGCTGTTGATAAAAAGCGCTGCAGCGCTAAGACGCCAAAATGTTCACCAGACCTGTATCATGATTTTGTGTGACATCGTAGGCGCAGTCATTTTTTCCACACGTCGTTTGGTGGGTGCTTCGCTTCGATGAAAAGCAAACATCCAAATTTTCACGAATCACGATAATTTGGCCTTATATTGTCACCTAATTGACATAAAATATTTTCACGATGCATTTCATGAGAGAAATTCAAGGTGATATGCGTAACCAAAAGTTAATACAATTCTAGCTTGCTTACATGAGCACGACATTCGAACTATAGAAACGCATGTAAATCCCAGCAACTCGAGTAACAAATTTACTGGCACTTTGGCACATTGCATTCAACCATGATGCTCCGAAATCATGCACCGCATTGTGAAGCGCCACTGAGACATCCGATGAGGAAAAATTGCCGCGTAGTGGCCTCCCGTGATTCCATCCTAGGACTAGCATGACGCGGAATTACCACGTACTAGCGTCCTGTAAAGCTATGCTAAGCCCATCATGCCACGGAATTACCGCGTAACAGCCTCCCGCGATCCCATGATGAAACCAACGCGTCGCAGAGAGTTATTGCAGATTAAATGAAGGCTGTCGAAGAGAGATATACCAAACCAACCACGAGACTATGTTATAAGTTTATACGCATTTAACTCGTTAAAAGTTGTTTCGACATGCCTACTATTCTTATGTATGTTTATTTTTACTGATTGCTCTTATAACTTCTACCCCATTCGGATAGAAATTTAAGATATTTCTGGACAGCCGGGACTGTATATTTCGGTTTGCGAACCAATCAAGATGTAAAAACTGGTATTTCCATACGTCTGGGGCATAATGGTGTTTTGTGATCCACATCATATTACAATCGGCGATATTTTTACCTGAGCTCCTTCCGCGGATGTCACCAGGGCGGCCGACGGCTGCGTGAGCCACCACTAGCGCCATCTGCATCGCGGGATTCCGCTGAAGCTGCCCTCGAGCGACAGAAGCCGACAACCGAAGCCACCATGGCTGATACGGGTCCGTTGTCCGGGGACACCGACAGTGCGGCGATGGTCTGCTGGGCTTGCGTGCCCAAGGACGATTCGCACGTGGCCAGTGAGGCCATCTGCAGCGCGAGGTCCGCCACGCCATATTATTGATGCATTCAGACAAGTGATCTGAGCTTAAGAACACCACTCTTCAGGTGCAGTTTAATCTCGACGCCACTTTTCTGTCCCACGGAGTCTGTGACAGTCTGCGCTGGTCGCAGGGCCTCTCGCAGACTCCCTCAGCCGAGCTGGTGCTGACGTCAGGAGAGCTTGGTGTCAGCCAGCCATTGTAGACACCAGCAGCCGCAAAATGCCACTCGACGGTCGGGTGCGTCAAACGGCAGGTGTTGGCCGGCAAAAGTCCCACATCGAGCAGATGGACTGCAGCTGTGCGCCGCTAAGTGCGCATGATTTATGTACACGTGGAACAGTTAACAAATGCAGCTAGCTTTATGCGACATGTTGCCCAGATGTAACACAAGGCGACGCTGCACCTAAAGGATATCTCCGTAACCTGTACGCGCTTCCAAGCACAAACACCTATTTGGTTCGCCTCAGGGCACGAGGCTGTCCGTTTACCTACCGTAAGTGTTGCGTGGCGGTCACTTCGTCTCTCAGACACGCCTGCCGTTAGGGGCGTGATAGCGCATAGGAATTGTCACCATGACCTGCCATGCATCGCCATTCCTGCGCCGCCGGGTGTCGGATCAGTGTGTGATCAGTGATCAGTGATCACGCCGCCGCCGTGTCAGTCGGAAAGTGAGGCGCAATCTTCCAGGACAGCTGCTGTGTGGACAGCTCATCTCCCAATTCAGCCGAAAAAAACATGCGAGAATAGGCTGTATTTTCCGCGGCCGAGTTTGCCGGATTGGCTGACAAGTGCACATCACAAACACACCGCAACCGAGGCAGTCAATGGACGGAGCCGTTGCTGGAGACGAACCGCTCGTAAATCAGCGTCGTCACATGCTTGTGCTTAACGTACAATAACGTGACACACCGCGCTGACTAGGCGATATGCGAGACTAGAACAACGAGAAATGAGATCAACGTGGGGAAAGCCTGCGCTTTCCGCCGATATCCTGCCGCGGCCAGTCCTGCTGGCAGAAAGCGTCTTTTCTGAGGGTAATCTCGACACAGCAAACAGCGGGCACATTGAAACAGACCGGCAGCGCGGCCGTCCATATCGAACCAGCGGCCGCACATCGACGGCTGATCGGCGCAGCCTGGCCGCGACAGCAGTATTGTAATAACTGGACCGTGAATCCTGACCAGACGGGGGGGGGGGGGGGGCATGCGCCGTAGCCCACGACACATGCACATGTGAAACATGAGCCCCTCAGCCGGTCCGCAGACATCATCCGCCCACCCCAGCATAGCACGCCCCCACAGCGGCTGCCCGGAGCAGCGCCGACACACGGGCCGCCGCGCCGAGCCCCGCGGCCCCGGGCACGTCCGCAGCACCGGCGGCGGGCGGCGGCCGCGGCGGCACAGCGCCGGCCGGAGGCCCTCCGAGGCGATCACGGCGCGCCCGGCTGGTAGTTAGGGTTGGTCTCGGGCTGCTGCCCGAAGTGACCGGACTGCTTGAAGGCGCTGTACAGCGTGAAGAGCACGTGCAGAGACTGAATCTTGGACTTGTACACCGGGATGTCCATGATGCCTGCGGACCACCGACAGGACGGTCAGGACTCGGCGGAAGATTGCAGAACAGGCAACAGAATAGCGATTAGAAATATCAAGCGTCTCTCTTTTTCACAGGAACGCAGAGTCAGTCCAATCCGCTCGAACACAATCACGTGCGCATTATCGACCAACTCCACCACGGCGTCGGCTGTCACCAATACTCTTCACACGGCTTCGAGCTTCAAAACGATTTCATCTTCGAGACAACCAAATATTTCGAGACAACCAAACCACGAACAAAGCAATGTAGTCACTTTTACCGTTGCTATTCGGCAGTACTACTTTGAGCTCAACCGCTACCATAATGGATGACATGACCAGCCGGCGGTGGCAATCTAATATCAGCGTTCCCCGCTGCGTTCGAGTCAACGGTACTTTGCAGTGTCAGTCCAAACTTCTCGGACAAAAATAGCCAAAAAGAAACAAACGAAAAATAAACCAAATACGTCAAGAAAACATGTCGCGACTACCCCCAATTTAAAATAACAGCCACTTTTTGGGAGGACAAATGCCATTCTCAGTACAGCCAGTTCACTCGCGTCTTTCTGGCGCAGTAGCCGACATAGCGCGCTCCGCCGGCGCGCGCCGAGCCGGGCCGGGCGGAGCACACTCACTGCAGATGATCTCGACGTAGGTGGCTAGGTCGCAGTCCAGGTCGGCCGTCGGCAGGTGGGTGCTGGAGAGCACCTCCTCAAACTCGGCCGGCCACTCCTGCATCAGGAAGTCGATGTCCGGCATCGGCCTGTCGACGGCCGCAGGGCAGACGTGGTGATCGAACACAGCGGACAGTGATCGGACACAACAGACGTGGTGATCGACATGGCGGACGTAGGGATCGACACGGCAGACGTGGGGATCGGACACGGCAGACGTAGGGATCGGACACAGCAGACATGGCGACCAGACACAACAGACATGGGGATCGGACATGGCAGACGTAGGGATCAGACACGGCAGACGTGGGATCGGGCATGGCAGACGTGGGAATCGGACATGGCAGACATGGGGATCAGACACAGCAGACGTGGGGATCAAAAACGGCAACCGCCGGATACGGCAAACGACAGCCGAGGGGACGAGTCATTCCGTCGCAGTCAGCTCTGGCCCGTCCATGCCAGACAGAGTGCAGGGGCTTACCACAAGACAATGATTCACATGGAGCATGAACTTGAGCACGACATAAACGTTCGAATACATCCATTGTAACCGCTAGAACAAGTAGATATGAATGGAGGACAACACGTTACGACGGTGCAGGCAACTGCTACGCGAAACATACGCCGCAGGCGTGGGCAGAGCCTGGTCAGACCGTTGAGGACCAGAGAAATTCCCCCCAACAGGAAACCATCGAGTTTTTACGTTTCCAAATGCCTAGTGATTTTCTGTAAACATCAACCGGCCCACGGAAGATATGCATGGAATAGATCCCTTCTTCAGAAAAGCAGACTCCACCCAGGGTCGCAGGTGAACCACGGCCATACAAGCACAAATACTAAGTGCTTGGGTCCACATATAGGTAAGAGCACTACGAAGAACGACTGTTTCTCCTGTGCCACCTGAGCTTAAGTCTCCGCGCCCTCGCCCCCATCCCATGACCGACTCACTTGTTGTAGTGTACGGAGGGTGCCGGCTTGGAGCGGTGCAGGTCCCCGATGTCCTTGATCCACTTCTCCACAGCCTTGGGGTTGCGGTCGGCGTTGGCCACGCTCGCCACCGTCGTCTGCTTCTGTGTGGTCGTCTTGGCGACGGCGCGCAGCTGCAGGTCCAGCACGTTCTTGTCGCTCTGCTGCGCGCGCGGCTCGTCCAGCACCGACAGGCCTGGCGGTCGGAGTCAGCTCAGGTTACACACGGGCTCTGGCGTGGCAGAAGGGCCATGGGACAGTTCTGCTGGGCGCGCGGCTCGTCCAGCACCGACAGGCCTGGCGGGCGGGGTCACACACCGGGCCTGGCGTGGCGGCGGCGAAGCAGGACACGTCTACTGCGTGCAAGAGCCGCCGGGACAGCCTGCCGAAGGCGATCCAGGTGGCGCAGGGGCGTGCAACAGGTCCAGGTGGTGCAGGGGCGTGATATAATCTCATTCTTATATATATATATATATATATATATATATATATATATATATATATATATATATATATATATATATATATATGCATGCGCTGTCCGTGCTATCACCGCCGTACGACCACGTACTGGATACCACGGCGGGACAAAAACGGCCATCCCACAGACCGCGGGATTCGCCGTCCTACACCTGCGGGTACCACACCCGGCAGTATGACGGATGCTGACACCGCGTCCGTTCACATCACACCGGTCACACAGACAGCCTATCACACCTGTCACACAGACAACTGACGTCACATGCACACCGTCCGTTCATATCACACCTGCCACACAGCTAACTTATGTCGCACCCAACTTCCGGTCACATCACACCTGTCAGACAGTTGACGTCACACCCAACGTCCGTTCACATCACACCTACCACACAGACAGCTGACGTCCCACCCAACGCTTCGCAGCAGCTGCCGTCACTGACCGATGGAGTCGGCCTTGCCGTCTGGCCGCTCGACCTTGATGAAGGCGTCGATATCGCCGATGGCCGGGATGAAGTCGGGGATGAAGGGCCGCAGGCGGTTCTCCAGGTCGACGGTCTGCGGCGTGTAGCTGGTGATGAACTGGAACATCTGGGCGATCTCGGGCGTCACCGTCAGGTGCTCGTAGTCGCTCGGGTCGTACGCCCTGGGGACGGGCGGCGACGGCCGGTCAGAGGCGAGGTCAGCGGTCACGGGTCTGGTCACACGTCATCGCGGCAGACACGGGGAGTCTACAGGGGACCGTGTCCGCGTCACCCCGTGGGCTGGCCCAGCGACTACAAGGAGTCTGCGTGGGGTGTACATGGGCTCCAAATGCGGCTGACCACAGCCGGCGACGCTGGCCGAATGCCACAGGTAAGGTGCAGGCGGGCTCAGACGAGCACGTTGGCACGTGGTGGGTCGCGTGCTGCCGGTTCGACGCATAGCCCAACACAGGCATTCGGCGCGGGAAAAGGACGGACCCCACGCAGCCCGGATCACTGGCTATCCGGGGCGCACTGCCGGCAACGAACCAAGGAGGTCGGTACTGGGAGGACCTCCGCCGGTCGCCGTGACGGGCAGGACAGCAGGATAGTTACGGTTCTCCGATCTCGGTCTCCTTGAAGATGCCCTGGCCGGCGAAGTGCTGGTAGAACTCGGCACGCGCCGCGTCAATCGCCTCCTCGCGGTCCATGTCGCGCCGCCACGAGATGCCCTGGAGAGTCGGACGGGTGACGGCAGGACAGGTCAGGACGACCGGGACGGAACAGGTCACAGCTGGGTCGGCGGCCAGGTGGAGATTCGAGGCGAGATCGAAAGGTCGGCGGCCAGGTCAGGTCAGGTCACACAGATTCAGGACAGGCAAAGGCCAGCGACAGTTCTGGTTGGGTCTGGGCGGATCCAGTACTGGGGATTGACCGCGTCCACAACACTTCGCGCAGAGTGCCACCAAACTGCTGTCGTTTCCAGACGCCACTCGCCCAGCGGCCCCTCCATACGTGCTGCAGCGTCCTCCTCCGGACCGGCCCGTCCGCCACACTCTCCCCCACGACATACCAGCTTGGCCTCCATGGTCTCCATCATGACGTCGGAGGCGAGCATGCGGACCTCCTTGGTCTTGCTGAAGCCGGTGGGGCCGGCGCCCACGCCCAGCTCGTCCAGCATCTTCTGCTGGTCGGGTGAGATGGTCGGCCCAGGCGCAAGGTGCTGGCGCATGTTGACCTCCATTTCAGGTGACCTGGGGCGCCACGGGCGGCAGGCAAGGAGGGCGGTGACGGACAGGGGGTCAGGATGCGGTATTTGACATTACAAAAGAAGAAAGCAGGCCAAGGGCAAGAGTGCTTTCTGAAAGGCAACATTTACCTGGCCGTCCTAAAAACAGCGCGAAATGCTCGCCCGTAACTTCGAAGGCCGAAAACAAAGCAACAGAAATACTAAAAGCTGGAGACATGTGAATAACACCAAAGCGCGCGTAGGACTGATGACCGGGCTAGGCCGACGACCAGCGTCAAGAGAACGGACCGGTCACGGGATCCTCGGGACACACCAGAACAGCCGGGAGCCAGGATCACCTCTCGATGGACATCCCTCGCGGCCGCTGCAGTCCTGACGGCGAGGCCTCCGGCTGCATCCCCCCGGACGGCGTGGCCTGAGGCGGCCCCTTCTGCGCGGGCGACGCCTCCGCCTGCAGCATGGCCTGCACCTGCTGCGACGGCGTGCTCTGCGGCGGCGGCGCCGCCTGCTGCGAGGGCGACGAGCCCGGCTGCAGCGTGCCCTGCGCCTGCTGCTGGCCGGGCGTCGCCGCGCCCGTCTCGGCCTCGGTGGCCGGCCGGTCGTACGCCTCCAGGGTCATGTTGCCGTCGTCGGCGATCTTCAGCGTGCCATACACGTTATCTTTCAGCTGCTCGGGCACCGCCTCCGGCTCGGCCACGCCGTTCTCGTCCACCGTCTCGCCGGAACCCTCGCGCGTCAGGGTCATGCTGCGCGCGCCGCGCGTGGGCTGGGCGCTGAACGGCTCCTGCGCCGCCGCCGCGGCGGCCGGCGCCACACGCACCTCCGCCTCGCCCTCCAGCGTCACCGTGTCCACCTCCTCGCCTGGCGTGCTAGCGCTGGCGGACGGGAGCCAGCTCAGTCCAGGGAGCTTGACGGACGGAAGCGGGACGGGAGGGAGTAGAGAGGCAGACGGGATCAGCTCTGGGGGTCTGCAGCCGGGTGCGGCGCCAGGTAGGCGCCCCATGACCGGTTATGTACAGAGACGTGCGCGTACGTCGAACTTCGTGACCTAACTCGGAGGCGCCAGGATGGGCGGAACAGCGAAGGACAGGATGTGGTCACACACAGGATATCCCTGAAGGCGACTGCATGCACACACATGCTCGTCTTTCATCAACAAGGAAACTAGCCACGCTGGATGGCCAGCCAACAGCGCACTGCGCCCGAAACTAACTGAACGTCGCGTTTCCGTTGGACGTGACGGGCCGGCGCCCCAGCAGCCACCATATAGCTTCCCGTCCTGGTGCGGCTGCCGGGCCCAGCCCAGGTCTCTGACCCCGCTCGCCCGGCGGGCCTGGGCGTGCTCACCCCTCGATGCGAGCGCTCTGTACGTCATCGTCGTCCTCTTCTTCCTCGTCGCCGTCGCCCGGAGGGGGGTCGTCGGGCGGCATGTCCTGGGGCGGGAGCGCGGGCGTGAGCACACGCGCTTGTGGGACGCGGCGCTGCGCCACCTCCGAAGGGGAACACACCCGCAGTAGGTGCGGTCATCGACAGACACGGTGGCACGTCCGTTGAGAGGCAAAATGTCAAGGTTGGAGCAGTCAATTGCAGATATCACGGCCCTACCTACCAGATGAAACACAATCCACCGCATATGGCACACTGATGCTGCACGACTAGACAAAATCGCCAATGATGAAGAGAAATCAATACAGGAGTTCCGACATATCCTGTTAAGCTTTTATCTCTCGATTCAATGCTACTGCTGCTCTTCAACGTTCAGAGCGGGAAGTAACTGCTGGCTGCCGATCTTCCGCACCTGCAATCGAGCACGACTCCCCCAGCATGAAACAAGCGCAATATCATGCGAGCACACAACACTCGGGTCAGCCACACAAAATCTACTGCTTCATGCTGATGAGGGGCGGTGTCGGCCAACCGGGGTCACACCACGCCACATCACTACGCTGGCCCTGTTCGGCTGCCCACGGTCGGCCCGTTTCAGGCCGCTCAGTGCATTAATGGTGGCCTTTCAGCCAATGTCATCAGAGCATTCCCTGCTCAAGATTAACAGATGATCCCGCGCCGGTGGACGCGCCGTCCGGCTGCCAAGGACACAACGCAGACGCAGCGGGAGAAGGGGCCCGCCACGCCGGCCAGGCAACAGCCGTCCAAGCGGTCCGAGGCCCCGTCCGCCGCCACCGACCGCCAGCTCCGCGGCCGCGCGCGGACCGCTGGGAACGCGTGCGAACCAGGCGGCAGCACGGTGCGGAAAGCGGCACACGCCGGTGCTCTGTCCACATACCTGCGCGGCCTTTCCTCAGCTTTCCGGATGACCACAACGGCCGGCCATGCGATCACGCGCAGGCAACGCAAACGTAATGGGAGCACCCCAAGTCTGCACGCAACGCGACCGGACAACACACAGCCCACGTCAACGGCCATGTGGGCAGTCCACAGCATGGCAACGGATCATGTGATCACCCCACAGAACGGCAACGGCCACGTGAGCAGCCCACAGCACGGCAACGGCCATGTGAGCAGCCCACAGCACGGCAACGGGCCACGTGAGCAGCCCACAGCACGGCAACGGCCATGTGAGCAGCCCACAGCACGGCACATGTCATGTGAGCAGCCCATAACATGGCACGTGCCATGTGAGCAGCCCATAACATGGCACGTGCCATGTGAGCAGCCCATAACATGGCACGTGCCATGTGAGCAGCCCATAACATGGCACGTGCCATGTGAGCAGCCCAAAACATGGCACGTGCCATGTGAGCAGCCCATAACATGGCACATTCCATGTGAGCAGCCCATAACATGACACGTGCCATGTGAGCAGCCCACAGTATGGCAACGGGAAATGTGAGCAGCCCACAGCACGGCAACGAGCCATGTGAGCAGCCCATAGTATGGCAACGGGCCATGTGAGCAGCCCGCAGCGCAGCAACAGGCCATGTGAGCAGCACACAGCACGGCAAAGGCTCCTGCGATCGGCCCCCAGCCAGGCAGTGGCCATGACCGCTGCCTGTTGGGGCGGCACCTCAGCCTCCGCGTCGCTGGGTGGGTCGAGCGGCGCGCCAGCGGCCTCCTCCGTGTCATCGCCGCGGCTGCTGAGCCGCTCCTCCTGGCTGCCCGTGAACGACGGCGGCCCGTCGAGCGGGGCCGGCTCGGCCGCCGACAGCCGGCCGTCCGTCGGCGAGCCCGCCAGCGGCTGTCCGCCACAACGCACGGTGTGGGCGGGGACGGCGCCGAGTCGGGCCGGCGCGCACGCATTTGCGGCGCGCGTACATGCACGATTAGTGACGCACTGGGGTGCCTCGGTGACCTTTAACTTGACCAAGGCAAACATAGTCTAGATAGGAGGGGCTATCGACCATGGCGCATCAGGCAGCGCCGATTTGCAGCGACCAGTCCGGCAGTCCCGGACGGCAACACTGGCATGGGGTGGTCAGTTACTTCGGCCAGTCCTGTCAGTGCAGCCGCTATCCGTATCGGCTGCTCAGGGCTGAGCCACCACGCCCGCTGAGCGGGCTCTAATGTGCACACGGGCGCCCCATCCGTTGTGCTCTGCCAGTGGTCCGGCAACCCTGAGCTAAGAAAGCGGACCGCCGCATCCGACGCGGGCCAGTGCCAGCAGCTCGCCAGATTCCGGCCCCATCCAGCTGGAGGATAACCGCGCGTCCTCTCACTGAACCATAACGCACTTCCAAAACGGCCGTGGTGAAGGCGAAGCCGGGTCCGCGCTGGTTACCACCGCACAGGCTTCTTAATCCAGCACACAACACCAAACATAGGACGGTGGGAGACTCCGACGCTGCACCCGGCCCAGACCTCACCAATCAGCACACAGCTGCGTTTACGCAGTAAAACACATCAACACCAACCAGGGCTTCAGCCGCCGCCGCGCCAGCATACGTCAATCGCCATGTCCCGCACCAGAAGCCATCTGGCCCCGGGCGGCCCGGCGAGCGCCGCCTGCGGCCCAGGAGGCCGGGGCGGCCGTGGGGCGTGCCGTTACCTTCTGCTCCATGGTGGGCTCTTCGTCAGACATGGTCGTCTCCGGCTCGTCCTGCACGCCGGGCTCGTCCGCTGGCTCGTCCGCGGGCTCGTCCGCTGGCTCGTCCGCTGGCTCGTCCGCTGGCTCGTCTGCTGGCTCTTCCGGGGCCTCCTCGTCGGCGCCGCCGGCTGGCTTCTCCTCCGCCTGTGCGACGTGGGTGGCATCAGGGCAGCTGAAGCGGCAGCGGCGGCGATGGCGGCGGCGATGGCGGCGATGGCGACGGCGGCGGCGGCGGCGGCGTGGAGGACCGACTGAGGCGGCGGGGACCGACTGAGACGCGCAGCAGCGCCCGGCCGGGCGCCGCGGAGCCCGGCTCCGAGCTGACCACGAGGCCGGGTGGCGGTCGGCGTGCAGCCAACACCGACAGATGGCGGCTGAACAGTTTGCCGGCGTTCCCAGTGGATGCCGTGTGTGAGAAGACATGAGCCGACGGGCTGTTCGGGAAGTCGCGGTCGCAACGGTACCAAGCGAGCGCCAAGGACGTACGAAAGCGTGCCGGGTGGCGTAGTGCGTTTTCTTTGCTTGTGCGCTATGGTGCAATGCTCGTGGACAGCGGACAATGGCGACATTAAGCGAAATGGAAGCAGGGAACAAGGGTAAAAAAGTGGCTTGGCCAATCTGTAGTATGCTGTCTTATGTCATGTTGTAAAACATAGCATCCTGCATGAATGACAATGCTTCACAGGTAGCCTTACATTTTGCATCAAACACTGGTATGAAGAGCAGATTCAGGACAAGACTGTAGTTTGCTTCCCTGGTGGTAAAGCCTTGCTGGTGACTACAAAACAGCTATCACAAAGACCATATAGAAGAGTGCCACCTCCATTTGTACTGGTATTACTATTGGACATCAACCAGAAACCAGTTGCTTTGGCCATAAAAAAGAGCAAAGAAGGTGACAAGGAGCAGCCAAATAAATCATTTACACATTATAGCCATTCAGGTCTATAGTGCACCACACTATTAACAATTTTTCATTATTTACTCATGCTGGATTGAATTATCCCAAAATAAAAGACAAAATACAGGCATTACTGCCTCATCAATACAACATAACAACATCCATGGTGACTTATTTCAAATGTAGATATGACTGTGCACCAATACAAAACAAGAGATCCAGATGCATAATACTAAACCTTTTTAGAACCACGCTTAAACAGCTTTGCAGCAAACATCTTTACAGGCCTGCATGGAAAACACAAGATCAGACTTCTGAAATTCGAGACTGCTACAAGTACCTGATATGAGGTATTTTACAACACTGCATGCATATTGCTTAGGGGTAGCATGTTCCCATACATGTAGCATGTACCATCAAAAGCACACACAACAACCTGGGCCAATGAGTAGTGTGCCTTATTCATTATTGAGGAAGTGACATTTACAGACAGATTCCTACTAACATACATATTGCAGTAGATGGTACCAATCAGCACAGTAATCACAAAAGTCACAACAAACTGAACAAATGATGAGCCATCAGTAGATTCCATCAAAATGACACTTGGACCATGGGACACCTCATGAAATCCAGTTGCGTCTACCTCCTCCTCAATCCACCTCATGAAATTTGTCTGTCATCCCCGTGGCTCCGTTGATTAGAGCGCCTGCATTCTGATCCACCTACCCCTGGCGGGAGGGATCCACCCACCGCTGGCGGGATCGGTTCAAGTCACTTTAGGGTCGCGCTAAAGGTCAGTTGATGTCAGAGGGCAAGATGGACCATGCCCAGCATTGCGGCATGTAAAGCTTTTGCCACTAAGTTCCGCTGTTGCCTGGCCTGGAATTGCCAGTGCTGATCCCAGAAATCCATCCATTCAAAGGGTTTGGGTCAAACTCATAAAAAACTGGGATTTCACCACCAGGATACAAAGGGAGTTTATCCATAGGACATGACGAGAGCTTACATAGGGAGTTCACCTATAGGATGCAAAGGATGTTCACATGTTGGCCCAATCAGGACCACACAGAGGTTGTTGGGGGACACTACAGTGGCTGAGACAATCATAAGCCCTACAAGAATGGTGAGATCCATTGTGTGAACAGGCTTCATTGCTTAATATCTTCTATGATCTAAATAAAGGAGGTTTAACAGTTTTTCAGACCCCACATATCTGGCACACCTCAAAATTGATATTTTCAAATCTAGGGGGAAGGTCTCGGCCTCCCGACATGGAATCCCTACAGGCTACATGTCTGTTATATGCCCATTTGAGTCTACCTGAAGCCTGGAGATTTCAATGGGTCTATTGGTCATGGGCCATTTATGAAATAACTGATCTGCTATAAACAATTCAGGTGAATTCATTGGGACTATTATGGAAGGCTTTCAACAAGTATCATTCTAGTAACCTATATTTGATTTAGTATTCAGAACCAATCAAACATGCTTCGAAGGATGGTGATTTACAAGATATTGGTTCATAGCCATGCAGCTATTTCTTTGAGCACACATCAACTAGAAACAAAAAGAACTGAAAGAACTCTTGGTGGCTTGAAAACAATGTCAGCTATTGAAGAGGGCGGATCAGGAACCATGTGACTTTCTATTCAATTCCTGAATGCACTTATATGCACTGGAATGCCATTGAAGCATCAAGACCAAATGCCTGAATGTCAATGCACAAACTGTGCACATCAACAATTATAGCACAGAAGAAATCATGTGGGGCCACCATCTCTGACAATATTGGGGGCTACACACCCTAAAACGGGCCTGCGTCTACAAATCGGACAGTTTTTGGAGTCTGAGCCAAATCGGTCATTTCTCGGCCAGCCTTAGCCAGTAAATCAGCATCAGTTTGAACATCTTCACGCCACTCAAATCTGATGGCACCACTCGCGACATATGCTACTGCATTCTCGGAATCTACAAACCTGCTACTGAACTTGGAATATATTAGCACAACTAGTCTTACTGTGAGCAAGAGCACCGCCGATTGCCAGCACCCGCTTCCCGAACCCAAACGGCCCCCAGACCTCAACCCCTACGCTTACCGGGCAGCGTCTTTCCCCGACGTTACCCTAACAAACCCCTATGAAAAGATATTGGAAACTGCAGTTGATGCGACGACCGTTAGGTGATAAGTGGAACTAAAAACAGACAGCAGCGTGCGCTTGTGTTCGAGAAGTGGCTATTGAATCAATTTGGAACCTTCAAGACTGGATTTATCAGTTTATAATAAGCCTTCATTAAGCGCTATGGTGACATAGACGAGGAATAAGCAACTTAAAAAGGTAAAGAAAAAATCAGCGTGTAAAAGGAGGTAGCTCAGATCTAAAAAACATATCGCTCAGATCTCAAAATTTACTCAGCAGCCACTGTTTGAAACGAACTTGATAAATGGGAAATTAGATCGAATCAAACAGTTCAAAATTCGGTCATTTGCAGATAGCGAATGTCGCCTTGGTTTTAGAAGCCTCAATGACGCACAGTTGTTTCCAAGACTTTTTCATAAAGAATTCTACGAGTACCCATGTTCAGAGGCTCAGCTAGAGGCTTGGCAAGGGGGAGCACAGGATTGACAAGGAGCCCCCTGACAGTGAAAGGCCCCCAAAAAATCGCCGGATGTGGCCAATTTGTGGTTGAGGGTCCGTCTTTCTTTTATATATATATATATATATATATATATATATATATATATATATATATATATATATATATATATATATATATATATATATATATGTATGTATTTGCCGCAAGCTTATAGTGATAGCTGACAAAGGCAAGCGTCAAATGACTTCATGAAATAAATCACCGGCTCTCATCATTGCACAACATTCCAGTCGTTTCTGCGTGGGAAATGGGTCTCACGGGCTCAGACGGACGTGGAGTCGCCTGTTCGGTGTTCGTGTTTTCCGACCGATTTAGACACCCGCATTGTCTCAGGGGTTCCTCAAACGGTGCAAGGGGACCTCTGACTGATATTTCAAGTCGCGACCCTACGAGCTGCGATTCTTTATGTGACCTACAGCCAGTCTTGCGGGCCTTTATGCCCTCAAGCCGGGCTTTTAATCGTCGTTTCCAGTAGGCCACCGGGACTCTCTTTGAGCCTCATCGACGCTTGGTCAACTCGGGGCCCTTGCGAACACAGAGCCCTCTGTTAGGCGCCGTGGACCCCTGACAGATACAAGGCCCCAGACCAGTGTAAATCACTGGTTCCGGCTTTATAGCTGATTGAGAATCGTGTCCAGCCTATGTTGACACAGAGCTGACTATGTGGTACGGTTGTACCTGACGGGCACACAGCTCCATATCGACGCGGGGGGGGGTCCCCCATCGACTTAAAAGGACCTCTGACCGTTATTTGAGTGCCCGTCTTCGCAGGTCGGGGCCCATGAATAAGACCCAGACCAGCCCTTTACGTCCTTAGACCCTCCAACCGAGCGCTTGATCGTTGAACCCGGTGGGCCCTCTAGGCTCTTCGGACCTCCTCGAACACTGCCTCTGGCCGACTCGGGACGCATTGACAACACAAAGCCCCTGTTAGGCGCTGTGGAGTCCCAAGCAACGTAAATCGCTGCCTCCGCCTTTACCCCTACTTTGGATATAGGCACTTAGTCCCATGCCACCATGGAGCCGACTGTGCGTTACTGCCTGCGTCTGACCGAAATATAGGCCGTTATCGACTCGGTGGACCCCCGGTCAGTGCGCAGGGCCCTCTGGCTGGCATTGGAGTAGCTGGCCCTGCGGGTCGAGACCCCTAATGAGGGCTGGCATTTCAGGCCCTTAACAGTAGGTTCCGAGGGGCCAAACCCCTCGGAACCAAGGGGGGGGGGGGCGCGTGCCCCCTGTCGCCCCTGCCTGCGCTACTGCCCACGCTCGTCAGGTGGATACATCATCCATATTCAGATTCAGGTCGATATTCGAGATTCAGCTGACTCCTCAGACTGGCCTGAAACTTTGTATACGGATGCAGGCCAACCTTCTGAAGATAGCAAGCGCAAAATCCCGGACCGGTACGCCTTAGTTCCAGGCCAATCTGAGGAGTCCGCTCCATCCCGAACATGGACCTGAATCTGAATGTGAGTGTGGTGCCAACTTGACGAACGCATCTAAATGTGAATGTGGCACCAACTTGACGAATATATCTGAATGTGAATGTGGTACCAACTTAAAGAATGTCGAACATTCGACCATCCGCGACTCGGAAGTCAAATTGACGCAGAATAGACAAACAATCTTTGGCTGTTGCAAAAAAAAAGATTGTTGGAGACCTTCGGTCCCCCAGGCCGAGGAGGTGATATAGACCGGGGTTGGTATGGGCCTAAATTTAGGAGATTTGAAGCCCAAATAGCGGATGGCAATGAGGCGCACGTTATTCAGAATGAAGGAAATACACGTTGCGCCAAGCATCTTCGGCGAAGCAGCGAAATCTGTCAATGATTTCAGCACACTCGTGTCATCGTGTATCCGAGCCCCAGAGCTTGGTGTGAGGTCTTCATCAGTTTCAGCATATGAATAGCCGATGTCTCAAGAAATTGTGACGTTGGAAACGGTATCTAAGGGAAACAAGCTGACAATGTTTTTGAGAGAAATGGGAATTTAGCATAATTTGGCCCAGCCTGGGTTTGAGGAGCGTCAAGTTCATAGGTCAGGGTGTACTTTCCTACCTAACGTTAGAAAAAATCATTGTACACCATTCGTCGTGTTTAAGGCATGACATATCATAAATAATCTCAAAACAGGTAGAGTCATGCTCCTACCTTCGAATTTCAATAACTTCGATGGCGGGCCCCCGAGCGCCGCGCGCACCGCACCGCACCGCCTGGACTCCCCAGCGCCGTTTCCGCGTTGCCGTTGCGTAAATACAATATTTCTGCGTACCAAGAACTGTACAAAATGTACGGGACCAAAGTAAACCATTTGTCATGTTTAAGGCAGGACAACCATAACCTAACTGCGAACCATAAAAATATTTACTAAACATAAACCATATTTACCATAACCATATTTACCATATAAACCATATTAACTGCGAACCATACTATAAACCATAACTATAACTATAAACTATACTATATAAACCATACTATAACTATAAACCACATTTACCGCGAACCATAAAAATGTACCGGGACAAGGTAGCAAGAATCCATGAAATTTGATCCTCGACGCCAACGGGACCATGGGTTGCAGGGGGATTGGGTGGGGAATGTAAAGCAAAATGAGAACATGGCAGCTAAATAAAAGCTCACTATATGGCACCTATATATGGCATGGAGCATGGATGCCAATGAGATGCTGGGTTGAAGGGGATATAGGGTGGTCAGGTCAGGTCAGGCTAGCTTAGCTTAGCTTAGCTTAGGTTCTGGTCTATTCTCAGTTAGGTTAGGTTAGGTTAGGTTAGGTTAGGTTAGGTTAGGTTAGGTTAGGTTAGGTTAGGTTAGGTTAGGTTAGGTTAGGTTAGGTTAGGTTAGGTTAGGTTAGGTTAGGTTAGGTTAGGATATATTCTGGACTATTCTGGCCTGCGTGTTTCATAAATGTACCTAAACTCGATAAGAAACGATTTTGGTTGCTTGATTATTGTTACCTTGGTCCCGTACATGTTTTATGGTTCTTGATAAGCAGAAATATTGTGCTTTCGCAACAACGTAGAAACGGCGCTTGGAAGTCGAGGCAGTGCGGTGCGGGGCGTGCGGCGCTCGGGAGCTCGCTATCGTATTTATTAAAATTCGAGGGTAAGAGCATAATTCTATCTGTTTTGAAATTATTTACGATATGTTCCGCCTTAAACACGACGAATGGTTTACCTTGGTCCCGTACATTTTGTAGAGTTCTTGGTAAGCAGAAATATTGTATTTACGCAACGGCAACGCAGAAACGGCGCTGAGGAGTCCGGGCGGTGCGGTGCGCGCGGCGCTCGGGAGCTCGCCATCGAAGTTGTTGAAATTCGAAGGTAGGAGCATGATTCTACCTGTTTTGAGATGATTTACGATATGTGCCACCTTGAACACGACGAATGGTGTGCAATGATTTTTTCTAACGTTAGGTAGGAAAGTACTCAGTTCATGGTGTGTGCAGATGTCATGGGTCACATATTTAGCTAATCATCTTCGCCACTATAATCTTTTTCAACCAAACAAGGAAAGCACTTCATAGTGTAATAAGGGCATCAATCCATGGTTCTACCAATACTAATCAATGGTTAATACCCAAACAACAACCTTGAAAAAAACAAATGCAAAAAGACTGCCATTGATGGGTCAGTGTCTGAAGTATGCTTGTGTACCTCATTTGCTTGGTCTCACTGTAATATCACAAATTGTTTGAAAGATATGATCTTTAATGCACATTCCTACATCAGCCATATTATAGGATAACCATGCTTTGTAATTAAAGGCGAGATGATAAAGCATCTGTTTTTTTAAACTTACAGACTACAGTGTATTCTGCTTTAAAGAAGGTGATTGATATAGAAGGGGTTTTTAAGATGTGATAAGTAACTTCTGTTACTCACAGACATAACACATGAACATATGCCTACTGTGTTTAAAGATTTGGCAACATACATGGTCTAAAGCATGACATATTTAAGTGAGCTTGATTTTGAATTTGAATGAATGTGAGTTATTGCCACATGACAACAATGCTGCCAGATAAGTCCAAGGTATCAGTGATGCAGGGATGCTGATAGGATGGTAATTGATGCATGATGTGATTGCTCATGCTTAATGAGGCAATTTAAGTTGGGCATTATGCTCATGGTACATGCTTCCTAAGAATTCACACTTGAAGATATATATGCAGAAATTCTGACAGAATACCCATTGTATTATTATCAATTATTGTTTGTGTTCCTAGGCTCAAGATACTGTGCCTGTCAGGTAATGGAGCTGCTGTGTGCAGCAAGAGCAGGCCTTCTGCATGGCACCATCTGCCTGGTGCAGCACTCCCGACTACCGCTGCTAGCAGTCCGCTGGCCCCACTGCTCCCAACTGTATGTTGGTCTCCCGGCACTCAGTCAGCTACCCAGCCAGCTGCCCAGGCAGCGCACCGACTTCAAGCAGCTGCAGAGTAGTGCCAACGAGCTGCTTCACTCGGCCCTGTCTGGGTGCAAGGAGCCTCTGACCGCCGCCGACTGGGATCAGCTGACGTCCTCCTACCGCAGCCTGGTGCCAGCGGCCAGCCTGGACGCCATCGACCACAAGGCGCTCAGTGCTTGCAAGACTGCGGGCGACTTTGCGTCGGCGCGCTCTCTCGTCCGGCACCGGCAGGCGACGGGCACGGTGGCCGCTGCCAACCTAGCCGTCTTCCTTGAGCTGGTGGCCACGTGCGGCGACGGCCGTGGTGACGACGACGCGCTGGCGGTACACGGCGCGCTGGTCGATGCGCCACTGGACCGCGTCAGTGCCGGACGCGCCGTGGTGGGCCTGAGCGCCACGCGCCACTGGCGCCTGGCGCCGTCTTTCCTGCCGGCGGCGCGCCAGGGTGGCCACCTGCCGCGTGGGGCGCTGACGGCGCTGACGGCCGCCGCGTTTCGCGCCGACGACCGCCACCTGGGGTGGACGCTGCTCGAGGAGCTGGCGACGGCGCTGGTGCGGCCCGGCGATGCTGCGCTCGACGCCTGGCTCGGCCGCTGCGAGGCGCGCGCCCGCCAGGAGGCACGCGCGCGCCTGAGCGGCGAGCGTGCGGGCACCGCGGAGGTGGCGGCGGCCGAGGAGGGAGCGGCCGAGATGGTGGCGCGACTGACACGCTACCTGGCGGAGAGTGGTGTACTGCTGAACGCCGACCAGGCGCTGCGGCTGCGCGAGCTCTTCACGGTGCGGCTGGGACAGCGCTGGACCGGCGAGGCCACGCACGTGTCCAACAGGTGATGCCTGCCGACGGGTGGGCTGCTACGGCCGTGTCAGAGTGATGGAGTGAAGAGCTGGTCCTTTAAAGGTAGTCTTGTCTTGGCCTGGGCGAGGTCGATGTTCGAAAAAAAACATGCTAGCGCTATGGAGCGTCTGGTGGGATGCTTCGTATGGTGGGACGCCTTGGATCATTTTAAAATTTAAAAGCAAGGGGCTGCCAGACCTCCGCTCCGCGCACGTCAGCTTTCTGGCTACCGCATTTTGGGCTGTTCAGGCATTTCGACGGCTGCCGCTGTTGCTCTCACCGACCGCGTCGCTGTCCGGGCTAGTTATCGCGACTCCTTCAATGGTTAGCCAGATCATTCGCACCTGTGTCCCGCGACTCGGAGAGGAGGCACGGGTGCCCGCTCTTATCCTGCTGTTCTAGGACCAACGCTCAGCTGGTGGTCCGGCCTGGCGCCCCACCCGTGACCCAGCCCGCGCCATCCGTGACTTTACCCGCTCGCTACCCGCCCCAGTCGTGACCCGGCCCACCCGCCGCCCGCCCCAGCCTTGACCCGGCCCACCCGCTGGCCGTCCCAGTCGTGACCCAGCCCGCGCCATCCGTGACTTTACCCGCTCGCTACCCGCCCCAGCCGTGACCCGGCCCACCCGCTGTCCGCCCCAGTCGTGACCCAGCCCACCCGCTGCCCGCCCCAATCGTGACCCAGCCCGGTCGTTGCCGGCAGGGGTCGCTGCGAGCACTGCGGCCTGGTGCTGCCCGAGGCGGTGCTGAGCGAGGCCGACTTCGCCGAGGTGCGCGACGCCCTGGACCGGCACGTGCTGGTCGGTGAGGACGTGTTCCAGACGTCCACGCCGCAGGAAGTGGAGCGCTTCCGCCGTTTCGTGGCGCGCACCGCCCCCTACGACGTCGTAGTGGACGGGCTCAACGTCAGTTTCGCCTGCTCCAAGAGAAAGGGGTCGCCGTTGTCACGCGCGGTGAGGAAAGGGGCTCGCCGCACACTGATGGTGAAGAAGTGATTTGGGGTTCTTACATTTATCTGAAAGGGTTATCCCATGCGCCGTGTAAGGATAGGGTTTTTTCTTGTCTGCACTTTCAGGAAAGCGGGTCCCTTCACCTGCCCTGTGAGGAAATAGGTCTTCCCTAAGCGCGCTTTAAAAGACAATTACTGTTAACATGCGTGGGTGAAAATGAATGCTTGGGTAAGGCTGTTTTTATTCAGATACTCCAGCTTGTGTTGTCCAGAACTCGATGGCCGCTCGTCCTGGCTTTATTTTTCACCAGGTTGTGTGGAAAATACTGGTGTTCCGCACGCTCTGGTGGGTGGGCCCAAATTTTTCGCACATTCTGGCGAAGATTACCGTCAATCTGCGAGGACCCCAGAGAATTCTGGCCCACCACAGCGCAAGTATCTGAATGAAAACAGTCGTAGACAAACATCCTTGTATACCCAACTGAAAAACATCAACACACCCAGAGAGGGAAAGAGTCCGACGCGCGGGAGGTAAGGGTCGCACTGTTCCTGAATGGTAAGTAACGGCAACCCGTCTGGTGTTAGCACAATCCGGACCAGCCGCCGCGCTCGTCTGGCTCGCGCTGAAACACCAGAATGTGTAAGGTGGCTACAGAGACTTGCAGTGCACAAACTACCGAATCATGCGGTTATTTGGAGGTACGCAGCAAAGAGTAGTCCGTTTTGCACCTGGGATGTGCTGCCGCGTGATATCATGATGCTCGACAACTTGCATTAAACTCGTGTGAGTATCTCGCGATGCGTCCTTGAACTCGTGCCAACGTGCCCGGATGTGCTCTGCCCTAGCTGCGTCTGCGGGACGTGTAACGTGCCGCGTGCGCGGCCGTCTGTCTCAGCTCGTCCAGGTGGTCGATCACTTCGCGGTTCGAGAGGGCAAGAAGGTCCTGGTGATTGGCCGCTACCACATGCAGGGGTGGAAGAAACAAGACATGACGTATGTCAAACGTCACGCCCTTCTCTTCACTGCAGACAACATGTGAGGAGAGCACTTAATCGTTTTGTTGGTCTATTTCCCGTTGTGAATGTTCTGCAGTGTGGTGGTTTTGTCGGGATTGGTAGCCTGCTGGTCATTGCATGAGAACATTGATTTTGCGTCGTCCGTGCGTTGCATATCGATGTATTTCACAATCACGGGAATAATCAGCAAGAAACACAAGGTCTTATTCTTTAGCTTGTTACGTATTTTTCTCGTTTATATTCTTAACGCGGTCAACTTATCATTTTTTAACACATCTAGAATGCATTTGTTAAAGGTACGCTACAAACTCGGCGACGGCAGACCTTCTGAGTAATTAGAGGGTAAGGGGGTGAAGATTGGGGGGGGGGGGGGGGAAGAGGAATGTGTGAGCGAGAAGAGGCGATCACAATGTTATGTCTTTCTTTCCATACGATACCATGGCCAATGCCGTATCTTGCCGAAGATGGGGACACTTGCTACCCATCTAATTTCCGCTCCAGTACTAACCTTTTTTTCTATCCATGGACGAAGGATACTGAAAATATGGATGTGACGGAACTGCCAGAAGGAGCGCTATTCAATATCAAACCATAGGATTATGCTTATTGTGTAGGAAGTTGGTATGAAGACTGCCGCACCTGCCGCGTCGCATTCTCCAGTCGTAGGTCTGCTCGTTAGACATGCAGGTAGACGCGGTATGATAATAGCCGCCGTCACCACTCAAAATAGTTTGAGAGTGCCCACACGACATGCGCAGCTAGATGCTTTAAGAATTCCTCCTCAGAATTCCTGGGTTAATGACTCGCGGAGTAGATGGCTAATTGCTGTTCGTCGGACTTCTTTATTCCGCGGAATGTTATCTTATTTATGGTCCCATAGCTGTCTCCCCGTGATGCTCACCGTGGCGCCGTCTCCCCCGCACGTAATGCTCACCGTGGCGCCGTCTCCCCCGCACGTGATGCTCACCGTGGCGCCGTCTCCCCCGCACGTGATGCTCACCGTGGCGCCGTCTCCCCCGCACGTGATGCTCACCGTGGCGCCGGGTCCCCCGCACGTGATGCTCACCGTGACGCCGGATCCCGCGCACGTGATGCTCACCGTGGCGCCGGCTCCCCCGCACGTGATGCTCACCGTGGCGCCGTCTCCCCCGCACGTGATGCTCACCGTGGCGCCGTCTCCCCCGCACGTAATGCTCACCGTGGCGCCAGCTCCCCCGCACGTGATGCTCACCATGACGCCGGGTCCCCCGCACGTGATGCTCACCGTGACGCCGGATCCCGCGCACGTGATGCTCACCGTGGCGCCGGCTCCCCCGCACGTGATGCTCACCGCGGCGCCGGATCCCCCGTGCGTGGTGCTCACCGTTACGCAGGCTCCTCCGCACGTGATGCTCACCGTGACGCCGGGTCCCCCGCACGTGATGCTCACCGTGACGCCGGCTCCCCCGCACGTGGTGCTCACCGTGACGCCGGATCCCCCGTGCGTGGTGCTCACCGTGACGCTGGATCCCCCGTGCGTGGTGCACGCTATGCGGGCGACAAGTTTATTAACGACGGTGTGACGACAGATCCTATCTTTATGAACACGACCAGGCATGGGAACGAAGTCAGTGTTTGGGGCTCAAAGCGGAATCCGAAGCCAAGACAATGACACAAAGCCGAAGTCATAGTCGAAACCAAGGCCGGTGGCTTTGAGGTTTGGGACTACAAGGCCGGAACGAAGCGACTTGTGGCCTCTCGGTTTCAAGACGCGAGACAATCCGAAACCAGTGACATCAAGCTTTGTACACACGGAGCCAAAGCCAAAGCCATCAGTTGCAAATCAGAAGGCTGATAATGGGGTCCAATATGATGGGCTATGCTAGTTTTGCGGAACTTAGGTCATTTTTGCGTTCGCTGAAATGATCTGACATCATCTAATATACGAGCTCTGATTGAGACTTGGAATGATTGAGACGATGTGTTAGCATAGCCAAGGGAGGATTTGTTTCGGACGATAATCTTCGTCCTAGGTGTCAGTATACACGCAACATTTCGGGCAGTTACTTCTTCGGGCATTCTCAGGCTTCACTGGTCCTGAGAACGGCCGTATGGCTTTGGCTCTCGGCTGTTAATGCGTCGCAGCCTTCAACAGCTGTATGCTGGATCCAAATGAAGTAACAACTGGCAGGCAAGACTGTTTTTGCGAGAGAAAGATGCACTGCGGCGAAAAAATCGCCATCGCAAAACCGAAACCAGCCGCGGGAATTCGTATGAGCCGAGGCCGGGTCATGATTGGAAGCTTTCGAAGCCCAGGTCGGAGCCGAAGGCAGGTGCCAATGACGTCACAAATCTGAAGTCGAAGTCTGAGCCAGTCGTTTGAATCGGTGGATCTATCTGGATCACGGGATCATCGATGGGATCCCCAGACATCAAATCCTGGCAACATCCCAGTTGGGAGGGTGAGGGGGCGGGCGGGGGGGGGGGGGGGGCAAGCCATCGGTGCGTGTCCGACTCCCCTCCCGAACGCCTTGAGACACCGGGCACGGTGCTTCAGGGCGCTCCCAGCATGACATCTGACTTCGGGCCCAGAGAGCGGGGCTCACACCCAGCACATCCCTCAGCACTTAACTGGCGCCGTCGAGATATGTCTCGTTGGAGGCTGCCGCAGTAAAGGCCGGATCGGGGCCCGAATTAAATTTAAATTTAAACTTAAATTTTGGGAATTAGGAATTATCAGGGAAGGCCATCGTGTCTGCTGTTTTGATTGTTTCGGTGATGTTGATGAATTTGAACTTCGGGTGTGTCAACTGGTTTGCTACACGACTTCCGTGCCATGCGACACCACATGCTGAAAGTTGAATTTTGCCCAGTTTGGAACGGAACGGCTGCCTGCGGCCTGCTCGCCCGATCCGCCATTCACGCCAGGCCGTGACTCCGGTGACTGATGTGACGAGCGGACGTCACGTCAGTCGCGTCAGCCACTGACGCATGGGTACGCCGCCAGGTCGGCGGACGACGCCTTCCTGCTGTACGCCGTGATGCACTCGCACCAGCGCACGCAGTTCGTGACGGGGGACTTCTTCCGGGACCACGCGGCCCGGCTGCCAGCCGCCATCCGCTCCAAGTTCAACCGGCTGGTGCGCTCCAACCGGCTGGAGGTGGAGCACGTCACCAGCGCCGGCAACCTCAACATCAAGGTCAGCGGCAGCTGCGGCCAGGCTGCGGCTGTACCCTGCTCCGGCGGCGGGCGCCGTTGCGGGCTGGACCGGCCGGCGCGCCCTGCAGCCCACCCGGCTGTGGTGGGGTCTCTGACGCTCACGGGAGCGGGTGAAAGCTCGGACGCTCAGAAACAATGTTTTCGTGTTGCCTTTCACTCGCGATTTTGGAGATTTTGTTTGGGGGGGGGGGCTTATGCGTCCCATAAAGTTGTGGATGGAAACAACCGTTGTGGAGACAAGACTCTCAGAGCGAAACTACGTGACTACGCCAGCTGTGTGGGGTTCATATGAAGGACCTTACAGTCAGCGGTACTTGCCTCCCTGAATGACCACTTATGCTTTCGTAGACGTTCGTCGGTCTGACGGTGGTGATTGCCGTCAGTTGTTGGTACTTCACACAAACCAGCAAAAGTGTCCCCCTTGACCAGACCATCTGTGCTCAGTGCCGTTAGATAATGAGCCTGCACACATGACTCGGGTACAGCTGACCATGCCTTGGAACCTGACCCGTGGCCTCTGCCGCCAGGTGCCGATTATGCACGAGGTTCGGGCGCAGTGTGATCCGGCCGGGGGCTGGCACGTGCCCTTCACGGAGGAGCCCCAGTCCAACACGAGCACGGCCACGCCTAGCCCCACGCAGGCCGGTCACCAACAGATGGCTCTGCCTTCGACCGGCCAGCCTAACGGCGGCGGCCTCCCCGGGCCGGGCCCGGATCCGAGACGCGCGTCTCTGCCGCTCAGTTCCCTCAGTCTCCAGCGGTGTCTTAGGCTGCCTGGACTTCGCAGGGAGCCAGCGGTGAAATGTGCCGCCGGTGGCCGCATTTGTACGCAGAAGACCATGAGCGGTTTGGCATGGACTGTGAGCTGCTTGCCTCAGCAGCAGCTCTCTGCAGCGTTCTGCGAGGGCACCATTGCAGCTACATTCTGAATGTGCTGCTGGAGCTCTCCTGTGACTGGAGTGCACTGTTAGCTCATGTTCCGGAAATGCGAATGGCCTGATGGCCGGTGCACGTTTGAAAGTAGGCGGCCGACGCCCGGGTGGTTGTGCTGCCACCTATTCCGAGCTCGGCCGCATGGTATCGGTATGCGCCACGCTGGTCTGGGACGGTCACCCGACGGGCTTGCGAAGTGGTTTTTGCCGTATGCTCGTTTTTGCGTGCTGTTCCCTTGTAACAAGAATGTCGCGTGTGCCCATGTTCATGTAGCGGCGAGTGTCTTGCGGCTTTCAGACACCGACGTGAACCGTGAGTGGTGCTTTAATAAGAAGAACACCAATATGCATGCCGCATGATGTGTTTCTCAAGAAACAGGAAGTTTAGGCCGACTGAATCTAGGACAAATCTAAAAAAAGGTTAAACTGGGTATGTAACACCCATTGATACCATGCGCATCATTGGCTATCGTGGCAAATTAGAAACGAGTCCGTAGGTCGTCTGTCGATTAGAATAGCAAAATATGTAGGAATGGCAGGTGTTAGGGTAGGTAAAGTATTTAAGAATGATGGTAAAAATTCTGAGGAAGAAGGGCTTTCAGTCTTATTAGTATTTCGACTTGCGATCTATCGCATACCATCGTATCATATGGGCGGATTGATCGTGTTCAAATGAACGAAGTAGTATTTATGCCCAATCACGGATTTCTGTCATGCGTGGGTATATGTTATGGGCGCCAAATGACCACTGCAGTCAAGGCGCCCCTAAACTCAAATAAACAACAACAACAAAGGGTGTATGTTGCGCGAATAAAGGAATGACTCAATCACAAAGGTTCAAAGAGGTGGTGTCCACGGCAATTTTGGGATTCATGAGGCCATTCTTCTTTCATAGACAAAGCTTAAAAGGGACATGGCGCCGTTCCAAAGAAAGGTGGGTTGGTGATGGTATATCACCAGGGTATCTGCAAGAACTCACTATGGGGTGGGGGGAGTGGAGTCGGACTCGTTAGTCACAACAGACAACATTTAACAGAAAACACGTTTTAGTACCTCGTTGGCTACCGCAGTTTCTTGCATGGCACAAGCATCGCCGCATGTCTAGTTTTTGGGTTTTGATGGATACCAACCTCGATGTTTTAGTTGTAAACATTATATCCACACTACAATACAATTGGCAACGGGCGGCGCGTACCCCGGTATCTCCCCACACGATGCACCAGCGTTCAAAGTTATGTCATTGATCGTGTGCATGCGTGCGTTATTAAAGCAAAAATGCAGACGACGTTTGATTGGAAATCATGGGGAGTAGGGGAGGTGGAGGCGATGCCTTTGAAACACTGGCTCTGTAGTCACGTACATTCAATAACCGAGAATTGGGCTCTGGTGGACAGGCAATTCCCTCGTTGGATTGATTGACACGGTCAGCGATGATACGCTGCATTGGATAAAGAACATTGGTATAGCCTAACTACTCAAGAATTTTCAGTGTGAGCCTGAGAGAGCCCGAAACAGATAGCTCCTGTCGGTAGCGCCACGGTAAAATGTTTTTTTTTGTGATCTCTTTCCTGAGGTGCTGCTGCTCTACTAATGTTCACTTCCCGGATCTCAGTAATTCCCACAAGTTGTCACACGTTCATGACTCCTGGACACACGTCTCTTAAAGCTTTTGATGGGTTTTCTCTTTTCATAATCAGCTACAACACTGCATTCATCACGGGTTTGTCTCCAGATCCATTCGATGTACCGGAGTGCTTTTCAATATTTTGGGCTACGTCATTGGTTGCGTCATTTAGAGGAGCAACAGGTGGCAGATCTTACCAAACGTTGGCTACCGCTAGCCAGCGGACTAGCGCGGCAAACTGTAGCGATTGAGTCTGCTTGCCTGGCACCACCGATGCGGTTGAGGGTGCGCGTGCCGGTCCCGTTTGACTGTGAGTTGTTTCGTTAATAGGTAGAGAACAAAAAAGATGTACAACGACGACGAAAATGGATTACATGGAACAGGAAGATGAGTGGGAGAGAGAAGGCCTCTTGGATCCTGCCTGGGAGAAGCAGCAGAAAAAAGTGAGTTCCAGTGCATCATTGTGTTGTCCCCGTCCGCCGCGAAATCCAAATGAATTCAAACTAGATTTGCCAGTTCTTCTTTTTTTATCTCAGCGTGACAATTGTGATAATGGTATGACCCTCACGGCATAATTTTAACAACACAACGTAGGTAAAGGAGCAATTCTGCGAACAAGAACATCCAAGATCTGCTTGCATTAGGCATTACACCTTCACAGCTCTCTGAAATTGCATAATACAAGCTATAAAGTTGGTACAAGCTATCCCAACACACCAGTGTTAAATTTCTGATCCTGCTGTGAAGAGATGCACCTCACATGATAGGATTACACTATAGATGGCTGACTGTCAGCATAAGTGTCAGTTGCATAGCATGGCATTGCATAGCATTTATGCATACCTGGGCACCTGACCTACTGAGGTGACATTTGTCAGATGTTATGTAATAGACAGACAGTGATTCTCTTTGGCTAACCCAATCAAATTTATATCAGATGCTTCATCATAGAGCCAGTCTGCTTAGTATGGGTTACTTTCATGCAATTTGGTTTTTTTGCACCCAGAATTTTAGGTACTTTGAGGAAGGACTCCATGCTTAAAATCAGTATGTTTGGTATGCATCAGGTGGTTGGACAGAAGAAGTGTACAAGACATGGGGGAGGTGTGCAAAGGCCATTGAGAAAAATCATGTATGCTTGTAACTTATCAATTATATTAAACAGGACACAGTTTTTAGGCTTGGGTTAGACCCATGTTCACTAATGCACAACATTGTGTATAGCCAAATTTGTCAGCAGAGATGCATTTAGCAATTTGTATTTTTACCAGGTATATCAATCATGAGTGGTGGATATACATCCACCCTTTGAACTCTTGCAGTGATTCATCAGTGGCTCATCAGAACATATTGTTTGTGTAGATTCCCATTTTCATAGAAAAGACAGTAATAATAGTCTGATTTCTTGAAAAACCAGGAAAGTAGATAAAATAGATTGGTTGATATTTTGGCAACATGCCTGTATCAAAACAAGAGCAGAATGATGCTTGAAACAAATCACTAAAATCCCTTGTAATTATATCATCATGTCAGAGGTTGAGTTATGGTAGCAAGATTTGCCTAGTCTAGCATGAGGTAAACCTGTTTGTGTCACAGTTCTGTTGTGTTTATCACAGGCTTACATGTCTAAGAACCAGAATTTGGCTACATGTATTGAAACACTGTCTTAGCTATTGTCACTGCCTTTAAATTTTCATATGTGCAACACAATATGGAAATTCAAGTTAAAATTTAAAAAACTTAAATGGTTTTTCTTTTAGAATAAGGCCATTACTACTATCTTATCTGTATGGATAATGTTCCGCATGTACACACTGAACAAACTTACATGGTTTTGAACTGAATAAATTCCTTTTTTGGTGAAGTGACCTTTTCCTGATAAATTTGACAACTATTAACATAACTGGTGCTGTTAATGAGCTCAGTGCTAATGATTGGGCAAGAAGAGATGATCACTAGAAATCTGGTATGAATGTTTTCCAAATGTTTTGGCAAAATGGGGAATTAAATTTGTTAATGCAATGCTGTGATGCCCTTAAAGTCCTTGGTCCTAACTAGCACTGTGATGCAAATGATATTTTAGTGCAGATGGCTGATTTCTAACATTGATTTGCATGTTTTTTTTAATCGGCTGAAATTTTTCACATATGCTCCTCAATGCATTTATTAAAGTATCAAGATTTCTCTGAGTTTCTTACTGCTGCTCAAATAAACACATTCTAATGAACTGAAGTGGGTTTTCATTTTATGGTTTACATTTTACTTGAATTTTACATTTTGGGCTGCACATTTGACAATTTAAAGGCAGTGACTGTAGCTTAAATGAAATGTTTCAATATCAGCAGCCAAATTCTGGTTCTTGAATGACATGCAAGCATGTGATAAACACAATATTGCTATGACACAAATGGGTTTAGGTCATGCCAGACTAGGCAGACCTTGCCACCATAACTTAATCTCTCTGACTTGATGATATAATTACAATTGGATTTTAACACTGTGTTGCAAGTGTCATGCCTTGAAAAGGATCTGTAACTGTGCCATGTCACCAAGCAGGGCTGTGGTTGCAGTTTTGTATCAGGACGTTTCTGGATATTTCTTGATTGGCATGTGTCACGGAGAGGTCATGCCATGTTATGTCATTGTAGGGAGGATGGCTTTCAGGTGATATTATGTTCACAGACACACATGTATACATGCATGTGTAAATTTGCTCTTGTTTTGTCTTACAAGCACAAAGGTGGGACATGTAAATGTTCAAATACACATTCAGTATGCCTGTTATATTCCAACTATGCATATGGAACACTCTGTAATGGCTCTTTTTCTGTAACTATTGATGTACCTTTTCTTACATCTCCATTCTTTTTCCTTATCCCACCTCGGATGGAGATCAGGAACATCATGCCTTGTGTTGATCCAAGTTTGACAAAACCTGCTGTGGAAAAGCTGTGTTGTCATTACCAAATGAAAAAATCGTTTTCGGAATTCACGTTTTTGTATATCTCGATCACGCGGTTTATCTCCGCTCGCACGCGTATGTTGTGTTAGTATACACAAGTGCTTGTCTTATTTAGCAATGCAGTGATCTCGGAGAACTTTTCCGGCTCACCCAGCGACGTGATAGAGCAACGTAAACACTGGAGTTTGCTGACGAACGTGGCAAATGCCGTTTGGGCTTCAAGCTTATTGCTTGGAAGCAATGAAAAAGAGGTGCTTTACAATGACGCCCCATCTGCTGTTCGTCCGTCCTGGTCTACAATAAGCGTAATGTCCGACATTTTGAAATGTGCTTCTCAGGCCGCTAAATAGAGATATTGGAAATAGGGAGCTCCTGAAGGCCTTTGTCTTGCAAGTTCCCATGCCCGCGGGCGATGTTGCGCTCCTAGGCGTGAAATATATACCTAGACGAGTGGTGGAGAATAGCGAATCTGCAAGCCCGTAGAGTGTAATGTCAAAAGGTCGTACTCATGCTGCCAGTGCTCTTTCCGGTAACGCCACAGGGCGAGCCCAGTCACGTTTTCCGGGCTGTTTTTTCAGCGAATTTTCAAGTTTAAGGCTCCGTTTTCACGGCCATTGGTGGTGATTATTTGTGGACCTGAGCTGCACTGATCCCAGGGCTCAGCTGTCGCCGGGCTGCCTTAAGGAGGTGGTGTATGTTGGCGCCCTCCCGAAGACCCGCCGACGCCGCTGGAATTACTTTTTGGCGTGGTGGCGGGGCGCCAGGCAGCATTTTTCATGGGGGCGGCTGCCAGCCAAATGTACGAATGCCACCTGGCGGTAAACTATTTGTTGCCTCTAAAAACTTGAAAAAGTTGAATTGCTCTTCGTGTGCAAGTGGCAGCCCATGGTGATATCATCAACAGAATTAATAATGCTCGCGTCATTCATGAATGCCCCTGCAGTGAGAGCTGAATCAGTGACACCTTATACCAAGCTCCACTTGTGTCCGCCCATCACTGCATCCCCATGCTCCTTATCAGTCGCCTAGGTGAGGTTCATATCAAGTCCTCGAGAAGAGGCCTACACGTCGTATGTGACATCTCTCTCTGGCCGTTGGGATCGCCCCTCATTCTCTACATCCCATGGAGAGAAACTCAGCAGTAAGATTCGGAGCTGTCCAGCAAAAGGCGGTCGGTGTTTGAGGCGGCCGGGGCCGGCGGCCGCTGGCAGCCAGGCACCCGCCCCAGTCAGCTGTTTTCCCTGCGCCTGCGCACCGGCCGGCCGCTATTTCGGGTGCTGGCGCGGCCGGGCGCGCGCGGCCGGCCGGGCCGGCGGCGGCTAAGGTTACCTGACGAGACGGTGCGGCGCCCAAAAATGGCCGGCACACCGCACATCGCCGCTGCTGTCGCCGCCCGGCTAATGGCCCCGGCGACGGAAGCGACGGACCGGCGGACCGGCGGACCAGCCGGACGTCAGGCCGGCTCCGGCTCCGGCCACTGGGAGATGGCAGTGCCGGCTCCGGCCGCTGGGAGATGACGGCGCCGACTCTAACCGCTGGGAGATGACGTCGCCGACTCCGACCGCTGGGAGATGACGGCGCCGATTTCAGCCGCTGGGAGATGACGGCGCCGACTCCGACCACTGGGAGATGACGGCGCCGACTCTAGCCGCTGGGAGATGACGGCGCCGACTCCGGCCGCTGGGAGATGACGGCGCCGACTCCGACCGCTGGGAGATGACGGCGCCGATTTCAGCCGCTGGGAGATGACGGCGCCGACTCCGACCGCTGGGAGATGACGGCGCCGATTCCAGCCGCTGGGGTATGAAGGCGCCGGCTCAGGCCACTGGGAGTTGGCTCAACCTCTCAGGTGTGCCCCAGGACATTCGAACAGTCCTGATTAAGGCGCCGATTCCTCGAATGTAGACAACAACCTCTGGTCGGAGAAATTAGCCGCGTGGAGAGTTAACTATAACAAGTTTAGATGTGTACTGCTAAATTTGGGGTAGTCGGATATTGTAGATTAGGACTGCAAGATGTTATTTATAATTTGCCTGAATTATGGAACCATTTTGACGGCGAAACCTACACCCGGTCCATTTACAAGTTTGTGAGTATGGGGGACAAAGGTTCTCTGGTGCCTCTGCATGAATTTACGATCACGGATTCTGGGACAATGAAACGATCAAGGTAAGATGCTGAGCTGTGATTAGTGTGAAAATCACCTCAGCGCACGATGCCATGCAAATATAAATATGTTTGCCAGAGCCCCGAAGAAGACCGAAGTCATCTGACAATTGTATATTTCCATGAAGGGGGCGACTGAAGTTAGGAGGAGTCCAAAACTGAGAGCCAGAAGTTGTCCGCACATGCGTCAATTTCCAAAAAAAACTTTATTTCGACATACTGGTTCCAACCAAGTCCCTGAACCGAAACGCTATCGTTCGGCACAAGATGCCGTCTGGATAAGTCGATTGAAGAGGGCTGAAATACCTGGAACAGGCGCTGTCCCTATGCGGAGGCCATTATTTTATTTCTCGGCGATATGATTACGTGTCAGCACGTCCTGTTAAACCCGGTCAGCATTTCAGGGCTGCGCAAATGGCTGAGTCTGTCGTGATATACCGGAATGCCATTATCATCGGGGATGGTAACGACTGTGGTCCGGCTCTGGCACACGACCACCGCTTCATCTGGTGCAGACGGAGGGTGCGTTGCCAGCCCAGGGTCAGCAGGGTGCTGGTTAGACCGTGGTCCCGACAACGTGGTGGGACCAGTGGTCCGCGGCAGAGTCCGCGCCTGCCGCCGGTCAGCAGGGACCAGTTCCGGCATGTTGCGGGGACCAGCGGTCCTGGGCAGGATCCGCGCTTGCCGCTGGTCAGCAGAGGCAGGGTGTGACGCGGTCCGCCGGCCACCGGCCACCGCCGCCGTCACGTCCGCCGCCGCCGTCGCCGCCGTCGCTGCCGGACTAATTCGGGCTGCTGGACGGGCCCGCAGCTGCGACAGCGGCGGCTCCGGCGGCGGCAGCGGCGACTGCGGTGTGACGGCCGCCAGACAGGGTCCGGCTGTCGCGGTCGGTGTCACGTCCGAGTGCGCCGCCGACAGGCGTCGGAGGTGTCGGCTGCGGCCGGCGCCGACCCGCCGACAGGGGATGTCGGGACCGCTGCCCATCGGCCTGGCTGTGCCAGCGTCTGTAGAGATGTTACGGCCGGACAGTCTGGTGCGGTGGAGGCCAGATGTATCCCATATGGCTGAATGATGATAGCCGCGCCGTGATAGAGGCGTCCTGCTGCTGCCGTGGGCTGGTGAATGGAGCCAACAGTATCTAACTAATGTGCACGCCAAAGATCTGTTGACCGCCAGTGTGGCACAACGCCTGGATTGACGAAAGATTGTCTGGTCTCGATTGCTGTTGTGTCAGTCCAAGTCTCTCATGCTTCGGTGGTTTCCAGGCATGTTTTTTCGACCGACGCTTGGCAACGCATTAGGCAACAATGAGCTATGCATTCATTACTGATAAAGCCAGAAAAACCGCGATTCCCTATGCAGCCGTTGCTGAGAAGAAGTCTGCCAGAGCTATTTTTGCAGCAAGCGCCTTTGAAAAATAGGATTCGGAGCCAGACATCTAATTTGAGCCGGCGGGGCGAGCAAGCCAGAAGTTCATCTGGTGATGCCTAATGGCTTAGGTGGCGATGCCTAATGATTAGGCTGAAGTTAGCGTAGGCTGTCGACCCTCGTCGCACTAGTGCCAACAGTTTGTGATGCGTTGCACACTTTTGAGAGTGACGCACTCGTGTCCTTTCACCAGTTCCTCACATTCAGCATCCTTCTTTTCCACCTGGGATCCCGCGTGGATGCTATATTTTGCATCCGTTTGGGTCTGTGGCAAGTGATCTGATCACGATACAGTATCTGTTGATCTACGATTTCACAGGCTCTCGACCGTGCCAGCTCTTTGCAACACACCACCAGCCGCGAAGAGAGATACTGAACCACAGGTAGAGCGGGAGAGGGCGCTGACATGTGGATGCGTGGCGCCACCGCGAGCGGCACCACTGGAACCTCTGGCATGGGCACCGCAGATCGCAGCCGTCCTCCGCCCGCTCTCCTGGGCCCCCTGTATCACTGGACGGCGAGCCGGCGGCTCGTCCCGGCTCGGGTGGTCCTCTGCCCGCTCTCCTGGCCCCGTACCTCTGGGGCTCTTGCTGGACGGCGAGCTGCGGCGGGGCCCGGCTCCGGTAGGGCCGGCTGGCAGGACGCGAAGAAAGACAGACGTGTGTGCGCATACACACTGAGCGGCGGCACCGTAAAAACGCCCGGCCCGTCGGGGGGGCGGAAATAGCCGACCGGCCGCCTCTCGGCCGGCTTTTTGCCGGTCCGGGCGGGCGGCGGGTCAGTGCGACCCGGGTCACACCGGCCGCTAGCGCCGGGGGCCCGGCGGATTGATACCGGTCGGGGCGGGTCGCGCGCCGCAGAGCGACGGCGCTGGCGCACGCGGGCCGCGCGTGTGAAGAGACTCGAGGACGGGGGGTCGGTGTTTCACGTTCGGTGGCGAGGCTCAGCTCGCGCCAGTGGCACTGTCAGGTCTGCCGACCGGCCGGAGTCGCATCACTACACCGGTGGCCGCCGCCATCCGAGTGCGGCTCACTCGAACGGCCGCTGTTTTCCTCAGATTGGAGGGAACGGGCCCGGACGACTCTGCGATATGGGGCACTCACAGGCGCCTGCATCGCCTGACGCAAGGTCACGAGACGCCCTTTTGGGCATGTTCACCGTCAGTCGTAAAGACGAGTATTTTCAAAACTGAGGTATTGCTGACCGTTAGAGGTCAGGCCCGTCCACGATGAATGTGTGAATTGACGTCCATCGGCGAGACAACGCGATGTTCTCCTTTGATGGGTGTGGTGTGCATGTAGCGTGCTGCCCGTGTCGTAAGCTCGCGCCGACTGCGACTTGATGTCATGCGGTCGCCTGTTGCCCGCTCGTCGGATTTGCAAAGCGTGCTGCCGGCGCTCAGCGCCGCCGTGCTACGCTCTGCGCCACCCCTGAGTGGCCGGATCGTCCGGGCGCGCCGGTGGCAGGAGGCGGCGCCGATCGGAAGCGTTCCGACAGCTGCGCGCTCGCGCGCGTGACGGGCGGCGGCGCGCTCGGCCCGTGTCCGCGCACCTGGAGCCCGGCCGCGGCGGACGGCCTGACCGGGTCGGCGGCCGCGTCGGCTGCCAGCGGCCGCCGGCCAGTCAGGTCACTGGGACGGCGAGCTGTCGGCACGGCCGCCGCGGCCGCCGCCCCTCCGCCGCTGCCAGCGCGGCTCGGCCGCGGCCCGTCGGCGCTCAAGCCGCCCTGTCCGTCGCCCGAGCCGCGGCGAGCGGCCGCCGTCGCGTCGGGTCGGCTTGAGTTGGTCAGCATCGCATGGGTGCGTACGGTCCGCGCCGGCCGCCGCCGAAGCGTCGGCGCCGTGTCCCCGCGTCACATAGTCGTGCCGTTCGGTCCGGCCCGCTGGCGGTTCGCGTCCCACGGGCGCCGCTCGCCGTCGGAACAGACCCGGCACGCGAGCGTCTGTAACCCCATCGCCGGCGCCGGGATTAGACGACAACCAGTTCGCCGCGCACTCGCGCACCTTGACTTGACCTTGGCCCAGGCTCGCGCCGAGCCAGCGCAGTGCGCGCCGGCGGCCGTGCGTTGCGCGGACGCCGCCACGATTGATTTACGATGCGCCAGAGACGCCAGCGTTCGTTGCTCGTTATCAGTCGCGTCAGATAAGTGGGGCTGCTAGAGCATGTTTACTGTGCTGATCCTCGGTCCGGTATTAATTGCCAGCGACGGTGCAGCGTATTGGCTGTTGTTTTCGATCTGGTCTGCCTCTTCATCACGCTTAGGAAGTCTGCACTGGACTTCATGGGGAATTGAATATGGCGGATGCGTGTTTTGATGGCTGATATCTGCGTCGCAATAGCCAAGCCCAAGCTCTTAAAGAGATTGCGGCGTAATCTGCGGATTTGTCAGTGCCCGTCATGAGATACGCGAGATACCGCCGAGGCTATCGCCGCTGGAATTGCACATTTTTATTGTTGGGGATGCGGCATGTTGACGTGGGTCGCCGGCAGCTCGGTGGCGAGGGAGAAGCCATGCCAATACGGCGACGGCCGATCGTGGCCGATCGAGCTCCGGCACCGCCGGCTGCCGGGCTTGGGACGCGGAGCTCTAGCGAGCCCGGCCACCGCCAGCTGCCGGGCTCGGAACGAAAGTAGGCAGAGCTAGAAGAAGCCCCGCCACCGCCAGCTGCTGGACTCGGAACGGAGGGAGGCAGAGCTAGAGAGAGCCCCGCCACCGCCAGCTGCCGGACTCGGGACGCGGAGGGAGGCAGAGCTGGAGGGAACCCCGCCACCGCCAGCTGCCGGGCTCGCGACACGGAGGGAGGCAGAGCTAGAGGGAGGAGCCCCCGCCGCCGCCGCCCACCGCCCATGTCAGCCGTGCCGGGTGAGCAGGGCACTGCTTCCAGAGCCAGCTGGTGCGCCGTCACGAGCGGCGGCGCCGTCCCGGCCCATTGTTGGCAGCTCTGACGGCCTGCCACCGGCCGCCGCCACGGAGCGGACCGCCGCCGCCGGTCGCGTTTTTCACGGCCGGCCGGCCCGGCGGCGGCCGGCAGCGGACAGGTATTCCCGTCCCGAGGCCGGCCGTTCAGGGTGGCTGCCAGCGGCGGGCGCTACTGACAGCGCCGACCGTCACCCGCCCCCGCCCCGGGAAGGCGACATTTCGCCGCTCGACGGAGCCGACTGGTCAGGTCGCCACTCTACAGGGCAAGGAAGCCCCCCCCCAGGCCGCCACTCTCCATGGGCAAGGAAGGCGCCCCCAGGTCGCAATCTTCACGGCGAGGGAAGCCCCCTCCCAGGTCGTCACTCTCCAGGGCAGGGATACCCCCAGGTCGCGACATGCCCGCTTGTCAGGTCGTCAGCTTCACTGCCGGTCCGCTCGCCGGCTGATACGGGTCACCATCCGAGATGACGACCCGGGCGTGGATCCTGCGGGATATTGCGGTTTGTCAGCCCTCGTAAATAGCGTGCATTGTTGGACCGCCGTCGACGGAACCGGATAAGCCGTTGCGCCAGGGTTTTAAAAGAATGCGGGGCTGTGAGGTGTTGCAATGCCGCGCGCGTGCACAGGGTGTCCCGGCTGACTTTTCTTTAGGCTGGTAGGCTTGTGATCGTTCCTGTTCGCTGTCTTCCTTCCCCTGAAAAGTGACACGACTGGTTGGTAATGCGACGCGTTCGCCGCAGCGGTGTCGCAACGCTGCACCTGAGACCCGCTGATGCTCGTGTTGTTCTAAGGAGATTGAGGAATGCGTCGGCCGTTTTCCGACCTGGATAGTGGGCCGAAACGACACATGTTAACACCCAGCAGCCCGGCTGCTCGCCACAGGCTGCTCAGAATGTGCTGTGGCACCTGCCGCCATCGGCGGTGGGCTCTCGGACCGGGAGCGGGGCGATTGTTCACGTGTGAGGCACAGGGTCGTCACCTAACTCCGCCACAAGGGCAAGCACAGAATGCCGCGCAGGCCGCGCATTAGTGCAGCGGCAGGCGTGACGGACGCGGGCGCCGGCGGGCCGACCTCAGCCAGGACACGGCGCGGCGCGGCCGGAATGCTAGCCGTGCCCGGCCGGCTGCCGCGGGCGTGCGTGGGGGCGGGCGTGCTCTCCGGCCGGGGTGCGCCGGCCCGCCGGCCGCCCCGTTTTGAGGCACCGTGCCGGCATGCGGGCGGTCAGGGCGCGGTCCGAGCTCGTGACGGCTGTGCCCGGTCACGGTCGTGTAGAAGCCGCGTCACGCTGCAGAGCTGGCCTCTACCGCGCGTGTGGAATTACGGCGCGCTTCTGCTGCGTCGCGGGGACGAAAACGTTTCGTTTTTTGTATCATCGCACTCATGGCGGGCTGTTTTTGGACGATAACTTCCGCTACCTCTGGAGGTGCGGGATCAAAAGGTGGGGGTTCGCCCTGCCTGTTTTTCCTGCTGTGCAGTGACTACAAAAGTCCCACTGGCCGCTCAGAGTTTCCGTCTGTGTGGGCTCGCCTCCTTGCTGCGTGCCGTTCGGCGTATTTATGGTTAACGGCCTTTGCCGTCCCGCTGGTGTCGTAAAACTGGCACAGGAACCTTCCGACCACCGCCGAAACTGGAGCTGGGTGTGCAGCAGCGCTCGGGGTTCCCGGAAGACGGTCTGTTCAGCTAGTACACGGGGGCCGGTGGCACTTCCGTTCTGCCGGCGGCAGCGGACAGGGGCTCAAACAAATACAACCCAACGTCACGTCACGCGCGCCAGCCGAATCTCCCCACCCGGTTTGACACGACGAGAAGTGGTCCCTGGGGACTGGTGCCCAGATTGTGGTCCGTCCAGCGGTGGGCGGCAGTTCAAGCAACTACAGCTCAGCGTCGCATTGGGCCGAGCGTGTCCACCCGATTTGACCACACTGACCACCAATCCTGAGGCCGGGGGCCGGCTGGGTGCCCAGCTCGGGACGTGCTGCAGCAGGGCAGCCAGCGGCAGCCGGCTCAGTCGGCAGGCGGGCTGGGCTGGAGCTGTTTTGCTCCTGCACCAGTTTCCAGTCCCCGGACGCCTGGCAGCGACCGGCGCGCGCCCCGCCCGGCCGGGCTCCCCAGCTGATCGGGGCGCCCATCTGGATCAGGGTCGCGCGACCCGGGCCGCCGTGCGCGGCGGCGGCGGCGGCGGCAGCGGCGGCGGGGCGCTGGCGGGCGCTGGCGGCCGCCAGCATGCATTCCTGGCCTGAGTCATTGACAGCACCGCCGGCGCCGATCAGCGGCCCCAGAATAGCGTCCGCTTCGGTCCGCCGCCGCTCACCGCCGCCGGAGGGAGGTGGCCGTACCCCGCGAGACCCGCCCGCCACCGGAGGAAGGTGGCTGTGCCCCGCGGGACCCGCCCGCCACTGAAGGGAGGTGGCTGTGCCCGGCGTGACCCTCCCGCCACTGAGGGGGAGGTGGCCGTACCCGGCGGGACCCGCCTGCCACTGAATGGGAGGTGGCTATATCCCGCGAGACCCGCCCGCCGCTGGAGGGAGGTGGCCGTACCCGGCGGGACCCGCCCGCCACTGAGGGGGAGGTGGCCGTACCCGGCGGGACCCGCCCGCCGCTGGAGGGAGGTGGCCGTACCCGGCGGGACCCGCCCGCCGCTGGAGGGAGGTGGCCGTACCCGGCGGGACCCGCCCGCCACTGAATGGGAGGTGGCTATATCCCGCGAGACCCGCCCGCCGCTGGAGGCAGGTGGCCGTACCCGGCGGGACCCGCCTGCCACCGGAGGGAGGTGGCCGTACCCGGCGGGACCCGCCCGCACTGAGGGGGAGGTGGCCGTACCCGGCGGGACCCGCCGCCACGAGGGGGAGGTGGCGTACCCGGCGGGACCCCGCCGCCACTGAGGGGGAGGTGGCCGTACCCGCGGACCCGCCCGCCACTGAGGGGGAGGTGGCCGTACCCGGCGGGACCCGCCCGCCACTGAGGGAGGTGGCCGTACCCGGCGGGACCCGCCTGCCACAGGAGGGAGGTGGCCGTACCCGGCGGGACCCGCCCGCCACTGAGGGGGAGGTGGCCGTACCCGGCGGGACCCGCCCGCCGCTGGAGGGAGGTGGCCGTACCCGGCGGGACCCGCCCGCCGCTGGAGGGAGGTGGCCGTACCCGGCGGGACGGCCACGCGAGCCACGGGTCCTGACCGGGGCAGGAGGCGGCTGCCTGGCGTGGCGCGAGCGGGGAGCCGATTACTATCTGTGCCGGCGGACAATGGCGCCCTCTGCAGCGTGGGCTCGGCTGAAGGTCGTTCGTTACGCCGCCGGGTCGCAGCTGCAGGACTTGGCTGAACAAAGGATGTGTGTTTTGCGGTGGTGTGGGGAAACGGCCGTGCCTGAGCTCGACGTCATTGTCTGTTTTCACACTCAGCTGCTGTGCCATGGTGCGTTCATTTGCTTGCGGAAGGGTACAATGGCGAGCCTGTGGTCTTTAAAATAGATGCAGTTCTGCAAGCGGTGACTGGGACGGCGGAAGTCATCAACTGAGGTGCATCAACTGCGCTGGGTGGGTCGCTGGGTGACGCTAAACCTCTTGCGCCCCCTCCCCGTCACGGCCCTTTCCTGTGTGGCAAATCGTCGGCTGCCCGGAAGGGTGTGGTTTCGCAAAAAAGGAGCGAAAGCCTTGTTAGAATGTGCTGTAGGAGCATGTTAAAGTGTGCTGTAGGAGCATGCATCCTACCCATGAGCTTGTCTCCACAATGCGCCACAGGGTGAGCGACCCACGGACGGAATCTGAACTAAGATGAACCGCTTTCCTGCCTATGTGGCTGCACGACTTGATTAAGTGGTCGTTAGTTGGCAATTTCGTCGTCTACGAAGCTATACTAAGTTATACGAAGCTATGGCTAGGCATGCTAATCGGCTCGCTTCTCCGCCGCCGCTCTTTGTGCTGTCAGGTGCGCCGGGTCCCTGTTGACCCTGCCGGCTCCCTCCGGACCGGTGCCATCCACGACTTCCTTCCGCACCGCCGGGTCTCTGTTGACCCTGCCGGCTCCCTCGGACCAGAAGCACCCACGGCTTCCTTCCACACCGCCCCCGCCGGGTCCCTGTTGACCCTGCCGGCTCCCTCCGGACCGGTGTCACCCACGGCTTCCTTCCGCACCGCCCCCGCCGGGTCGTGGGGTCACGCGGAGCTGGCGACCACCGCAGCCGGCTAGTGGGAAGGGAGGAGGGACGGGAGGGGGGTGGGGGGGGGAGGGGTTGCGGCGACAGTTTAACTGTCCGCTCCAGCGTGTGACTGGGCGGCGGCTTAAAGTGGTGCGTCCGCTGCCGGAGCGTAGTCAGCGAGTTAAATTAAACCTCACACCCTCCCACGCGGTCGCACCCGCACTCCGAATCTCCCAGAGGGCGCGGGGCGCGCAGCGCCGCCGTGGCGCTTAGCACATCAGCCACCGCCGCGTCATCCGAGCGGCCGTGGAGAGCTGCCGGGACAGACGGGCCGGTCACCGCCGTCGACAGAGCCATCTCGGACGAGCTAACGAGCAGCAGGTGGTCGCCGCCCGGCCATTCGGTGCTGGCGACGCGCCGGTCCTGTTGATTCTGGCCCCGCCGCCGCCGCCGCCGCCGCCGCCGTTGCGGCCGTCGGCGACCGCGCCATGCGCCATCCGTCTTTCGTGCACGGGGGGAGGGCGGGGGGGGGGGGGGGGCAACAAGCTGACCGGTCCGGGCCGGCCGCTGGGCTGCGACCGCCGCGCGGCGCGCCACGGCGCTGTTTCGCGGCCCGCATCTGGCTCGCGGCGTCGAACGTGACGGCCGGCGGCGGTCGACGTGGCGTATCCGGCCCGGTTATGTGCAACTACTGCCGGGCGCGGCCGATCGTGAGGTTTTCGCGGCGCTTGCGGCGGACGGCAGGCGGCGGCGCGGCCGTCACGATGCGCCTCGGCGGCCAGGGACAGCGGCAGGTTCGCACGGCGACCAACGCCGGCGGCGCAGAGCGGGCGGGACAGCTGCGTCCAGTGGCGCTGCTGGCTCGAGCACCGGCGCGGAGGGGGGAGACGGACGTCCTCTGGCCGCTGTCCGTTGGCCCGGACCGCCAGGCAGCGCGCCGCCGTATTGTCGGCCGGGCCATCGATCATCGGGTTCCACACGCGCCTCCGTGCGCGTGGTCGTCGTGCGCGCGCTCGTGCGCTGGCTGATTGCGTTGACTCCGCAGTGGGCGTTTTATGCCGTGCGGTCGGCGATGCGGCCGTCGGAGGAATTCCGGTGGTTTATGGATATGGCTGGCGGCCGGCGGCCGGACCGCAGCCTCCCACGACTGCCGGTCGCGGTCGAGCGCTGCACCGCGCGCCCTCTGGGAAGGCCTGGGCGTCGGACAGCGCGCACCGAGAGCGGCGCGGTCACGCTGGCCTGGCGGACTGGCTGTGGCGGCCGCTACGGCTGACCACGCCGCGGTGGGGATGCGCTTGCTCTCAGTGGTGCCGGAAGCAGGCACCGCTCATCTGCGCCGCGGGAACCGGTACGGAAGCCTGGGCGCCGTCGGCAGGTGGGTGCCTTTTGACCGCCGCCCGTGAGTGACGCGCAGGTCTCAACTGCGACTTCGCGTCGGCTCAGCTGGCTGGGGGGTCCGGATGCCGGTCAGAGGCGCCCGAGCCGGAGCCGGAGCTACTTCCGGTCCCGCTGTGTGTCGCCTTTAGCCACCCAGGAAAACCCAGAACGGGCGCACTCGGTCAACATCCTGGCGGCTCGGACGCCGAGGCGGGCGACCCGGCCGGCCGACTCAACCTCCGGCTGGTGGCCGACCAGCCGGCCTACCGCACGGAAGCGCAGCCAAGACGCGGAGTGGGCCACCTGTGGCGCGGTGGCGGCATGTGCCACTTCATCACCGCGAAGCACGCCTTATCGCAGGGCGGGGGTCATGCACACCACATCGCAGGGTGGCATCGCTGGCGTCGATCGAACGCGTTTGAGGCACCGTCACATGCGTCCAAAATTTGCCGTCCGTCCTGAAGGCATCTCCGCCGATCCAGGCGTCGGGTCGTGGACTCGCGGACGAGTGCGGGAAGACGGCTTCACTCGGAACAGTGGCCGAGCCTGGCACAGGCCGCTCCCGGATGAAGGGCCCGTCTCTCGGCCGGCCTCAGAGGGGCCGCGGTGCCGTCTCAGGCGGCGGCGGCGCCGGCCGGCCGCGCTGTCGCCGCCGGCCGCTGCGGCTCGGTGGGCGGCGGCCGGCTCATTAGGACGCGCCGGGAGGCGGCGGCGTCATCCCGTTAGCGTCGGGCAACAGTCGGCCGGCGCGGGCGCCTCCGCCGCACCGGCCGATGGCGGAGGGACATTGGCGGCCGTGCAAGCGGAGCGCGGCGCCCGGTTCGCCGGGGTGGGCACATAGACTGGAGTACACGGCCGGTCGCCGGTTTGTGGCAAAGGATGTCCGAACAGATTAATGCTAGTCATCCCGCCGCCACGTCGTGCGGTATGTGGCTGCCGGCATTCGGGTCTAGCGTAAGATGGCAGCGTATGCCAACACCCAATACATAATCGCAATATTTGTGCGTCGCTGTGTAGTGCGCCAATTGATGGCGAAGATGAATCCTAGCACGTCTTACAGGCAGCCTAGTTGCTGTCGCTGCTGGCCGTGTTTCACACGCCACGTTAGGGGCGCTGCGGTCGTGCCGCGGCCTCGCCGTCCGCCTGTGCCAAGCCGTGACTGATTGCCACCCGTTCGGCGGTGCCGGTTCACCGGCGCGGCGGTCTGGCCATGCGCGCCGGCTCGCCGCGCGGCTGCCCGTCACCAGCCGCGTCCGGTCACGGTGCCGGTCGGCGCTGGTGTCTGGTGCGCGGTCAGCGCGCGGCGGCCCGGCCGGCCCGGCCGCGTCTGGGTCCGCCCGGCCGTGACGGCGGCTGGCAGGTGGCCGGCCCTGCCCTGCCCGGCCCGGCCGCCGGCGCCCCCGCCGGCCGCCGCAGCCGCCCGGCCCGCTCCAGTTACAGCGCCGTTCCTCGAAACCCCGGCCGACGGACGGCGGTGACTCCGGCAGCCCGGCCGCCGGCGCGGGATGGAGCCGAACCGTCGGCCGACACGCCACCGGCCGCCGAAGACCACTGCCGGACTCCTCGGCTGCCGGCCACGACCGTGATGGCGTCTTAAGGGACATTGATGGATGGGTGCATAGGCGTAAGATAAAATTGATGTTTATTTTAACATCAATGGCAATATTCATTTCAAAATTTCGCTACAAAACTTCATGCTTGTAGTCGACGGATTTCCATGTCGGTCAACTAACCAACCGGCGACGACTCATGGCCCGACGACGGTCCTCCAGCTGGTTCAGTATGTGCGTCAGGGATACACAGCATGCTTGAAATAAACCCAAGGCTAACGTCGGCTTGGTCTTGGCCATCTGCCCGTTCCGAATGCAGGCTGTCATACTGTTGACATTTTTTAAAACATTGTTCGAACTGGGGATCGTCTAAAGGTCGTGCATTTCTGTGGAAGCGTACGGCTGTTTTAAATGTCGTGGATTTTTGCCCGTCTGGATTTCGTCCAGCCATTCTAGCATTAGTCAGTGGTGCTCAGTCCTTGGATATCACGGTTTGCCTTCATCAACATGGGTCACGGCCTGGCCTGATAAGGCTGCAAAGTACACGGCCATTCCAAGGTCTCTTGGTCGGTATGTTTACCTCCATGCACGTCACGCTCTCTAGGCCGTCAGGTCATCAAAGGTCGCGCCGCCCAGGCTGCGAATGACAAGCACTTGACGTTCCTGGCATGGCTCGCCCGTGACACAGCCGACAACGCCGGCTGTCGGCTGTGTCACGCGGTGTGTCGGCGGTGTCGGCAGACTGGGCCGCACGGGACCCGCGCCCGGTCAGGCTGCCTCGCCGACCGGCACCGGAGAGGCGCGAGCCTTGTGAAGCCGCCGCTCGCCGCCTCTCCGCGGCCCCGCTGCCGACGGCCGCGCACGGCGAGGCTCTCACTGTCAAATGCCGTATGCTTATGCGCGGCTTGACCGTCACTGGGCTCCGGCGGGCCGGCCGACGCGGCAGCCGTCACCGGTCTGTCCCGGCCGACGCGGCAGCCGTCACCGGTCTGTCCCGGCCGACGCGGCAGCCGTCACCGGTCTGTCCCGGCCGACGCGGCAGCCGTCACCGGTCTGTCCCGGCCGACGCGACAGCCGTCACCGGTCTGTCCCGGCCGACGCGACAGCCGTCACCGGTCTGTCCCGGCCGACGCGACAGCCGTCACCGGTCTGTCCCGGCCGACGCGGCAGCCGTCACTGGTCTGTCCCGGCCGACGCGGCAGCCGTCACCGGTCTGTTCTGGCCGGCGCGGTAGCCGTCACCGGTCTGTCCCGGCCGACCCGTCACCGGTGTGTCCCGGCCGACGCGGCAGCCGTCATCAGTCTGTTACGGCCGACGCGGCCCGGCGCTTACCGCCGTCTGTTAGTGGAACATGTGGTCTCGAGGAGTTAGTCCGGTATTCGCATGGCCCCACGTTCCTGCGGATGTGAAGCTTGTGGTCATGTTTCAGAAAATGTGGTCATTATGATTATCTCAGGCCCTTGGCCTCACGAACCTAGCATGTTGTAAAGGATGAGGACCGGTCGCTGTAGCGCACCAGCAGGCTGCCCCGGTCTTCGGGGGAGTACCTCGGCACATTTTCTACACAGCAGAGCTGATATTTTGAGTTTGCTCGACTGGGTGGCAGTGGTGAGGCGGAGTCCGCCGTCGCTCTAGGCAGCGTCGGCGCCGCCGTGTGCTGCCAGCTGCGCTGGGATGGCTCAGCGAAGCGGCGCCGCCCGCCTCCGCGCCGGTAACACGGCTCTCACGTCCGGCCCGCGAAAACAGCGGCGTGTCCGGGCTGTCAGCGCACCGGCTGGCGCACGGGCGACCGGTGGCTTTTGTCGGCCTGTCCGGGGCCGTAATGCATCACGTTTTGGAACGAGAGAGAGAGAGAGACCTCTGGAACGAGAAGCGAGGACCCCGCCGGTGCTCCAGCGCTGAGCGGTCTGACGACATCCCTGTGTCGGATACGAGCCAGACGCTGCGGCGCGGCTGGCGGAACGGAGCGCCGGCGGCCGGCGCCCCTCTGGGCCCGCCTTCACTCTGCAGCTCGCGGTGTTCATGGAAGGCGGCGGGGCGGCCGCCTGCCAGCGACTGGCCGGGGGCGACCGCATAAATTCGGAACACCCGATCTGCTGTTGGGAGCGAGGGGAGGGGCACCGGCCCGCTGGCCGCTGCCCAACTGAGATCGAGAGTGGAGCGCGCCTGTCCATGACTGGAGCGGCGCCGACGGCCGGGCCAAAGCCAGCGTGAGCGCTGACGTCGGCCGTTTCCAGGACAACACGATGAAAAGGGTGTTGGGAACGGCCGCTGTCGGCCGGCCTGACGTCATCAGCAGTGGGTCCGCTGATAGCCGACGTACAGAATCGAGCTGGGGTGGGACTGGATCATCAGCGCACGCCCCGTTCAGAGCCCGACGCCGTGAGCGCGGACTCCGCCCGTCAGCGATCGCTTGCCGGCTCAGTACAGCGTGGTACCTTCGATCTGTGAACGTGTTTCCCATGTGCGCTGACCGGATGACGCCCCGCTGCTGGTCAGCCGCGCTGTCGGCGGCGCTGGCCGGCCGAGAACAGGATCAAGTCAAGGTCTCCCGCATGGCGGCTATTGCCGGTGCCTGACTGGGTCAGCAGGCCTGGCCGGAAGAGGTGGGAGGGGGCTGGGCAATTAACAACCGGATCAGCCCGCAGCGCCCGTTGACTCACTTGACATACAGCGGTCTCGGCTTTCTTTGCTGCTATCCTTGGACCTCACCGATCCGGTGGGGTGTTGCCACCACTTCCGGTCCGCGCACGAGACGCGGCCTGCGGCCACGTCATACCGGTGAAATAGCTCACGGGCGTCCGCGCCGGCCCTGTCCCGAATGGCCGAGGTCATCCGCGAAGATCCGTCCGTCCACGCACCTGAATGGCGGATAGATAATAACGCATAGCGGGAACGGTTATCAACCGCGACCCTGGGAAGGCGGTGGAACAGATGCAGCAGAGGAGTTTTTGCGGATGCCGCGACAGTCCGACGCATCGCTGACAGGCGCCGTCAGTTGTGCCGCCCTGCACGCGACGTCACGGCATGGTAGCGCACAAGTGACGTCACTTGGGCCGCCCTGCACGTGACGTCACGGTATGGTAGCGGACAAGTGACGTCACGCCTTACTGGCCGCCATTACTGCCGCTCCCACAGCGCGCTCCGTCGAGTCCGGTCGCGCCATCCGCTTCCCGGCCGGTGTCGCGGACTCCGCCGCCCTCTGCGATATCACGGCAACGGCGCGCTTGTCCGTGTCAGTGCCCCCTCCCCCTCCCCTCCCCCTCCCCTCCCCTCCCCCTCCCCCGCCGCCCCCAGCCCCCACCGCCCCCCACCGCCCCAACGCCGGCTCGGGCTCGGGGTGGCCATCCCCGTCCGGGCGGCAGCGCAGAAGGGGCCGGCTCGCGAGCGGCACCGCGGCCGCGGTCCGGAGCGGGCACGGGTGCGTGGAGCGGAAGGGGCGCACGGGGCGCACGCCGCACGCCGCACGCCGCACGCCGCACGCCGCACGCCGCGCGCGCCTGTTTATCAACAGATTGGTGGGTGGGCGCGCCGCCGTACGGTGCGTGGGCGTCGAGGCGGGCGGGCCAGGGACGTAGGCGTCGAGGCGGGCGGGCCAGCGCCGCGCTGTGACGTCCGTCACGGCGGCGACTTCCAACCGGCCGCCTAATAGGCGGTTCGTACGTCACGCCAGCGCCGACTCTTAAATCACGCACCCGCCCTCGGTTAATCACGTCGCGGCCTGGGCCGGCTGTGGGCGCCGCTCGCCGCCTCGTTGGAGATGCGATCTACGGCGTCTTGAAGTGTGAGGTATGGCGACGTTTTGGCGGAGAGCGATGCGGATGGGCTGCTATCCCGCCACCGTTCCGCAGCCGGCGCATTTTCCACGTCCAGCCGACTCGGCCTCGTCGAGCTTTCGGGCCTCTGACTGTGCCACGTGCACAGTTGCAGCCCCAGCCGAGTGAGCTCGTGGAGCGGGTTCCTGACGCGATACGTCAGCGCGGACGGCTCATTGGCAGCAGCGGCCGGGCTGATCGTTTTTCAGGCTATTTTCTGAAGTGAGGTCGGTGGGCGGGGCCGCTCCATCACCGCCGGCCGCCCTTCCAAACTCCTGTCCGACCTGTTGTACACACCCGTCTCGCGGCTCAACGCGACAGGCGCCCTTTGCCCACCTGTTCTCCCATCAGCGCGGCCTAAACACACTTAGCCGCGGCGATTCGGCGGGGTCTGCCCTTCGCGCACCCGTGCTCGGAGGCGTGCTAGGTCCGCACGTGACGTCACCATGCGTGCCAGCCTGCCACAGTCCTGCGTTTGGGGCCGACTGGGACCTGTCTGCTCTGGCGCCAGGTCGGTTTGTGAACCTGAGACTCCTCCGTCTGTGCGCGCCACGGCCCGTCTGTACGCTCGGCTGCGGGGTGGGCGTACCTGATGCGATGCTGCGGTGATTGACCTGGCCTTTGGAACTGGCCCCCTACCCCTCTCAGCACAACCTGTTATGCACTATCTACAGCTACAAGCCTATATCTGTTCACACGAAGCAAAAGAGTGTAACTGTCACGTTCGGTTGTAGAATTTCTGATGTATGAATTTGAATAATGTATGCCGTATTGTAATCTTGGCACATATCTTGCTTATAGTTATTCATTTATGCATAGTAATTGTCGAAACGTGCGAAATTTAAGTCAGAAGTGACACTTTGGCGACCTGGAGATGGTAGTTCTGGTCGCTGAGATGAGCTACGACATGACCTTGTACGCGACCTTGCCGGCTGGCTTGCCCAGCCTGTCCCTGGCCAGATCGCGTATGACCTGACCTCGCCCCCGACCTGGGCTGACCCAGGCGGGCGGCGCCAGCGAGCAAACCCGAGGTGACCCGGGCACCGGCCGGCTCCGGTGTCGCCGGGCCGGGTCGGGCCGGCCACTCTGGCACGGGCACCTGGCCGGGCGTATTTTTAGCCGCCCGACCCGGCGGGGCATTCCAGAGACGCGACCCGCTCGTGAATCATGGTGACGGCGGCCGCCGGCTATCATTAGACGGCCGGGGGCGGCGGCGGCGGCGGCGGCGGCGGGGGGGGGGGGGGTCCACGGCACCCCCGCCTGCCACGCCCACCGCCCGGGCACCGGCGGGGGCGGGTCCTCCCGGCGCTCTCTCGGCGCTACCTCCGGGGTGCGCTGCATGGCGGCGGCTGATCCGGACCGGAGCTGGGCTTCTCATAGCCCGGACTTCGTGTGAGGACACACAGGGGCTACTGCTCCGTATGCCCCCCCCCCCCCCCGTCCGGATCGGCTCGGCGCGTGCTCTCGGCTGACCGCTGGCACCGGAAACGAAAGTGTCGGTAATGGGCCGCATCGCCGGACTAAGCAGGGGTGTCGGAATGCGGCGCGAAGAGTCGTCTTTCAGTCGTGCCCGCCACCACCTGGAGGCGCTGTGGCGTTAAATGGTCAGACACGGATGCGATGACGACGCGTCGCTTTGCGATGGAATAATGGTACCTGCGCTCTAACACCCGGCGTGATAAATGCGGTCGCTGTGGCAGATCTTAAACGATCATTACGCGTCGTCAGAGGCTCACTGTCACGCAGGAAACTGGCATAATCGAATAATCCGTTCGGCACGCTGTTTGCGAACGTCGTGTCTGAAACTGCTCCCCACAGCACGACTGTGATTTCATAGCGGACGGGAATCACGACTCGAATAGGACATCGCCTGGTCCGCTCACCCGAAGCATGTACAGCGCGCGCCGCGGCCTACATCGGCATCTCGGTGCGGTTTCGGCGAATGTTTGTACGTGGCAGACCTGTGTTGGCTGTGTCCCGCTCCGCCGTTTTTATCGGACGGTCACGTTATGTCGTGTTGTGTGGGGCCGGACGTGCTGCTCGCCGGCCGCAGTACCGCTGCGGCAACTGCGCGGCGGCGCCGGCGGGCATGCGCTGGTGACCTCACGGCCACCGGGTCACGAGTGGCGCCCAGCCACCGGCGGCACGCGCTGGTGACGCCGCGGCCACCGGGTCACGAGCGGCGCCCGGCCGCCGGCGGCACGCGCTGGTGACCTCACGGCCACCGGGTCACGGGCGGCGCCCGGCCGCCGGCGGGCACGCGCTGGTGACCTCACGGCCACCGGGTCACGAGCGGCGCCCGGCCGCCGGCGGCACGCGCTGGTGACCTCACGGCCACCGGGTCACGAGTGGTGCCCGGCCGTCGGTGCTGGCAGCCGGCGACGCTGACTGGTGCGCTCTCACTTCATGTCGCCCTATGCTGAGAGCGGCGGGAAGCCAACGGACCGGAACTTTGGGATTACCAGGTCGCATGTGTTTGGAAAGAGTCAGGTGGAGCTGTCTTCAGAAATGAGAAGTCTGTATGCGAGTTTCTGAGAGTGGCTATTTACGGGATTCCAAGAGGTTCATTCCATGGGCACCATATGACTGGGCAAGCGAAGCGCCCGAAAGCCCAAATAACTAGCAGAGGTCCACTCCTCAGAGGCCTTTGTATGCGGCCTCTCCCCGTCCAGGGGTCTGGTCCGCTGTCGGGCGTCCTTCGTGTTCAGCGAACGATGATGATGCGATGCGATGGATGCGACACGTGACTGTGTCCGGGTGCAGCCTGGTGTTATCGGGTCCGCTCCGCGGGAGAGGGAGGCCCAGCCTGGAGTTGGCCGGCCTGTCCCACCGTCACCGGCTCCGCGGGCCGCGGCGGCCGCCCGCCGTCCGTCCGTCCATGGCGCTGTTGTGACGGCCCGTCTGCGCATCTGTCGCCAGGAATCGGTGGGTAAACACCGGCGTTTGTCTCCGCCCGGGGCCGCTGTGTCCGCCGCGCTCCGCCCTCCACTCTCACATGGCCCCCTGCCGGCCGGCAGCGCCCGGCGCGCCCGCGGTACCGCGCCGACGCCATCCCCGGTCCGGGCGGGGCCGACTGCTCGGCTCTGCGCGCCGGTCAGCGACCTTGCGCCTCTCGCGCCACTCTCCCAGAGAGCGGCCGGACGGCCGGGCACGCACGCGCGTCACTCGGCGCACCGGACGCTGGGCGGGCCCTGCCGGCGGAGAGCGGGACGGCCGGGCGCGGGCGAGAGCCCGGAGGACGGCAGACGGCGGCGGCGGCGGCGGCGGCCACCGCCCGTCCAGCGCGACAGGGACCGCAGTACGGCGCCGCCGCCGCCTGTGTACAGGCCGTGCCGCGACCCGACTGGATAATGGGCAGATAAGCGCAGCCCGCCGGGACCGGAATGGAGGCCGGGTTCTCCCGGCGCGCCGCGGGTCGACGGCCAGCACCGGCGCGGATGGCGTGGCGGGACGGCGGCCGGCCGGGCCGCGCGTCGGACGCGCCTGAGCGCTGCCGGGGACGGAGCGCTCCCAGAACCGTGGGAGCGTTCCCGGCTCGACCGGGCTGGACCGGACCGGACCTTCCTGAATGGTCCGCCAGGCGCCGGCGCTAACTTTGTGGACCGGAGACAGCACTGAGGCAGAGCGCGATGCGTGGGAGGTGGGCGGGGTAACCTGGGCAGCTGCAGGCATGGGAATGACTGGAGATCGCAGAGAGGAATCAAGCAGCATGCGCCGTGACCTAGCGGCGGCTTCAGGACGCACTTCACGTCTATCTGCCTCTGCTGTGCCAGAGCCGGATGAATGAGGCAACGTGGTGAAGCAGGATGACGGTGCCGGTGGTGCCGCTGAACCCGTTTGACCCCTTTGGTCCACCTGTTGGAGCACCACAGGCGTGTCAGCGAGCTCAGGCTGGCCGGAGTCGTGACGCTGTGGACCGCAGTCGCTGGCGTCGGGCGGATGGGAGGCTTTCGGACATGGTTGCACAGCCTGGTCCAGCAGCGCACAGCGCCGCCCCTTGGCAGCGTCGCGATGACTCGGCCGGATTCCAAGGCCGTGCGGCAGGAGGGCCTCAAAGGCCTTGGAATCTCGCACGTGCGGATGCAGTTCAACAATCGCCATTACCTTAACGCCCTCCATTTCCGCTGTGGTCTGGAAACCCGAGCGGTCCATGCGTCTCCCTATTTAGGTGTCGGCGTGACATTGCAGATGGTTGGGCGGCACACTTGATGGGCTGAACCAACAGACGTTCATGGCAGCCAAACGTCAGGCCTCATGCGACCATGGCTTTGACCTACCCCCATGTATGGCACCCATCCGACGACGGCAGGGCATTCTGATAGCCGTCGGTCGATGGAAAGCTGTTAGGGGATGTCGGGCGACCGCTCTAGGTCTGCCCGGTGGACTTCTCTGCGCTCTGCTGCCCCCACTAGCCTTTGGTGTCCTCAACTAATTTCGGCTCAGCTATGCAGGTCTGACCTGTGCTGGTGATCTGTAACATTGCCCTTTTGAGAGCTCCTGTTGACCTCTGCCCACCTGTGACCTGTGGTCTGCACTTGGCACCGCGGTTTTCAAATATGCTGAGCTGTTTTGGCCATCAGCCGACTTCTGCTGACCTCGTCCCACATCAGCTGACAATCTCAGCCGACTCGCGGCTCCTTCTGCTGACATGTCGAAAGTCCGCCAGCCTTACCTAACTGCTGCCAGCCCTGCTGACCTCGGCTGACCTCGCTAACCTCGCTGACCTCCGCAGACCTCCGCAGACCTTGGCTGACCTCCACTGACCTCCACTGACATCCACTGACATCCACTGACCGCCGAGCTCTGCTGGCCTCCGTTGACTTCCGCTGATCTCCGCTGACCTGTGCTGACCTTTGCTGACCTCGCTGACCCATGGCCTTCCCTCCGGCAGACATTCACCGCCTGGTGCAACTCCCACCTGCGGAAGGCTGGCACCTCGATCGAGAACATCGAGGAAGACTTCCGGAACGGTCTGAAGCTGATGCTGCTGCTCGAGGTCATCTCGGGCGAGACGCTCGCCAAGCCCGACCGCGGCAAGATGCGCTTCCACAAGATCGCCAACGTCAACAAGGCTCTCGACTTCATCGCCAGCAAGGGCGTCAAGCTGGTCTCCATCGGCGCGGAGGGTGAGTGGCAGCGTCCCCCCCCCCCCCCCACCGCAGGCCAGTGCGGAGACCGGTGCCGGGCAGGCGTTGTTTGGACTGCAAATAGCCGTAGTGGCGTCAAGTGGTGTGTTGGCGAAGTCTTGCGGCACATCAGACGAATCAGCGGGGAGCAATGGCTTTCCATTTCGATGTCGAAGGCATGCCTCTATTGCTGTTTCGGTGGACTTCCCGGCCTTATAAGCAGGGGCGTATTGAGGAAATAGTCGGTGGTTTTGAAATAAAAACTCGATTCTTCATGCTAGACCGTTGTTTCAGCACTGAGCAGCTCGTTAAGTTCGTGTCCGCAACAGTTATAGCTGCGTCCAGTTTGACCGAGTAGGAGCGCTGTCGTTCATCGCGGGCCGGGCGGGCCGTGTCACTCCGCTGTTGGCCAGCTCTGGCAGGCATGGTTCACGTTTGGTGCCAGTGCTGCAATCGACACTTCGGTGCAATTTTCACGACCTTCACTATTGATGCGTCATTGTCGTCTTTCCTATCATCAGTGCATCCTGCTCCCACGTGAATCCGGGCCCTCCGTCTCGTCCAAGCTGTCCCAACGCTCACATTCATCTCCGCTCTTGTGCGCTCGCGTGACGTCATTGGGCTCATCGCAGTGCGGTCAGTCACCGTGCCGCAGTCCTCCCCGTCATAACACCACCGCCGCACCCCTCTCCTTGGGATCCGGTCCGCGGGGCAGCCGGGAGCCCAAGCTCGGCACCTAACGGCACCTCCGCCGCCGCCGCTGGGGCCGCCGGCTCCAGCGGCGGGTGACGGCCGCGCGGCCTGTCGTCTGGGCGAGCTGCCGCCGGCGCCCTCGCCGCCGCTGGGGCCGGTGCCCCGTGCCGGCCGTGTGTTCTGTCCCCTAGGCGAGCTGCGGCCGCCGCCTCCGCCGCCGCTGGGGCCGCCGGCTCCAGCGGCGGGTGACGGCCGCGCGGCCTGCCCTCTGGGCCAGCTGCCGCCGGTGCCGCAGCTGTGCCAGTATGCGGGGGCGCGCGGCTCGTGCACGTGCTGCGTGTGCCGCCCACCCGCCCGCGCCTGGGCCCCGGCGCATTTCACAACCTGGTGGGCCAGACGCAGAGTTAGGGGCACGGCAGGTGTAGCGCGTTGAAGGCAGGCGAATTATTGATCCGGACAGAAATACAAGGGCGAGCGTGAGCGGATTCGGGGTTGGACCGTTTTAATGACTGCGATGTGCCACGATTTTCCACGCTTCCCTCCCTCGCCGGCCTTGTTCAGCGTTTCTTTGTTCCGTCAAATCTAACCTTGGGTCTGACTTGCTTACCAGTTGATAGGGTCTCCCTCGCCCCCCCCCCCCCCCCCCCCCCCCCGTGCCACTCGTTTACACGGCTGAAGTCCAACCGCTGTCCGTTCGCCAATCACGGCGATAGGTCATTATCTGCAACACATCGCCTGCAGACCGAATCCACAAGCGCGGCGAGGACCGCTCCTACATGCGGCTCGGCCACGTGCCGCGTGTTTGAGGCCCGGCGCCCCGCGATAGGTCCGCCTGCCATATGGCCGGTCGAGCCCTGTCCACTGATACGATGCGACGAGGGCTCGCGCAGCCGATAGCCGACCCGGCTGACGGTGACCGACCGCTGCCGGCCGACCCGGCTGATGGTGACCGACCGCTGCTGGCCGGGCCCGGCTGATGGTGACCGACCGCTGCTGGCCGGGCCCGGCTGATGGTGACCGACCGCTGCCGGCCGGGCCCGGCTGATGGTGACCGACCGCTGCTGGCCGGGCCCGGCCGATGGTGACCGACCGCTGCCGGCCGGGCCCGGCTGATGGTGACCGACCGCTGCCGGCCGGGTCCGGCTGATGGTGACCGACTGCTGCCGGCCGGGCGCCGTCCGCCAGTCTCGGCGTGAGCGCGGCCGGGAGGCCCAGCCCGGCACCGGGACACCCCGACCCTGGCTGGGATCGGTGGGACCGCACGGTGGAGGGCTGACCTTGTCTCGGTGAGCGGCCGGGCGGGCGGTGTTCGGTTTGCTGGGTGGTCAAGTTTGACTCAGCGCTCTGGGGATACCCTGCACTCAAGCCTTTGCATAAGCAGAGGCCTGGTGTGTCTCAAGAACCTGCTGGAGCCCGGGCGGCACGTTATTGTTGGATGTTGCGTCCGTCTGCATATGCATATCGGACATGTGTTTCTGGCGACCTCAACGTGGTCACACATGTGACCTTGGAGACTCAGTTCACAGCCTAACTTCTTAGTCTCGAACGTATGCAGGGAAGGATCAGCAAGCTCCGCGCTTGTCATAAGTGAACGTATTCTCTTCTCCGCTAGGGCTGACAGTCCGAATAGCAGCTGTGTGCGTTTTTCGCCATTCATCTGGCGTTGCGTGGGACCCGCGATTTCGTTTTCTGGCGGCACTGAGGGGAATCAGCTCACCGTCGCCACGGGCTGGGTTTCCCTGGCTGGACCGTGCGCTGTGACCGTCTGCTGCGCCGTTTTGTTCTGACGATGCCCCGCCGGCTGCTCTCCCGCGCCGTACACGCCGCGGTACACTGCTCACTGTCCGGCCAGTCTCTTCTGAGTACATCACTCGCTCGTAGCTGCTGCGTAGATGTTGCACGCCCATGGCGATTATGGTCGCAGCTGTCCTGTACGCCCCTGCTTTTTTGCGATGCATCGTTCACGACCTGCTTTTTATGCGAGTAGCGATGGCTTCTACGTGTGAGTTTTGTCCATCCGTGTCCACTTGTCCCCGCGCTTTCCACGATTAGCTCCACATTAGATTCGGGGTCTTCCGTCCTGGTCTGGTGCAGCACCACTGTAAAGGAAATATCCGCCGCCATGAATTGCTCTGGTTCTGCCCACGCCAAGTGCTTACGTTCTTGCGCGGGTAAATAGAGTTATCGCAGCGTTCATCTTGTCTTTCACACAAAATCGCTCTCGAAGGAATTCAGTATAAAGGAAGGAGGAAGCCGTGCGAATGGTCTTGAGAATGCGTCATCTGGAATGCTATGCTATGTCTGTTAATCATTGGTAGGACATGTGCGCCCCCGTCCATTGTCACCTGTCTAATTTGCTGAATCACGGGGCGGGATAAGCATGCTTGCTTGCTGTTTCAATCAGGAGCGGTTATGTTGCACGGCTGGGCCGTGTTATTTTGATCCCCGTCCGCTCCTCCCGTCTGCCGTGTTTATATAACGTCCGCTGGGCGTCGCTGGCGACTAGCACGGCACGACACGCTAGTGGCCGACAGCGCCCGGTCGCCAGCAGACCGGTGCGCGATGCGGCCTCTCGGATGCTGCGAGCAGCCGCAGCGCCGCCGCAGTGGCTGCTATCGGAGCCTGGCATGCTTCCGGCCTGGGGCGGTGGCGGTGCGCCGCCCGCTCCTGCGTCGCCGACCCGGCCCGGGGGCCCGGGGCTGCGGCCGGCTGCAGAGGCGCCCGCCCTGCACCGCCTGCACCCGGCTGTCCAAACAGGGGCGCGCCGGACGGGCAGGCGGCGCCGCCCGGAGCGGCGGGCCGGGGCCTCGCGGCAGCCGCGGGGCGGCCCGCGCCAGCCGGCCCGCGCCGCCCGGATGTGTGGAGAGACGCGGGCGCCGCGCGGCGTCGCGGTCGGGGTCAGGGCTCGCCGTATCGCAGTGACGTCAGCGGTGACCTGGCGCGGGGCAAACACCAGCGAACACCCCGTGTCCAAACATGCCACGTCAGGTCGTCCGCCTCAGAGCCACATTTGGAGGGTTTGAACCTGCACAGCAGGCCGCATTGGCGGGAGCACAGTGGCTCTCAGAGCTCCGCGTGCCAGCGCCGGACAGTGCGTCAACACAGCAGCGGCTCAGAGCTCGGGAGCGCGCGGCATCAGCGGCGACTGCGGGCGCCGTCCCGCGCCAGAGGCACCCAGGCAGCGACAGCACGCTGCGGGACCCTGCCGGCCGCGCTGTGAGGGTCAGGTGCACGGCCCGGGGCGAGCGGGCGGCGCCGCTGCCGACACTTGTGTGGCGCCGCTTCCGGCCCTGGTGTGGCGCCACTTCGGGGCTCGTGTGGCGCCGCTTCCGGGCCCTGTGTGGCGCCGCTGCCGGCCGGTGTGTGACACTGCGGCGCACACGCCCGTGCGTCACTGACAGTGTGCACGGCGCAAGACTTGAGCTCCACCCACGCTCCCGGCCCCTTGCAAACGTGGGTCGCTTGCCGATACAGACGCGCATAGCCGATGTCCGCCTCCAGACGAGTTTTCAACAGTGAAAAAGCAGCGTTACGCTGCTGCATTGGCCGCGGGACGCGCATCGTGTAACGCTGGACGGCGGACGGCCTGGCGTTGGCTGATCGCTCTGACTCCGGCCGCCGAGAGCGGTCCGGCTGGCGAGACTCGCCGGCTCGCGGCGAGCGGCGCCGGGGCGCCGGAGCCGGCCAGCGGCGTGGCCGCGGCCCATGCCGTCTCGGTCCACTGGTCGCTTCGAGCCGGGGCGACGCGACGCGCCGGTCCAGGCCACGAGCGATCGGCAGCCGGCGCCGGCACCGTGCGCCGTCAGCCGTCAGCCGTCAGCTGTGAGGCCGAGAGAGGCGCCCCCTCGCGTGCTGGACGGGATCTCGTGGCGGCCTCTTCCCGCTTCCGGTGCGGGGCCGCCTGCTTAGGCTGCGGCCATGCATACCGCCTGTACATGGAGGCGCCATGGACCTGTTGGGGGCAGCTGGGCTCATGACCGGGCTGCGCCGAACGAGCTGCCGCGTCAGCTGTCACTGCAGCCGTGGTACCGTTTGGGCTGTAACGGCGGCCGGCCGGCCAGCCGGGGGTGGCGCCCGGGAAGCCGGGCCGACCCGCTGGGGGGCCGCTGGGAGGCCGCCGTCGACACGCTCGGCCGGCCGGTGCAGGTGACGCCGACGGCCGGCGCCGGCTGGACGTCCAGCGGCGACCAGTCCGGACACTCCGACATCCCGGACACTGCAACACTCCGACAGATCAGGCACTCCGGACATCGACCGCTGCGACACTACCCGCTGATCGTACGACCGCGCTTTGCTGGCGACACCTTGCTCTCCGATTCTGGCCACTTCGAACACTCCTGTCGCTCTGATGTTGTGTGGCTCCCTGGGTAGGAGGCTGTCGGTTTGGCGTCGCCATAATGAGATCACGCGCGAAGGGGTGGGCCTATTGCTGGCCAAGGGAAAGTCCACGGAGTGGGTTTCGTGCATCAGCAACGAGCCTGTACATGCTCTGCTACTGGAATGGTATGTTACCCGAGTGGCACGTTTTCCTCCATGACAGCGAAATCGCAGGTAGCGTGCATGGGAGAGCCGAGAAGAGTATGATTTTGCTCACAGCCGAGGATAGAGATGGCTGGCATTGCAAGACGTGATGCCGAGGAGCCTTTCTAGCGGCGACACCGCCATGGTTTGTCTGATCTTATGAGCCGCAGCGAAACTCCTGGCTGAGAGCCGGTCCGGGAGCCGGGAGCCGGGAGCCGGGAACCGGGAGCCGGGAGCCGGGAGCTGGGCCGGGAGCCGGGGGCCGGGCCGGGAGCCGGGGGCCGGGATCCAGGCCGGGAGCCGCGCCGGGAGCCGGGGGCCTGGCCGGGAGCCGGGAGCCGGGAGCCGGGAGCCAGGCCGGGAGCCGCGCCGGGAGTTGGGAGCCGGGAGCTGGTCCGGGAGCCGAGAGCCGGGCCGGGAGCCAGGCCGGGAGCCGGGAATCACCAGTAAAAATGGCGACAAACGCGATACCATCCGCAGAGGAAAGCGTCCACGTCCGCCAGGTTAAGCTCGGCGCCGTCATGCAGGAGCTTTTCCCGGAACGGCGCTGCGACGCAGCTCGCTGCGCGCCAGACTGCAGGAAAAACGGCACTTTCTGGGAGCGAGGAGATCGTGTCGGGGTTGGTATTTCCAAGCACTGCACGCACGGACGCATTTCGCCTGTGCTCAGCTGCCAGCTCGGAACGGCGACATCAATTGTTGGTTAATTCCGTATGCTCGTCTCCGAGCGGTGTGGCGCGGGACGTGGCCACCTGGCTGGGTGTGGTGTCGCCGGAGGCGTCGCGGCCCGCCGACTTACTCGCGCGCTGCTCTGGCATCGGCGCTAGATGTCGTTAGAGAAATTCCAGAGCGTGTTTGTGTGCCTTTCTGTCCGTCGCCTCGTATTAAGATCATCGGTGCCGGTTTTTTTTAAAGCCGACACTAACGACGGGTCGTGATCGATGCGTCGTGAGAGCGCAAACACGCCGCGAGATCTGGCAGCGCCCCGTGCTCGCATTTGGCAGCTCGCTGTAAGGCGTGACGGCTTGGGCCCGTCTCGAGTGTCGGGCCGGCGCCGGGTCGAGCGAATCTGTCGCTCGGTCGGGCTGACCGGCGGCCGGCTCGGGCCCGTCCCGAGTGTCGGGCCGGCGGGAGACCGAACTCTGTCGCTCGGGGCTGACCGGCGGCCGGCTCGGGCCCGTCCCGAGTGTCGGGCCGGCGCCGGGCCCCGAACTCTGTCGCTCGGCCGGGCTGACCGGCGGCCGGCGCGGGCCCGTCCCGAGTGTCGGGCCGGCGCTGAGACCGAGCTCTGTCGCTCGGTCGGGCTGACCGGCGGCCGGCGCGGGCCCGTCCCGAGTGTCGGGCCGGCGCCGGGCCCGAACTCTGTCGCTCGGCCGGGCTGACCAGCGGCCGGCTCGGGCCCGTCCCGAGTGTCGGGCCGGCGCCGGGCCCGAACTCTTTCGCTCGGTCGAGCTGGCCGGCGGCCGGCGCGGGTGGTCGTCGGCCCATTCTCAGCTGATGCCTCCGTCGGCGGCGGCGGCAGACCATCTGTCGCCTGCCGCCGGCAGCGGGGTGAATCCTGACGACCTGGGTACAGGCGCCCGCTTCGACCAGCGCCGGTGCCCGACTTTTGGGAATATTTTTAGCGGCTGGACGGCGCCGCCAGCCCATGACGTCACGCTGGCTCAGTCGCCGAGACTACGGAAGGCGGTGTGTTTACAGGGGAGGCTAAACGGGCCGCTTTAATGGGATCGTCAGTCGTCGGCAGCCGCGGTGGAACATCTGGAGCATTGTGAACGCTATTCTCCTGGTCCTCCGGGATCTTCCGGGGTCGCCCGTTTGTACCTTACCCCACGAACCGCCGTTACCACCAGTATGACGTGCTGCAACTGAGCGCACGAATACGTGGCGAAGGGATGACCAGACATACTTTTAATACTGCATGCGGGGGCGGGCAAATTTGATGGCCCCGAGCCCCTCCAGTGTTCCTGAACTTTTTCTTCTCGTCCATGGGCGCCATGTGGAACGAATTGGCTTAAAATCCCGTTGTTTCCCGCAATAGTTTTGGGAAAACGTTCTTCATTGAGAGCGAGGGCGGAACTTGATGCGCATGTGTGGGGGGGGGGGGGGGACCAGAGTCCCACTCAGCATCCCGCGGCCTTGACGCCAGTCCTGGACCTTGAGTGAAAAAGATGACTCGAAATTTTAATGTGCCTCCCCCAATTATACTGACATGTTCCACATGTGACCACTTTATTACCAATCACTATTGCTTTTTGACTGGCCTGTTGTCGACGATGTCCTGGATTACTGGTATTACTACCGGATCCCACGGTTTTACCCCCACGGAATGGCAAGTCGTAAACTCGATTGGCCTTTTGATGCCTGTCTGTGGAGGCCGACGGGCCAGTTCGGTCCCGGATGCCGACGGGCCAGTTCGATCCCGGATGCCGACGAGTCATTCCCGGGGCTCACATGTGGGTTAGGCCTTGTTTAAGGCGTCCCTCACATAGCCTGAACGGTGCCGTTGGGCGGTTTCGGAGCTGCCGCATAGGAGGCCGCTGCTTTGGGAGCCCGCTGTTGGCTAGTCCGTAGGCGCAGCGCCATGGCGCCGTGGAGTATGTTGCATCGCTGATTGAAGCGATTCCTAAATTGCTTTTTTGCCCCGTAGATAACGTTTCAATGACACTTATTTCCTAAGTTGAGCCTCGAAGCTTCTTTTTCTGTGAGCTGATTTGCATACCAGACCGGTTCCAACCTTTCTCTGCTCTGAAAGACAGCCGGCTGCCACGTTGCCATAGAAGGGTCGACAAACCAGTAAGCCGCGTTTGAACCGTGAACGGTGCTGCGTCAGACGGTGCTCGTCTCGTGTTGCTGTGATGCTGGTTACCGACGACAGTACACCGTTAGGAACCGAGTCATCCAGCCTTGTGATTGTGCAAATTTCACGTTTCTTGTATGAATGGAGTAAGAACGGCTACGTCTTGCTGCTATTGCCAGGTTGCGGGAAAACGACACCTTACAGAACGTTCGCATCCAAGTACGTTGGTACTGATATGGCATACATCCTACATCATTGCTCTTAATGTCGCTGACAGGGCTTAGAGCTGGAGTTCGCTGCTACAAAATATCAAGCTCAAATAAACCGTGACGACTGGCCGACACTGGACTAGGATGTCCGGGCTGTTGGACCTGAAACGGTTGCTAGTGTTCCGAGTGAGAGGGACTCGGCGTGTGATGGCTGGTGATGGTGCCTTACTATTGCCGGCCGGCCGGTCTGGTGCCGTCCGAGCGGGAGAGGCGCGCCCCGCCGCCCCGCTGCGGAGCGGCCGACGCTGCCCCATGTCGCCGCTGCGTCCCGGTGCGGCCAGGGCGGGGCGGCCGCCACAAAAACGGCCGGCCGCGGCCGCGACCGGGCCTTTTTGTTGGTGACCTCAGGTGCCGATTTCTCCGGCGGAGGCGGCCGGCGGCGCGGGCCACCGCACGGCTGCCGGCTGGCCGCTCGTGCAAGCACCGCTGGCCCCCACCCCGTTCTGCAGCCCGCCGGTAGCGTAAATAAACACGGCGGCCGGTGGAGGGCTGCGGTCGCGCCGTGCCCCGTCCGCGGCCGAGTGTGCCGGCACCGGCCCGTGCTGAGCCGGTCACCGCCGCTGGCTGGGACGGCCGACCTCCGGTACCGTGTGCGTTGACGTGCTGTCTGCCTCTGTGGTCGAGTCGGGACAGACCCGGTGACCTGGCCCCGGTCCATGTCGCGACCTTGCGCGACACGCGGCCCACTCGCACCATCGGCTGCGACACGGTGCCGGCGGCGTCCTCCGGCGCGCCGTTTTTGCGCCGAGGCGACCTTAGATGGCGCGCCCAGACCGCCTGACCTCGCCCCAGTGCCGGCTGGCGGTGCATTGTCGTGCGCTGACACGGCGCTTAACGAGATACGGCGGCGTTCGCCGGCGAGCGAACGGCGGTCGCCATGCCCCGCGAACGAACCGGAATGCGAGTCAGAGCGTTGGCAGGCCGCGAGGTCGCGATTGTTTTTGTGGTGTGCCGTGGTAGCTGTTCCCGCTGTCGCAGTTGGTCATGGTAGGCTCGGAGCCGGTTTCTGGGCCGCGGGACGGGCGGATTTGGCCCACGCAACAGACAGCGTTTAGGCGTGAACGTCAGCGCCGCTCACAACCTCGGCGCCGTAAAAAGCGGTCTGAAAGTGAGCCGCTACGTGCGCCAGTATATAGATCAGCGGCAGCAGTGAGCCGCGTAGTTCTCCGCGCCTGGATGAGACCCAGCGCCGCCGGCAGTCCGACGCTTGGACGTGGTCGGTGCTCTCCGTGGTCGGGGTGGAACGGCGGCACCGCGTCACCGGCCAGTGCTGACACTAAGCATTTGCGACGCGTTCCGTGGATGATGCTCCGATCATGCTCGAATGGGAGCGCCGTGTATGTAGCTGATACCGTCATTGGCGTCGCGTTATCGGACGCCGCCCGCAGCGATGCAGCCTGTGCAGAGCCCACACAGAAGCCGCAGCCTGTGCCGTGAGTCCGACGCCTACCGCCTCAGGCCCGCGCATGTAACTGTAAAGAAGCCGACACATTTGAAGCCCACGGTCACACACAGTCACAGCCCACAGTCACACACAGTCACAGCCCACAGTCACACACAGTCACAGCTCACAGTCCCAAAGCCACAGGTGTCGGTTGGCCGGATTTGAGATCCAGTGTGCTTGTGGCGTGGGCCGTTTTGACCCCGTGACGCCACTGACGGGCCGTCCCCGCCGGCAGAGATCGTCGATGGTAACCTGAAGATGACGCTGGGCATGATCTGGACCATCATCCTGCGCTTCGCCATCCAGGACATCTCGGTGGAGGAGATGACGGCCAAGGAGGGCCTGCTGCTCTGGTGCCAGCGCAAGACGGCGCCCTACAAGAACGTCAACGTGCAGAACTTCCACACGAGCTTCAAGGACGGCCTGGCGTTCTGCGCCCTCATCCACCGGCACCGGCCCGACCTCATCGACTACGACAAACTCTCCAAGGTCGGGCGCCGACGCGGGCCACCCGGCCGGACCCGGCGCGCTCGAGAAATCTGACGGTGGCCGCGGCGGCAGGTTTTTGTTTCGCCCGCCGCAGCTTTTTACGTTTGTCAATGTTTGCTGGTAGGTTGGCGGCTTCGTGCAATCTGTGGCGAGGTGTAGTAATTGCGTTGTGTAGGTGGAGAATGAACGAGATAATTATGTACGACGCAACATCTGCACGTGGTCAGACGGCTTGCTTTTGCCGCGTGAAGGGAGCCCCTGGTGCAAACTTGCCAGACGCTTTTGAGAATGTAACATCGCTTACGAAGGCGGTCACGAACTGTAACAGTCAAGTAGCGATGTTGCGTGTCCCTTGTTCAAACACCGCCTTGCGGCGTTCGGGTGAACTAATGATCCCTGTCCGCATGGCTTGTGCTTGCCTTGAAGGTAACCAAATGTTCCCTTTCAGGACAACCCGATGGAGAATCTGATGACCGCCTTCGACGTGGCCGAAAAGCACCTCGACATCCCGAAGATGTTGGACCCCGAAGGTAATCATCCGCTCTAACTCGGGGCTGGCCGAACGAGTCGCGCATTTGGTGGGCCGTGGCTGCCTGCGTGGGCGTATGGGGCAGCACTCTGCGGCGGGAGAGAGGGTTGGAAGTCACGTGAGCTGGGGTGATGCCGCCGGGACGCACCGGTGTTGGCTCGGGGCTCCATGCACCCCTGCGGTTGCCGCCCGGCGACCCGGCACCCGCCCCTCCCTCCGCTGATTGTCTGGCTGGCTGGCTGGCGGGGATCCGCGCCTGGCAGCGGGCTCGGCTGACACTCGACCTTGTGGGACGCGCGTCTGACGATCTGACCAGGTGGGGCCCGTTTGACGCCTCGAAACGGCGTCGTTTGACCGTCTAGCGGTGCCCGGTGCCTGATGGTGAGCGTCGATTGGCACTCCCTAGAGGTGCCATCTCTCGTTCTCACGGTGGCGGCGTTTGACACCGACGCTGCTACACTCGTTTCACGGTCTCCGACGGTGGCGGGCCCTGTTAGGCGGCCTGACGCTTGAGGCGCTCGTTACGCGCACTCGACGAGAGCGGCGCTTGTTCGACGCCGCTCGTGACAGACGCTCCTTTGACGCCCTGACGCCGACATTTGGGTCACACGCCTCGCTTTCTGGCGTTGGCGGGGCGCTCGTGTTACACGCTGTGACGGTGTCGGGCGCTCGGCAGACCTGATCAACACGCCCAAACCCGACGAGCGTGCCATCATGACCTACGTCTCCTGCTACTATCACGCCTTCCAGGGCGCCCAGCAGGTACGCCATCTCGGGACCGCGTGCACAACTAATACTTCATGTGGCCGCCCCCGAATGCCCCTTGCTTGGGCACGCCTCTCGTCCCGCGTTTAGCGCTGGCTAACCCCCCGTTTCCACTGACCGAGTCCACAGGAGCGGCACGCTGGCGAAACCTCCGCAGTCCGGCTGCTCAGCCCGCCTGGTTTCCGTAGTGGACCCGGCTGGTCCCCCGTATTTTTTTGTTTTTTGTTGTGCGCCGCCGCCGGCGGTGGCGTGTGCCCGTGGCGCCGCCGGTGTTTTTTCTTGGTAGTGCGGCTGGCGGTTTGCGAGCATGGTGTGCCGTGCTGTCTGCCTGCCGGCGGGCCGGATGCGCCCCGTCGCCCGTGAGTCCGTGCGGCCCACTAACCCGTCCCGGCGCCGGCGCCTGTTGCAGATATCCATAACGAGCCGGTGCCAGACGAGCGCGCCGTAATGACGTATGTCTCGTCTTACTACCACCGGTTCGCCGGCGCGCAGAAGGTAAACGGCGCCCCTGCGGCGTGGGCCGCCCCTCGGCGACGGCGCCGGCGCGGGCGCGTCGCGGCACCTCCGCAGCGGGCGCCGCCAGCGCCCGGCCGTGGACTGACTCACGTCCGCCCGCGAACAATGTCGGCGCTGCTCTGGCACTGTCCGTTGTGTCAGAGCCCAGGCCTCCGGCGGCGCCAGCGTGTCGCGCGGTGCAGATGTTGCCGGTCGGAGACAGGGCGCGAATCGGTTGCGTCGCAAGCGCGGGGGCGCGGGGACTGGCGCCCGGCACGCCTCCGTTGGTCGCGATTGGGGAGATGAGGCGATGCTCCGATGGAGATAGACGTGGATGATGCCGAGGTGCGGGCGAGGCGCCGACTGACTGGATATGCGCCGTCGAGTACGGCTTGTTTTCGATGTCGCGTTCAGCTTCTTCAGCCGCGTGGTTTGTGCAGTCCCCCGCTCCGCAGCGAGAGGGGCTACCGGGGAGAAGACGCGAGCCGCATGACGAGGCCCACGGACGGCCCGTAGACGGCCCGCGAACCGCTCCCAGCCCTCCACTCCCGTCTAACTACGCGCGTGTCCGCGACAGGCTGAAACGGCGTCCAACCGCATCTGCAAGGTGCTGAAGGTGAATCAGGACAACGAACGACTGATGGAGGAGTACGAACGACTGGCCACCGATGTGAGTACTGAGGGTGCCGTCTGTGGCGCGCTGGCTAGCGCTGGCAGGCCGGCTCCAGCGAAAACCAGCGCTGCCCGACCGGCTGCGGCAAACACTTCTTGTCTGTTGGAGTAGGGGGATAGTGGATTGGGATGGCGCCCCAGTGAAGCCCCAGCCGGTGCTCTGGGCGTTGGTCTGCCATCGCGTTAACTGGCACATTACCTCACGTTTCGGCTGTATCGTGCGTGGCGGATGCCGCGTGAGCAAACAACTCGAGTTTGACCATTGATATGTTGGGATTGCTCCAGCGCATTCTGCCCGCAGTCCCTGCCAATCGGTCTGTGTTAACGTCCGTCGGGTTCTTTCAGCATTCCGCCTCCGAAGCGTCAGCGAGCGGCTGGGCGAGCGAACGTACGCCTGAGTGAACACACTCGGAGTACCACGCTCAGCAGGAGAGGGTCGTTGCATAATCGTCACTGGCGCGTCTGTCCCCAGCTGCTGGAGTGGATCCGACGGACGCTGCCCTGGCTGGAGTCGCGGCAGACGGACAACTCGCTGGCCGGCGTGCAGAAGAAGCTGGACGAGTACCGCAACTACCGGCGCAAGCACAAGCCGCCGCGCGTCGAGCAGAAGGCCAAGCTGGAGACCAACTTCAACACGCTGCAGACGAAGCTGCGCCTCTCCAACCGGCCGGCCTACCTGCCCACCGAGGGCAAAACTGTGGGGGTCAGTGTCCGATGTGGGCCTTCGCGGAACTCGACTCAGTGTGGTGACGTATGTTTTGTGTAACACGTTTGTGCTGTGGAAGTCTGTTAGCGACGACCTCCAGTTACCTGCCAGTTGGATACTGCTGCACCAGTGACTTCGTCAGATGTCGTGAATGGCCATCGTGTCAGGATACAGGGCCCGCCCCCAGACGCTTCTCCAGTACATTGACAAGGTAGTCTCGCCGTGCACCACCGATGCCCGCCTGTGCATCCATCCCGGCAGCGGTGTGCGCCTGCTGGACCGGCGACGGCCGTCGCCACGTGCCTCAGCCCCGTCCCTCGTCCCCCACCCCGCCTGGCCGTCTGACCCGTGCCGTCTCGCTGGCGGCAGGACGTGGCGGCGGCGTGGAAGCGCCTCGAGGGCTCCGAGAAGACCTTCGAGGAGTGGCTGCTGACTGAGGTCATGAGGTAAACAGCTGAGCTGACCCGTGTGTCCGCCCTCAGCCGCTGCCCTCACTCCTCCTCGCTGCTGTTGTGGTGGAGAGCACGAGGTGGAGCGTGGTCCTTGCGCTGGCCAGATCGGACCATCGCTCTGGTGCGATCTATCGCGTCCCTGCTCGGAGGACGTCTCATGGCGACTTCACCATGCGCCCTCCTGATTGACATAGCTTGTCAGGCTCACACCATACGGGCTGTATCGATTCATTTCCTTTTGGGACATTGTTCCACGTCACAGACCCCTTATTGACATGGGAATGTTTACCTCGTGAAGTGGCAGTTGAATTTTAGTGAGGCGTCGATCAGCACGGCATCTGAAAAAGTTAAGGTCTACCTTTCACCGACCTTGTTGTGGCATATTCTACCATTTCCTCTGTGCTTTGTCAGCTTGATGGCTGGCTCTCCCGCTTTCTGTTCTCTGAGGCGTCCGTGTCCGGCCATCGGCCGCCCCGTCCTGACCCCCTGCCCGTGCTCGGTCTCCCGACATCGGCCGCCCCCGTCCTGACGTCCCGTCCGTGCTCGGTCTCCCGACATCGGCCGCCCCGTCCTGACCCCTTGTCCGTGCTCGGTCTCCCGACATCGGCCCCCGTCCGACCCCCTGTCCGCACGGTCTCCTGACATCGGCCCGCCCCCGTCTGACCCCCTGCCGTGACGGTCTCCTGACATCGGCCGCCCCCGTCCTGACCCCCTGCCCGTGCTCGTATTCCCCGAAACCGGCAGCCCCGTCCTGACACCCCTGTCCGTGCTCGGTCTCCCGACATCGGCCGCACCCCGTCCGACCCATGCGTGACGGTCGCTCGAATCGGCCACCCCCGTCCTGACCACCTGTCCGTGCCCGGTCTCCGACATCGGCCGCCCCAGTCCTGACACCTGTCCGAGGTCGTCCGACATCGGCCGGCCCCGTCCTGACCCCCTGTCCGCGCTCGGTCTCCCGACAGGGTCGCCCCCGTCCTGACCCCTGTCCGTAGAGCCCGACATCGGTCGCCCCCGTCCTGACCCCCTGTCCGTGCCGGTTCTCCCGACATCGGCCGACCCCGTCCTGACCCCTGTCCGTGCCGGTCGTCCGAAACATCGGCCGGCCCCGTCCTGAACCCCCTGTCCGTGCTCGGTTCCCGACATCGACCCGCCCGTCCTGACCCCTGTCCGTGCCGGTCGTCCGACATCGGCCGGCCCCGTCCTGACCCCCTGTCCGTGCTCGGTCTCCCGACATCGGCCGCCCCCGTCCTGACCCCCTGTCCATGCTCGGTCTCCCGACATCGGCCGCCCCCGTCCTGACCCCCTGTCCGTGCCCGGTCTCCCGACATCGGCCGCCCCCGTCCTGACCCGCCATCCTTGCTCGGTCTCCCGGCAGGCTGCAGGAGATTGACCTTCGCAGTGACCCGGCGCTCCATGGCAGGTACCTGTCCTCATCCCGCTCCCACCGCCGTCTCGGTCCGGCCTGACGGCCCCTCCCAGCCCGTCCGAACCGCTCCTAGCATGCACGCCATTGCGCTGTCCTGCCCACCGGGCGCCGCCGCACGCTCGGGGGCACCGGCGCTCTGTTCGGGAATGGTGCCTGTTGCCACCCATCAGGGCCGTGCCCCGCGGTCGGAATTTGTTTGTCTCAGTTTTTTGGACCGCGAAATTTTTCGTTTGACTTAAACCTTGCGCGGAAATTTGAAAGTAGCGTCAAGTGTTGTAATGATAGAGTACCAATAGGTCGGGGGTATCTGGCTGAGAGGAAAGGTATGGATCTCATCGCTTGCTCTGAGCGCGTACAGGCTGATGTGATGACTCGATGCGCTGGCAGCCTGCCAAGAGCGCTCGGTTGGCCAGTCAGTACGCCATCTGTGCTGTCGGTGCCGTCGGCAGCAGCGGCTCCACGTCAGCCCAGCTGGCAGTAGCGTGGTGCTGGCCGGCGGGCCTCTGTGGCGGCTTGGTCGATGGTGTGGGCGGGGAGGGGAGGAGCTCTGAAGAGCCTCGCGGTGGCGAGTGTGTGTTGGCCCGCCCGGGCTCGCCGGCGCTGCAGTCGCCCGGGGTGGTGTCTGGGGTTCGCTGCTGTGACCCTCACGTTTTTGTCGGGCGGCGTGGCCCGCCGGGACCGGCGCGCAGCCCGGTGGCCCAGTGCCAGCGCTGGGCGGTGGAGGGGCGCGCCGCGGTCCGCTCTAGGCAACCATGAGTCGTGGTCGGGGCCGTAAGCGATACCAGAGCAGGTCAGAAAGGCAGTGTGCATTTCATGTAATTATGGCTTGGCTAGCGCTGTCTCAAATGTAGGAATGGGGCAGTATTAAGCTGATGCGTGTGCGTGTCGCTATAGGCATCACTCCGCGTGTTGTGGGAATATTTTTCGCGGCTGCGTGCGGGCGAGCAATCCTGGATTTTTGTGATAACGGCCTTTGGATAGCTGCGGTATTTTGTGGAAGATTTTCTTTAAGGAAGCGTTCGTTTAATACTTAATGGCGGTAAATGGCGGTCGTGGTCATGTTATGTGCTTAAGGCCTTCCGAATGTTTTCCGTGCGCCGGTCTTCTGAATGCGTTTGTTCTGATTACTTCAATGCAGGGCATTTCGACCGACCTGACCGGCTCAGTGACTGATTTGGCATTGACAACGCTCTCGCGATGTGTTTGCCAGGCTGGAGAGAATAGACCATCTGGCCAAGAAGTTCAACCATAAGGCGGACATCCACGAGGAATGGACGCGCGGAAAGGAGGAGATGCTGCAGAGCCAGGACTTCAGGAACTGCAAGCTCAATGACCTGAAGGTGCGTCGGAGGCGTCATCCGCTGGCGGCCGGGAATCAGTAATGCGGCGGCCAGATTAGCGACTGGGGAGGCCTCCGCACCTCTCCGCTCTCGTCTGCTTTCCTGCCACACACGTTGTCCTAAAGCTTTAAAGCTTTGACTTAGCGCGAAGCCTGCTCGCCCCGCCTCGTCCCCACCTAAAACCCTTTGTTGTACGCAAGTCCCGCCATCTTCACCTCGTGGATGGTTGTTGGAGGCAGGAACAGGGCTGGTGGCCTGTTGACGCCTCGTTGTTTTGAGCCACATCTCTTTAACCTGCCACCCAAAGCGTGTCCGCGTAGTTTGTTATCCGCGCTCTTCTCCAGCGCCCTGTTCCCTCTTGGTCTGACACGCACCGTGCTGTTCGCCGCCCTGTTCTGACTGGTTCCGTCCCGGTCCGCCGTGCTTCCCCAGCCAGCCCTCGCCGCCCTGTTCTGACTGGTTCCGTCGCAGTCCGCCGCGCTGTCCCAGCCAACCCTGTCCTGACTAGCGCCGCTGGCCGTCGGCAGGCTCTGAAGAAGAAACACGAGGCGTTCGAGTCGGACCTGGCCGCGCACCAGGAGCGCGTGGAGCAGATCGCCGCCATCGCGCAGGAGCTCAACTCTCTCGACTACCACGACGCGGCCACCATCAACGCCCGCTGCCAGCGCATCTGCGACCAGTGGGACCGGCTCGGCACGTTCACCACCCAGCGGCGCACGCAGCTGGACGAGACGGAGCGGCTGCTGGAGAAGCTGGACCAGCTGCACCTGGAGTTCGCCAAGCGCGCGGCGGTCAGTGCACGCGCCGGCGACCGCTGCCCGATCGCTGGGGATGGAGTGGAGGGACGCGGCGGTGGGCAGGCGGGGCTGCTGTGTGACTGGCGGGTGGCGAGAGGGTGGCACGTCAGCGACGGGGCGGCGGTGATCGGTCGGGATCGAGACGCTTGGTGGGCAATGCGCGTTTCGGAGTGGTGCAGATCATCTGGTGCTGCCGTGTGAATGCTGCGCACTTGCTGGATCCACTCGGGGGCCGGGACTAGGTGGTGTTTTCCTACAGTTCTGTGCGTCGTTCGGTGCAGATCCCGGCATGGCACTCATTGACATTCCCAGAGACTATCGTAAGCTATGCATTTGACTGTCAGTCAGCCGCATGAGCGCTGTGAAACGTTTCGTCTGTGTAGTGGACCAACATATTGTGGGTGTGCTGACGTCCCATTTACATTTCAGTGAACGGGATGACTTCCCCAAAGGCGGATCGCTTAGCGCTTCGATAAATGAGATCTTGGACCACCTTACGTTGCGCGCGTCCTATCTGCTCACCCCGCCTCGTTGCCATGGTGACGCGTTGCTCGTGTTACAGCCGTTCAACAACTGGCTGGACGGCGCTCGCGAGGACTTGGTCGACATGTTCATCGTGCACACCATGGAGGAGATCCAGGGGCTGATCGAGGCGCACGAGCAGTTCAAGGCCACGCTGGGTGAAGCCGACAAGGAGTACAACTCGGTGGTCAACCTGGTGAAGGAGGTGGAGACGCTGGCGCGTCAGTACCAGATCCCTGGCGGCCTGGAGAATCCCTACACGTCGCTCACCGCGAACGTGAGTCGGCCGCCCGCTACCGGCGGCTTTTGGTGGAAGGCGCTCTTTTTGAGGATTGTTTTGCTGGCCTGCCCTCAAGGTCGGTGGTGGTCCGGTCGGTGGTGTCATTCGGTCAGCTGAGCCCAATGTTAACTACTCCGCCCGCTCTAGGTCTCAATGAGTGGCTGGCGGTGCCGCATAGGCCATGCCTGATCTGTGCAAAACTATCTTTGCTGTCGGCGCTTTTAAATCACAACCATCGACGGAGATGCCTCTCCCCTCCTCCTCCCCCCCCCCCCCCCCTGGACGACCGTGTGCACCGCGGACGGAGTTCGCGACAGTCTGATGCTGGTCGTGCTCAGACACGTCGAGCAGATCTGCGCCTTCCCGTGATCTTGCGCGGTGCGCGCGTGCGCGCGTCGCGCTCTGCGCCGCGCGTCCTCGGGAGCTCACGGAGCGCCGCGTCGCCAGGTGCTGACGCAGAAGTGGTCGGACGTGCGCCAGAGCCTGGTGCCGCAGCGCGACCAGACGCTGCAGAACGAGATGCGCCGCCAGCAGAACAACGAGGCGCTGCGTCGTCAGTTCGCCGAGAAGGCCAACCAGGTGGGGCCGTGGATCGAGCAGCAGATGGCCTCGGTCGCCGCCATCGGCATGGGCGGCCACGGCGCGCTCGAGGATCAGCTGATCAAGCTGAAGAACTACGAGCAGGCCGTGTACGCGTACAAGCCGCAGATCGACGAGCTGGAGCGGATCCACCAGTCGATCCAGGAGAGCATGATCTTCGAGAACCGCTACACCCAGTACACGATGGAGGCGCTGCGCATCGGCTGGGAGCACCTGCTCACGTCCATCAACAGGTGCGTCGCGCTGGGGTCCGGGTCGGGCCGGGGGAGGCTGGGAGCACCTGCTCACGTCCATGTGTGACGATGGGGTCTGGGTTGGGCCGGGACAGGCTGGGTAACACCTGCTCACGTCCATGCGTGACGCTGGGGCTGGGTCGGGCCTGGACAGGCTGGGAGCACCTGCTCACGTCCATGCGTGGTGCTGGGGTCCGGGTCGGGCTGGGACAGGCTGGGAGCACCTGCTCACGTCCATGCGTGACGCTGGGGCTGGGTCGGGCCGGGACAGGCTGGGAGCACCTGCTCACGTCCATGCGTGGTGCTGGGGTCCGGGTCGGGCTGGGACAGGCTGGGAGCACCTGCTCACGCCCGTCAGCAGGTGCGTAACGCTGGGTTCAGGGTCGGGCCGGACAGGCTGGAGTGCGGTCCTCAGGGGTCGCCGCGCAGGCGCCAGCGGTGTGTCGCCACTTTGGATGACGTAACGCGTTTATGAGTGAATTTTAAGGAACCTGTGCTGAATCTGCAACCGGTAGATGAACGGGGTTATCTGCTTATAAAAAACCATAACTTCATGTGAGTGCGAAAAGATCGTAGCTGATGGCGTGCTGAAACCTCCAGCGCATTAGCAGATCACGGCCGTGGCTTATGGCGGCCGGGTCGGAGGTCACCCCCGCGTCAGCTGTGCGGCCACAGCTCTGCCCAGCCGACGTCCCGTTGACCGCCGCCGGTCTCGTCCCCAGGAACATCAACGAAGTGGAGAACCAGATCCTGACGCGCGACAGCAAGGGCATCAGCCAGGACCAGCTGAACGAGTTCCGCGCCTCCTTCAACCACTTCGACAAGACGCGCACCGGCCGCCTTAACTGGGACGAGTTCAAGAGCTGCCTGATCTCGGTGGGCTACAGCCTGGGCAAGGACCGGCAGGGTGAGCTGGACTTCCAGCGCATCCTGGCCGTGGTGGACCCGAACGCCACGCACCAGGTGCCGTTCGACGCCTTCCTGGACTTCATGACGCGCGAGTCGACCGACATGGACACGGCCGAGCAGGTGAGCGGGCCGCCAAACGGCGCAGGAGGGACGGGGTGCCGCGGGGTGGCGGTTGAGCGGGCCGCCAGACGGCACAGGAGGGACGGGGTGCCGCAGGGTGGCGGGTGAGCGGGCCGCCAGACGGCACGGGAGGGACGGGGTGCCGCGGGGTGGCGGGTGAACGGGCCGCCAGACGGCGCAGGACAGACGGGGTGCCGCAGGGTGGCGGGTGAGCGGGCCGCCAGACGGCACAGGAGGGACGGGGTGCCGCGGGGTGGCGGGTGAGCGAGCCGCCAGACGGCACAGGACAGACGGGGTGCCGCAGGGTGGCGGGTGAGCGGGCCGCCAGACGGCACAGGAGGGACGGGGTGCCGCGGGGTGGCGGGTGAGTGAGCCGCCAGACGGCGCAGGACAGACGGGGTGCCGTGGGGTGGCGGGTGGACGGGCCGCCAGATGGCACAGGAGGGACGGGGGTGCCGTGGGCTGGCATGGGGGGGGGGGGGGGGGGTGGACGCTCTAAATTTACGGGTGGATATTGTGTTGGGAACGGAGAATGCTGTTCTCTGAAATTACCTTGGGCAAGAGTGGGTTCGCGTTGATGCATATGGTGGTGGTGGTTTGTGTTTATCACACCATCTGCGCTATGATATGTGGGGGGGGGGGGGGATTGTCCACATCGGTGTTCGGTCTGAGGCGCTAGTCGCAGTGCAGCGATGGTGCTTTGGAGATGGCCTGCCGGTCAGACTGTTGGCGCAGATTCGGGACTGTGACCCGATGGATCCGCCGTGTCAACGGACTGTGATCCGATGACTCCACCGTGTCAGCGGACTGTGACCCGATGGCTCCGCTGTGTCAGCGGACTGTGATCCAATGGCTCCGCGGTGTCAACGGACTGTGACTGGATGGCTCCGCCGTGTCAACGGGCTGTGATCCGATGACTCCACCGTGCCGCGTGCTGCGCTGACCCAGGGCGTCCGCGTGCCTCCTCTAGGTGATCGATTCGTTCCGAATCCTGGCCGCCGACAAGCCGTACATCCTGCCGGAGGAGCTACGTCGCGAGCTGCCGCCCGACCAGGCCGAGTACTGCATCCAGCGGATGGCGCCGTTCACCGGCCCCAACGCGGCGCCGGGCGCGCTCGACTACCTGTCCTTCTCCACTGCGCTGTACGGCGAGTCGGACCTGTAGGTGGTGCCGCAGCCGCCGGCCCGCGGCGGAGCTGTCTGCTCGGGCGCCCACCAGCCCGCTGGTCTGGGGTGTGGGTCGTGAGGCCTCGCGCCGGCTCGCCGGAAGCCCGAGCCCAAACCCAGCCCCGCCCCCGCCCCTGCCCCTGCCCGTCCCCCTCCCCCTCCCCGCCCCGCCCCGCCCCGCGCCAGCGTCCCCGCCCCCGCCTCCGCCTCCGCCTCCGCCTCCGCCTCCGCCTGTGCCCGCGCCGCTCCGCCCCGGGCGAGCCCCGCCCCGCGCCGAGGACGCCGGCCCGGCCGGCGCGGACCCTGGCCGAGAGCTGGACTGTGTGTGACGAACGTTGTTTGCTCGGCCAGACGCGAGCTAACGAGCAGCTGTGTCTTGCCTTAGTTCATCGTATCAATACGTCTAGTCTTTGTTGATTGATCAATGTGTACATTGGATGTTTTGTAAATAACTCGAGATAATCTTGGGCGGCGGCGGCGGCGGTGGCGGTGGTGGCCGGGGCGGCGCGCCGTCGGTCGGCGAGGGGTGCGCCGGGCCGCCCAGTTCCCGCAGCGGGAGGGGTCCCCGGCGTCGCTCAGTCCCAGACCGGTGGCCCGGGACCGGAGCCCGCCGTCTGCCGCCCGCCGCCCGCCGCCCACCGCCGGCGCCGGCGCCGACGTCGGCGCCGCCCCTCCACCCGGCTTTCTCTGCCTCCTGTACTGAGCAGTCGCACCCGGCCAGTGGACGGACACCGCCGCGGCCCGGTAGGCGGCGCCACGTGTGCGGCGATCTGCGCAGATGGCGCTGCGCTCCGCCGCGACTGGCGATACGGTAAAATGCAGGCTTCCTCGCCCAGATGCGCGGGCGTTCTTCTTCGAGTGTGTGTCGCAGAGCGCATGAAGAGAGAGGGAGAGCGAGTGAGCGCGTTGGACGAAAGCGCCTTCGGACGGCCAATAAATTTTTATCTAAGTCTAAGCGAGAAAGTGTTACGGAGAGAGACCCTCGCGCGTCGATGCGCCACCGGCGCGCCCGACACCGGCGCGGCCCCCGCCGTGGACCGCGCATGCGCGGGGGATGCTGAGCGAGCGCCTGTTGTCCGGACCTGTAAATACACGCGCTGCTGGAGTATGACGACTCTACTGGGGCGGGCGCGGCGCCCGGGCGGCTGCGGGGGTGGCCCGGATGACGTCAGAGGCCGGAGCACCGAAGGCATGTTTGTGCTGCGTTGGCCTTGGGTGTGATGCGTTGGAGTGGCCGGTTGAAGTCCGGATGAAGTGGGAAGGAGTGGCCTCGGTGCACTAGATAAATCAGCTGCGCCTTTGAGATGGCGACACGGGCGCCATATGGCCGGGGCATTCAGCACGCCCTGAAGCCTGAATCATCATCGAAATGGTGGCACAGGCAGCCGTATGGAACGGTTTGCCGCGGTAGATGAACGAAATGGCAAGAAAAAGACACCTTCAGTTTTGGGAGTGGGTTGTTACAGCAACGCCCAGCTCGGACCGTATTTAAATATGTGTATTTCGCGAGGTTTGCGTACATCGTCCAATGTGGAAAACAAAGTGCGAAATTCAATATATCACATGACATCACGGATTTTACACAAGCATAGCAGAGCGACGTCACGGGCCCGGCCGGCCGCGGACGACAGCGTCTCTAGCGTGACCTCGCGCAGGCACAAGGCCCCGCCGAGGAGCCGCCGCCAGCTGGCCCCTCCCTCGGCCCGACGAGCCGCCGGCTGCGCCGGCCACGCCGCTACTCGAGCGGCGCGTGGGGTCACAACACCGTACACATGGACAGAGTGCGGGCACGACACACGGCGGGCACCGCGGTACCACCCGCTGGCCGCAGTCACCGACGCGGCAGAACGCCCTCCGCTCGCAGCTGGCGCGGGGCTCCAGTCGCCGAAGCGGCAGAACCTCCTCCGCTCGCAGCCGGCGCGAGGCTCCGGTCGCCGAAGCGGCAGAACCTCCTCCGCTCGCAGCCGGCGCGGGGCTCCAGTCGCCGAAGCGGCAGAACCTCCTCCGCTCGCAGCTGGAGCGGGGCACCAGTCACCGAAGCAGCAGAACTCTCTCCGCTCGCAGCCGGCGCGGGGCTCCAGTCGCCGAAGCGGCGGTACGCCCTCCGCTCGCGGCCGACGCGGGGCTCCAGTCGCCGAAGCGGCAGAACGCCCTCCGCTCGCAGCCGGCGCGGGGCTCCAGGGGGCTCTGCTCAGGACTGGCGGGGACGGCCGCAGCGCCGCGACGCACCGGGCCCTGCCGGCGCCGGACCGGGCTGCCACGGCGTCCTAGACCCTGCTGCCGCTCCTGTTGGCCGCGCTCGGCAGCGCCGTCTGGCGGCGGCCGCAGGAGAGCAGCTGACGATACGCCTTACGGTACTCGGAGCTCATCGCTACGTAAATGATGGGGTTGGTGCACGTGGTAAGGTAGATGAGCACGTAGCCCAGTACGTTGATGACCGGGGCGTCCAGCTCCTTGCCCAGGACCTTGACGATGGTGATGGGCAGGTAGCAGAGCACGAAGGATAGGAAGATGACCAGGATCATCTTGAGCAGGCGCTTGTCCTTAGCCGACATGCTGCCGGCGGCGCGCGGCGAGCCGCGATCGCGAAGTGTCGAGGCTAGCGTCACGATCAGCTGACTGCCGTGACTCGGTTTGCGCTCGCCGGCCGGCTCCGGCACCTCCAGATGACTGGCCTTGACCTCTGACACGGTGAGGCTGGTTTCTGCTGCGGCGGGGCTGGCCGGCGGGGGGCGCGTGCCGCCCCTTGGCCCCTGGCGGGCTAAGCGCTCCGTTCGGCGCACGATCAGGAAAATGCGCGCGTAGCATACGCAGAACGCGACAGCGGGCAGGAGGAACGCAATGACGAACAGAAAGTCCTTCGGAGATGAGCCATCGGCGTTGGGCAGGATCGTGCAGCTGCCGATCTTCAAATCCAGCCCAAAGTGCCCCCACCTTCCGGACATGGTTGGAACTAGGAACATGAACGCGCTCAGCCAGATGGCAGTGATCATCAGCGCTAGTATCTTGGGCTGGTACATCCTGGAAGCACGGTTATGGGTGAGGACATGTGAACTTCCTGGAGCATGTAGCGGCACCAGCTCGACCCACTCACGCTATCTGAGAGCCATTTATTGAACAAAGCGGCGTGCCATTTTGCTTTAGCTGGGTCACATGACTGCCTTGTTTTCGTGTGGATTGCTCAATGTGCACACCAGATGTGCGAACTGCTGTCCGGCTCCCTGATGTGCCATGCTGTCCCTGATGTGCCATGCTGTATGGCGGGACAAAAGAGATGTGGCCCCGGAACAATCTTGATAGAGAACGAGCAGCCTTGGCGATGTGTACCTGTGACGACCATGTGAACGAAAAGGGGCGGTCGTACCTGTTATAAACATCCGGATGGCCGATGATGACGTAGCGATTGATTGTGATGGCCAAGATTGTGAAGAGCGACACGGCGATGAGACCGTAGCGAAGGACGGGAAACAGAACGCAGAGAGCCTGGCCGTGAACCTGGAACGGGCGGAACACGCATCATCTTCTGGCGACCAAACGCTGTAGTCCCACGCTGTACGTCAGATAGCACAGTGAAGGCAACACATTTTAACGCATCGGTCTCCGTCCGTCGCGCGTGGGGAAACAATACATTTGCTGGTGGGATTTATCACGCATTGTTTACTTTGGGGCCGTGCGGTCGAAAAGTTCTCTCAGGTAAGCAAATGCCTATCGTAGTACGTTGATTCTCCACCACCGACGCGCGGATACGTCTAATCTCAGTGCCACAGCCTCCGTGAAAATCACAGTTAACTGCTCAATTTACCGCCTACGCTGACCCACGCGAACTTGCAATAAGTCAGAAGTTATGGGCTCATTTGTATCAATTTCTGGCCGGTGTCAGCAAGGCCGACGGTCCAATACCAGCCAGCGAGGCGCACGGCGCACCGGAGTCTCGCGAGGTAAGAAACAGCGCCGCTTCGGAGTTTGAGCGGCGGAGTTTTGTCGGCTAGCCTTCTCAGATGACTGACGCCGGACAGCCGGCCCATGACGGCCGTGGCTCGGAGTCCGCCCCCGGGCCGCGGACGGCCTGAAGCCGGACAGCCGTGAGTGACGGCCGTGGCTCGGAGTCTGCCCCCGGGCCGCGGACGGCCTGAAGCCGGACAGCCGGCCCATGACGGCCGTGGCTCGGAGTCTGCCCCCGGGCCGCGGACGGCCTGAAGCCGGACAGCTGGCTCGCGGCGGCCGTGGCTCGGAGTCCGCCGCCGGGCCGCGGACGGCCTGAAGCCGGGCGGTCGGCCTACGGCGGCCGTGGCTCGGAGTCCGCCCCGGGTCGCGGACGGCCTGAAGCCGGACAGTCGGCCCGCGGCGGCCGTGGCTCGGAGTCCGCCCCCGGGCCGCGGACGGCCTGCGCTCACCCAGGCCTGATGGATGAAGAGCGAGGCGGCCAGTGGCAGGTTGAAACAGCACAGCAACAGGTCCGTCACGCTTAGGTTTATGATGAAGATGGCCGTGGCGTTGTGTCCCTGCCGGTGAAGAGACTCACATCAGTTCTTTGCGTGTGTCAGGAACGTCGCGATCAAACACGATGCAGCCACTCGCCTTACATTGGGACGTAGGATTGTTGAAAAAATATGCAAGACGTAAGCTTTAAATGGCACCCAAGCTCACGCCGATCCTTAGCGGACAGCAGAGACTTTACTTGAACACCGGACGAAAATGTTGGTGTACAGGGGGACCGGACACCACTTCCGTTTGGCCGAGCTAATTAGGTTAGAGCTTCAGAACGAAAGCCGGTGGTAAGTCTGGAGCACAACACGGTTCAACAATATCCAATCTGATTCCTTCAGCTCATCGCTAACCTCAAGTCAGTGTTTTCAATGATGTATTTCAAACAAATCGTTACCCATGTGTCTTACGTGGGGAAAGGACCTGTACTGCGGTGCACAAACAATGCGTTTTTGGTGGAATATGCGTAGAGTGGTAGCCAGAATCAGACTCGGCGTATCAAGGTGTCGTAAGCCAACAGACGTAAGGAGAAAAAGGACGCTATGAGTCATCGGTGCGTACGAAAGTGGACATCGAAAAGGTCACTGACTTGAAAACGACACTGTCACTTGAGGACCGTTAAGACTCCGCTCAGAAATCAAACGTCATGAAACCGAAGCAAAATATCTTTTGCATAAAAATGGTTCCGCAACCTTCGGAAATGTTCGAGATATGACGGTCCAGTTCAGAAACCGGACGACTGACATGAAATGGGACAAAAGTCTTGCAAAACAGATGCTCCGTAAATGTGCCAATGAATTTCACAACCTTGACATTCCCCGTTTAGTTTCATGATTTTTTCAACCTTGCTAGGGAGTTCATCTTTCCCCGCTCATTAACGAGGATAACAAAAGGTTTCCAACACATCATTTCCACGACGAAAAAACAAAACACCGGATACAATGGCGAAAAGCAGCTTTCTTGCCCCAACGAACGCAGCATTGCTAAAATATACGTTAACAGCGAAGGCTTCGGCTAGCATGCCGTGACTTGGTATATATTCCGCTATGGCATATATATATATATATATATATATATATATATATATATATATATATCAGGCGGCAACGACGACAAGCAGGGGCATTACGAGCCTTCAGCACGGGTAATGTTTAAGTCAAAACATCGTAGAGATACTGCGGTGTAAAGTGTTACCAGGTGGCAAAGCGGAGGTCCATATGTAAATCAGGAGATGCTGTAATTCAACCTGTCGATCATCAAAATAAGCTTTTAAGCATTCATCGATGGTTTATTAAGCCGCACACTCCAGCCCGACACCGCGGTGCATTCACTAATTATCAGGCCGCATCGCGGCTTTAGAAATTGCTCTCGTTCAGAGGCGAATCACGGATGCACACTTGCAAACATGAATGGACGCAATACCGCCTATCACAAACATTTACATGGAAAAACCATGAACTATAGTGACTGAGTTACACATCACGAGCACAAGGCTAAGCAAGTTTCGTCGATTCGGTTTCCTTTTGTAAGCTGTGTGTGAACAAAACTGGATCGATGACACTGCTGTTCCGTGGAAACCATCTTACACAGTACTATTTAGAAGCGCACAGGTTCGTGGTTTCGGCGCATGAACCAGTCTCGGCCACCTTGCGCGGTGCTGTTGTTGGAAGCACACATAAGTTAGCTCAATCTGCCTCCTTGAGGTTGAGCACACTACGATGCAGATTGCGGAGGATGAGAACCCGAAGGTGCTTTGCATTAGCCTGCTCAGAGGGGAGCGGGCAGCCGCCTCAGCTGCCACAGTGGAAATTCATGCAGGCACGTTAAGGTTGAAGTTCAGGTGCTGATGCCGGAACGTAGCGATTGAGGGAGGCAGTGAGGCGGGTCTGAGGGATGTGTCATAGTCTGCTGTCGCAGCGTCCATTCCACGCTACGGTCGCAGTCTGCTGACCGGCTCCCCGTGAAAGGTAGCACAAGGCTAGTTCTTCACAAAACACAAACAAACAAACAACCAAACGCAAAGAGCACAACGATTAGCCTGAACCATGTGTGCATATACATATCTCGTCATAGTCTAACACAAAGCGAGTCAATGCGTTCAAAGATAAAGCGAGTCAATGCATTCAAACATCATCATAGTGGTACTAGTCCACCGCGCATACCCCACGTAGACTCCTAAACTTCCCTGTTGATCTGCATCACCCTGATGCCGAGCAAACCAACTGTCAACAGCACGGCCCTCTGACGTCACTATTGCCAATTAATGACGTCAGTGGGCCAACATGTAGTTAATGACACCACTGTTCGGATGGCATCGATCGATGGTGATAATGGTCTTGTGGTCAATCAGCACTGTCAATAATCATGTGGTCAATAAGCGTTCACACAATGACGTTTAATCAGCCGAGAACAGGGACATCGTCGCTTCACTGTATCGATCGGATTACGTGCATTCGACATACACTGCTTCTTCGGCCACTGTTGCCGGCTGCGGCGGCAGTCAATACTGAACGCATGTAATAAATTGGTCACTGAATAACGACTTGAATACTGAATGTACGTGGCAGTGAATGCTTACTTCTTCCTCCGTATGATACTTCCGTTTTAGACTCGATTCTTCTTTGGTGACATGCTTTGGCTTTGGTGGGTCATTCGGATCACATTCGCGTCAGTTCAGGTGTAATCTCTGTATTCATTATCAATACAGCTCTGGTGTGCATGACCACATTGGGAACGGTGTGGAGCGTCCGTGATTACACACTCACTGCAATTTGATAACGATGGCACACGTACCTTGTGAGCGTCGCTTTGTGTTACATACATACGGCATTGCTATGGAATAACATGCGGAGAGTGTTCATGCATATGCACGTCTTTGCATTTGTCCCGTGTCCCAACGATCGCTAAACGTGGCGTGAAATACTGAAGACATGTTCAAATGTACTCTAGTATATTTATCAACATTTAATCATTATTGACATGTCATGGAGAGGGTAAGGAACATGTCCATCAGCGTACATATCATGTAATCATTTTATCTATATACTGTTTCCTCGCGGTGCGTCTGCCTGTCTGTCTATCTGCCCCGTTTTGCGCAGTGCCACTCACGTGCCGAACGGCGGATCGCTGAACAGCGAGATTTGAAGCCGACGAGCTGCCGCTCGAAGCTGTGGCAAACATCTCGGCAACCAGGGATGGGAGCGACTAGAAACTGACAAGCTTGGGCAGATAATTAGACGGAGAATCGCGTGGTGCCAAACGTTCGCTCGCACGTGTCACGCGTCACGTGCCTGAAAGTGGCAAGATGCATTTGGCCGATTTTACGTTTTTCACGTTTTGTGCTGCATCTCGGCAGCCAGAATACGTGGAGGCGCTTACCCAATTTGAAAGCGTCGACCAACCGCAACCAACTGTTAAGTTGTTTCTAATTCGTGTGGCCAACACGAGTTGTGCGACGCACGGTTGCGCTAGTAATCGTTGGGCGAGCGGAGAACATCGGCATTTTGAGAAGAAGAAAAACGCCGAGTACATCACGCCGTCGTCAAAATTTCACATTTTTGCGCCGTCAAAATGCCATCGGTCGATCGCTTAGTCACTGGCGGCGAGTATTTCCAGCAAAACGACGAGTTCCGCACGCGCCTTATGTTGTCCGTGTGCGGCCGCCGCCATTGATTCGTTGCGACGAAAAAGGTGAGCCATAGGGACAATCAAACGCATTGCTTGAATCCCTCACGCTAGGAAATGTCAAAAGCCCAAACGCATTGGACGAAGAATAACTTGCAAAAGAAGCAGTGCAAGGGCTCATAAAATGCAACTTTTGTAAAACGGAGCTCGCTGACACAGCACAACAGCCCATCCAGTGCTTCGCGGTCGGGGTTTCGGAATCACTGCATAGACACATTGCGACACCGGTGAACAAGTGGCAGCGGCGAAGTTAGGGAGGTCTGACGTTTGCAGTGGTAGCGATACAGTGTCCTTCAAGCTTTTGAAATATATAACGACATTTAAACCGCGACGAAAATCTCGAGAGCAATTTTTGCAGGGGGGTTATTGCTGAATTTGTCTTGGCAAACATATTGTCGGCGAATCGATACTGCCGGGTCATTTATTACGCTCTTTTGCTGTGCCTTATCGGCTTCGACGCACAGCTTAATGGACGACATCGGTAAGCACGATAGCAGCGTTGATCTCTGATTCTAATTAACGCCGCCGTCGTGGGTGCACAGCAGCTTCCTGAAAACAGATCAAATGGAGTCCTTCGAGGATTTGCGACAACCACCATCGTCACGTACACACAGATAAAGAGGGAGAGGAAAGGGCGAGAGGGGCGAGCCGTTACCCACCGATTTCTATACGGTTGTAAATAAATCATACCATGATAAACTGCACGAAAAACTGGCTTATGGCTGAGGTCTGTTTTCCAAACCCCACATACGTCCCTGGCAGTCAGCTCACTACACCCAGCGCCCGTAAGGTATTCCATCAGGCAAAGGTCGGATCCGCAAAGAAATCCTATGAGCGATGATGAACGCAACC
>NW_023596136.1:35212885-35230337 GCF_011947565.3 Pollicipes pollicipes
GCTGCAGGGCCTGGGGCACCGCTGACCGCACGCGCGGCGCGGCAGCGCTGTGCGTCACGGACGTATCGGCACCGGAGGAGGCCGCTGCAGAGCCTGGAGCACCGCTGACCGCACGCGCGGCCGGCGGCAGCGTGCGCGACCCCGGCGGGCGGGCGCCGCTGCCTCACCAGCGTCGCCGCGCGCATGACCTCCGGGACGGCTGCGGGCGCGGACGGACGCGGCCCATGGGACGGCGCGGTATTATGGTGTGGACATGGCCGTCGGCGGTGCGAGTGATGGGCTGGGGATGTGGCCACACACAGAGGCGCCAGCAAGGTGTCAGCATGACGCGCACGGCCTCTGGGCGGCCGCACCGGGACTGCAGGAGCGTCTGCTATTAAATTCATGCTCAGGTTGAATGCCTGATTACGCACCGAGTTATGCGATTTACGATCAGTGGCGTCGCAGTTAGCCGGTTTCGAAATGCGGCAGGGGATCGTGCGGAATCCAATACCGGGGCATATTGCCCGTAGGGCATTCTGGACTATACGTTGTCACGATATTCATAACTCCAAGCCAGACTCTCACTGGTGGTGCCGTGGTTCTCAGGAATCCCAAAAATCGTGAGGAGCCAAAACGTTCCAGGGAATGAGAGTTAGGTCAGTGATAACACTACCAGGACCACTCGAAGTCCGGCGGATTCGACCGGGGCATTGGCTTTTCTGCCAACAGAAATGCCAATTTGCCATGCAGAGCCGCTCGCGGCTTTAACGGCATTGTGTCTGTCCCACCCTCTCCTCCAAACACAAAAGTGTACAGAGATAACAATGCAGCACTTATCAACTCATATAAAGGGAAGTGCCCTAAGCCAGTGGTTAAATTGAAACATCTGGCCTTTCCGGGAGCGCCGAAATAGTTTCTGTCGCGAAAAATGTCGCGTAACAGCTATATCTAGCCGAAACGCTAACGAGGGTAACGCCGGCGCTGCTGTAAACGCAGTGCGAGCACAACCTTGGTGTCGTACATTTCACTCTGCAAGGTCACCGATGGGCCTGCGAGGTGACCCATGACTCTAATCATCAGCGCAAGATCATCAGTGGCCCCCTGAGAGGCTAGCATGTGTTGTGTTTCAGATGCGTACGTGGCACGGTGTTTACTTAAGGCCTTTCTCGCAACAAGCAACTGTACAGCTTCGCCTAAGCGTAATAAAATCAAGGGGCGTATAACATCAACGACCGAGATCAATCAGCGTCGGATTCCCTACCCGCGAGAGAGGCAAGCGCCAGATCCCCTAACCGCGAGAGTCAAGCATCGGATCCCTTACCCGCGAGAGTCAAGCGTCGGATCCCCTACCCGCGAGAATCAAGCGTCGTATTCTTTACCCGCGAGAGTCAAGCGTCGGATCCCCTGCCCGGGAGAGTCAAGCGTCGGATCCCTTACCCGCGAGAGGCAAGCATCGGATCCCCTACCCGCGAGAGTCAAGCGGAACGGTCAGTAGGTCCGGTAATCGCGAAAGAGAGAACCCGTCACCGGACCGAGGGGGAGACACAGAAATACAATCATCTACCCTCAATGCAGTGGATCAGCAATGCACACTCACCTCCATGCCAGAGCGCAGGAGCTCCTCTAGGCTGGCAGGTATGCAGATGCATTCGAGGAAACTAAAGAAATGATTTGTGTGACGGTTGGCCGGCTTTTATCTGGTAGAACAAATTGCCCCGTGGGTATAAGGCTGAGCAGTTCGAAGTATCTACTGATTGTCTATAGATTTTCACTTGTGATGGAGATGTTGATGTGATGACGTGATGTGACTTGAAAACCTGTGATGGCACGAAGTGCGCACCACGTGGTGCGGGTCCTTTTTAAAGGGAGCGTTCCACATTTCTTTGGGGCTTTTAAATGAGACAGTCAGTTTGAACAGCATCATCAAGATCAAGATCATCACCAAGATCATCATCAAGATCAAGATCATCATCGAGATCATCATCAAGATCAAGAAGATCAAGAGCAGTTTACAGCCCTGCCTTTTAAGACCTAGAGCCCTCTGGTTTCTGAGGCCAGACGACCGCAAACTTGTTACAAACTATTTTCGTGCAGACTACTTCAAGGTCACCTCGCCATTCATGACACCATGGAAACATCACATGAATACTACCACCTCATTGGCTATTCGATACTTCAGGTCAAAGTAAAGGTGAGCATCGAGTTATTCGTGTCTGGCGTGCGTCAGCACAATTTCTGGTACCAAGAACTTAATTGGCTGTCAACCAGTCATACGTTTATCGAAAAAAATATGGTATCACTCCAAGATGCTTTAATGGCTCTACGCCAAATCATACACAGGGTAGCGAAATACAAACTGACGGAGCAATCAGCCGAATACAGAAACACACAACCGAAATATAATTCGCTATCCTCCTCTCCACTTTTGCAAAAACGACGCATAAAGAGAAACTGGAAATGGAAACATTGGGTACACAAAGAGGGTAAAAAACACATTCCAAAATCGGAACACACGTGAACAGTGCCTGAAAAGCTTCCGCTGAACTCATATGGAGCCGCTGAGAAGCACACGTAGTTAAGCGAGCGCTCCACAATTTAGTGGGGTGTCGAGCTGAAATATTCGTCTTAAAGATCATTCGGTGAAGTTCACAGCCCTGCCCTTCTCAAGACCTAAAACCGTCTAGTTCCTTAGCTACACGACCACGAAGATGTGCAGATTATTCCGTGTAGACTAAGGCCACTCAGGCATGCATGACGCCATCAAAACATAAGTTAAACCCTTCCAACCCATTGACGATGCGGCGTTCAAGGCCAAGAATAATGAAATCGTCGAGTCGTTCATATGTTTGCTTTACAACTACAACGGATGTCAATTGGCCCTCGAGCAATATTGTGCAGGCTCTGCAAGTTTAAGAACGAATCACGTATTGCGCTACATAATATAAGAAGTTGGACATGGGTCCTAATTAGCACGGAAATAATATTCGCAATCGTATAACTTCAGAATAGCCTCATCGTCCAGCATGTCAGTGCAAGTAAAAATATGAATTCATGGATTAATATGCAAGAACTCCAAGAGCAAAGGCCAAAACACAAACACGTAACGATGCTTGGGTTCGGGAAAAAACACACCGATTACCACGACACCTCTTGAGAAGTTGAAGTGCTACAAGTGTGTCAGGCCGTCCACTACGGTTGCAACTTCGCACGGTCAGTTTGGTAGCACCTATGACGTCATACAAACGTTCTATGATGCAATCAAACGATGACGTATTGGGGAGCATGTTTGCTAAATAGTGTCGCCTAAATCAGTCCTTTGCTCTTAAAAGCATACCATTTTATATGAATGAGCTGCATTATATGTGATGCGTCCCTCATTATCTTGAAATGTAGGGCATTCATTTTAATTAAATGCTTCACATTTGAATATACTGCAGCGGGTATAAAATGTGGTGAAATAATCTCCCTTATAACTATTGGTATACTTTTTAAGGGAAAGAACTGTTCCATGCAGCAAAATTATCTGTTAAGTAAATATGCCCCTCAAAACGCCATGGTTTCACTGCATCATCGCACCTTGCAAAACATTAATTGAGAGCCAATTGACCTCCATTATATCTGGAAATCGTGCTCATTAACGTCATATATGAACGCCTCAACAACTATACTCTTCTTGGTCATCATTGCCCCATGACTTATCGAAAGGCAGGATTTGAATGACGTTATTATGACGTCACGACTGCCAATGTGACTTTGAAATCGTCTCCTCCGAAATACTCTTCCGCATTTTCGCGGGCGTATAGCTCAGAGACTAGAGGGGCTTGGGTCTAAAGATGGGCAGGGCTGTGAACAGCACCGAAAATTTTCCAAGATGGATGGATGGATTTGTTTCAGTTCAAAACCCCATACAACAGTGGAACACTTAATGTAATGGTCCTTATGCACGTCACAGTGAATTACCTTCAACGGAATGTAAACTCTAGAGATGCTCTGAACGGTGCAATGCATACAATGCATACTAAATCCGGCGGGCTTCATCCGTCTCATCTTAATCTCCGTGGGTTGAATTAATTATTAAACAAGGCACGCTCAATAGCTTGCGTGTTGAATCTGGCAATAATTTTCGAAGCAAAGGGTTACCACAAGTAGCTTTTTCCATATTGAGGGACGGAGGGGGGGGGGGGGTCAATAAAACGGATGGTCAGCTCATGAAGCGTTGGTGTATGAAAGTAATTATAATTTTGTGGTACGCTTATTTCGTAACTGCATTTAGCGATTTACTTCCTCTCAAAATGCACGCAAAGACAGTCATTCTGAGTCACCCATATTGTTGGCAACAAACGACAAACTAGAGCTGGAAAACATTATTCTGTAATATCCACATGTGATAATATTTTCCTTGCAACAACGTGTTTTTTTTTTCGTTTCGAATCACATGCAGACACAAGCGTATGTTCACTTATCCATAGTACAATATCTTCCGCCGAAGGGCGAAAGTTCTAGCGTCAGTCCAGGTGGTCAAGAACAGCCATTCAAACAGCTTCTCTGCGTACATCACAGGTCAGCTACAGCAACGATCTGCCGTCGATGGTGCGGTTTCGCCGCCCACTTACCGCGCTCAGCCTGCTGCGCCGCTGTCCACGCCGGTGGCCCGCACCTGCCGGCGTCCGAGTGCCGCCCACAGCCGGCCGGGCGGCACCGCGAGCCTACCCGCCAGCGCCAGCCGCGCCGCCGTGACGCCAGCCGCCGCATAGCCGTACTGACGTCACCCGCTCGGTATTGTCAGCCACGTCTCGCCGGTGAAAGACCGGCGCCCGCCGCGGCAAAACAAGCATGCTGAGTGGCCTGCGTGCGGCTGACACTGATAGGTCCGCTGGTCGGGCGGGGACGCGGCGGCACGGACCCAGTGAGGGCGAGCGTGTGCGGTTGGGGGTGACCGGTGGGTAAGGTTATAGAATAAGCTTTCAGTGTTTGCTAGGCAAGGGTAGCAGGGTAAACCGTTCAGCTTCAGCGTTCTTATCCTGACATTAAGTACATTTTATTCCTGGCTGGTCACACATTTAGAGCACCAACACGTTGCATTGAAATGAACAAAATTACTCCAACATATCAAAAATTCACACAAAAGAACTACCTAATGGCATAACACGAGAACGAAAGAAAGCGAGAGAGAAAAAGTACATATGTTTCATGGTGCACTCGGCACAGAATGCATACCGACCTAACCTACACATCCGACGTTCTAGGCGCTAAATGTCCAGCAGGGATTAAGTCAAACTTCCGGATATCTCGAAATGAAGCCACCGTCTGCCTGTCTCTGTGCACGTGCAGCAGGGAATGAGTGCACGGGTATTGCCGGTTGTGTATTGTAGATGTTAACGTCCAGTTTCGATGGCGGACCTACGACCCCAAAAGAACGCCTAGCGTCAGTGGCACTTTCTATCGTTTCAGATTGCGTTATAAACTCCTCATGACTTTCTCAACCCAAAATATGAAGTCACAACCACTGCAAAGTCGCTAAAAGCACTAAGAACTGTTTAAAACCACATACCTGCGGGCATTTGGGTTTCAGTTGAGTCTGAGAAATGCGAAGGCTCGCTGCTGGCGTATAAGTTCCTGTCTGTCCGTACAGAGCAGCCACGGACATCGGTTGTTGTTGTGTGCGGTGTGATGACTCTCTTCACAGACAAACCACAAGACCACGAGCAACAGGACTTATGTAACCAGAGGCCAACACATACCTATACGGAAAAATGAACACGGATGTTATCCAACAGTGCCATCACAGTCTGGTGGTTAATGTGGCGTGCCAGACTTCGCAGCAAAATGCAGACAGCGGTGAGTTCGACACACTACAGGCAGAGGGGATTTCAGAGTAAAATTATCAAAGCTTTGCATAGTTCACACATAAAGCCAACGCAGCATGCGCCAACCATGAGTTCATATCGAAAAATATGATTGCTCAAAACCTCAATTAGAGCGGACTAAATGTCTAAATATTAACACGCGCCCGAGTGGCCGGTGGGATGCCCCTCGCTTGGGCAGGGGTTAATTTGACCCTCTGAGATCTCAAAAATTTGGAGAGTTAGACACGCCAAATTTGCAGGGCGTTTTGCTTTGTATGTGAATGCACTTTTGTCAAAATTTGATGTTCCTAGTTCATGACCTTTGGGTCAAATAAGGCCAAAGAAGGTCAAACTGTAGCTTTGTGTCCAAAGTGCCCCTAGATCTTCTTATGTAGCCGTTGTGAACCTAGATACCTGTTTTAAGCAAAAGGCTACTGGTCCTCATTCAACGTGAGTGACCTTGTTTGACCTGTAAAAGGTCATAAAGGCTAAAATCATGTGGGACTGTTTTGGTTTTTGTATTTAAATAAGTGTCTGGGATTACGCTAGGTGGTATGTTCCTAAACATAAAACGCTTACCTGGGTCATTTTAGATCAGTGAGCTATTCTGAGGTTTAAAAGGTCCATACAAAGTGTGCGAGCGGTTCCCATAAATAAAAGATTAAAAACCTGCACGAGCTACTACCCTATGCAGCAGGCTTTCGAGCCAAGAAAATAAGTTTGTTTTTACCTTGGTCTGGGTTTCATACCTAACCCTAGGTCAGTGGAATCTGTTATTCAAATGTATTTCCAAAGAAACTAGTCAGAGAAGTATGGCTTTGTCTAACACTGCTGTTGCATCAGATTGGACAATTCTCTAGAAACTGCCTTCGCCTATGACTTTGACCTACCATACGTCAGCGGCCTTAAGAAGTACATTTATTTTTTATATTACAAGACGCTATCCAATTGTCAAGATTTGCAACATTTTGCGTGGTTACGCTGCACCGTTCGGACATTATTCCGGAAGAGCCTCCGGGTGGTCAAAGTAACCCCCACCTGAGGGCGTGCTTAATTACACGGAATCTATATAATGGGCTATCGGCGTTTCCTATTTATATATTACAGTTTTGATTCCACACTGCGCCACGCGCTATGCACGTTTTCGATGTATGTTCGTCGGTTTAAGCAAAAGGCTACTGATGTTCCTAGTTCATGACCTTTGGGTCAAATAAGGCCAAAGAAGGTCAAACTGTAGCTTTGTGTCCAAAGTGCCCCTAGATCTTCTTATGTAGCCGTTGTGAACCTAGATACCTGTTTTAAGCAAAAGGCTACTGGTCCTCATTCAACGTGAGTGACCTTGTTTGACCTGTAAAAGGTCATAAAGGCTAAAATCATGTGGGACTGTTTTGGTTTTTGTATTTAAATAAGTGTCTGGGATTACGCTAGGTGGTATGTTCCTAAACATAAAACGCTTACCTGGGTCATTTTAGATCAGTGAGCTATTCTGAGGTTTAAAAGGTCCATACAAAGTGTGCGAGCGGTTCCCATAAATAAAAGATTAAAAACCTGCACGAGCTACTACCCTATGCAGCAGGCTTTCGAGCCAAGAAAATAAGTTTGTTTTTACCTTGGTCTGGGTTTCATACCTAACCCTAGGTCAGTGGAATCTGTTTATTCAAATGTATTTCCAAAGAAACTAGTTCAGAGAAGTATGGCTTTGTCTAACACTGCTGTTGCATCAGATTGGACAATTCTCTAGAAACTGCCTTCGCCTATGACTTTGACCTACCATACGTCAGCGGCCTTAAGAAGTACATTTATTTTTTATATTACAAGACGCTATCCAATGTCAAGATTTGCAACATTTTGCGTGGTTACGCTGCACCGTTCGGACATTATTCCGGAAGAGCCTCCGGGTGGTCAAAGTAACCCCCACCTGAGGGCGTGCTTAATTACACGGAATCTATATAATGGGCTATCGGCGTTTCCTATTTATATATTACAGTTTTGATTCCACACTGCGCCACGCGCTATGCACGTTTTCGATGTATGTTCGTCGGTTTTTCACCTTCATCGTGAAAAACCGACGATATAAGCGAGGTGCTAAGGATGCATCTAGCACTTGTTGAAGAAAAGGCAGCCCCTTAAAGCGGTTGCATTGTTTGAAGCAATTTATGGCTATTCGATGGGCTACCGGTTCCGATTTGTTTTCATTTGTTTACATGCCCATGGCCGGAACGACGTACCATTGAAATTAATCATAATGTTTACCAGTCGCTGCCATTAGCAAGCTGGATGTTGTCAGTGCTGGAATTCCTTCCCTTCGTGGTGTTTGGCCTCCTGATAATAGTCGCAGTTTCCATTCATGTGCAGGGGCGTGTGTGTGGACCAAGTGGTCCGATGGCATGAGCATGTACATACAGTCAACAATGCTGCCACGGCGAGCGAGGGTGATCTGTGGCTTTAGCCTGCTGCTGCCCGGGGAGAGTCCAAAAGCACCCAACCTACCGATAGTTCGCCGTCGCCGTCAGACAGTTACTTGGGCTCAGGGGCACGTCAGCGTCAGCGGCCGCTCTGCATCCGAGCTATGGTCACGTAGACCCACGTCGAATTATGTGATACAAAGCTGCTGCTTCCTGCCGCATAGCAGCGGGAAGCATACCCCAATTTCAAAGATTATTAAAGCAGTTAAAGAAATGCTCACCACGCTTCCCTGTGATGCGCCGCTTTCTGGCAGTAGACGTCAGACAGCACTGAATTTTTTCTGACTCTTAATGATCTGTCATTAAGGTAATTCCCAAGCAAATGTGCCATAGGGCCGTGTACACCACATTTGTGGAGCCCGTGTGACTAGTATTGAGCAGAAGCTAGCACAAGCCATATAGAGTTACCGGTGTGGAGCGCATTCACCCGGAGGACAAAGATAACAGGATAACAGGTTGCAAAAGCGATAAGAACCATGCGATTAAGTGATGGAAGTCCGTCATTCTTTGGTATATCGTTTGGGAAAAAAGTATCGTGAATTCAGGCAGGAGAGATACATCGTGTTTTGTGACTAGCATTCACATCTGTGTTATCGGTTACCGACAAATTGGATGTTACAATATGTGCATTGCAGTGAACATGATTGCACATGCATAAAAAATTAACTTACGATTTAGAGAGCTTCAAAACTTTGGGTTTGCCTACGCCCTTGGAAGCACTGGAGAGAGCGATAATTTTAGTTATGAGCATAATCCGTTAAACCAGCAACATCCAGAAACAACCTCCCAACACCGCTCACACTTTATGTTTTTGCAAACTAACAGCAAGCGGCAATTCAGTTATAGCCGTCACTGCCGACAAGTCTTTGCCACTAGGGCCAACCGAGCGTGGGGCTCGTTTGTTCAGTTATTTTATTTTTTGTATTACTCAGCGTAACTATCGTAAAGCTAAGATGGGTGCCACATTTATCTCACCTTTGGTTAGTCGCCAGTATGCCCAATTGTAGTCCTGGGTTAGGCCCGGTATGCTCGGCCCTAGTCCTGGGTACGCCCGGTTCGCTCGGCCCTACTCCTATGTTAGTCCGGGTATGCTCAGCTGTAGTCCTGTGTTAGTCACGGAATGCTTGGTCCTAGTCCTGGGTTCGCCCCGATATGCTAGGCCGTAGTCCTGTGTTAGTTCCGGTATGCTTGGTCCTAGTCCTGGCTTAGTCCCGGAATGCTTCGCCCTAGTCGTGGGGGTAAGCCCTGGTATGTTCGGTCTTAGTCCTGTGTTAGTCCCGGTATTCTCGGCCGAAGTCCTAGGTTAGTCACGGTATTTTCGGCCCTAGTCCTGGGTTGGCTCTGGTATGCTTGGCCCTAGTCCTGGGTTAGGTTCGGTGTGCTCGGCCCTTGTCCTGGTTAAGCCCGGTATACTCGGCCGTTCGACGCACACTCGTTGGCTTCAGTGAGCACCTTTCAGCGCCCGGCTACCGGTTAATTTGGGCTTGTGTTTAGCTTGCCGGGTAAGGGCCACAGTTTGCTACATCTTGCTTAACCAAGCGTTGCATGCTCACCGTTAAGTATAGCGGTGAGCTCTTAGATCGCAAGGGCTGTGTTTGTCAGGGCTTGTTGATCAGGTTGCGGTTGGCCAATATAGATTCGGTGAACAGAGGGAGCCATGATCGACGACCCGACCGATCAGATAATCGGTACAAGCGATTAGATGCGACAGCCAACGTTAACACAACTGATAAGACGTCTTTTCATGACCTGTGAAGGTCACATAACCAGTGTTAAGTAAGCTTCTGCGGACCAGCAAGACCATGACCGTCGGTCAAGCGTTTAACGGCTGACTGCGAAGATGCGGTGGGCACGACTAAGCGGATCCTAACCCCGGCGGTCGCGTGCGGTCGAAACTCACAGGCAGTGCCGGGTTGCCCAAGACCGATAAGTTCGACGTCAAACTCAGCTTAAGTTCAGTCATTTGGTGAAAGGTCGCAACGTACTAGAAATCAGCAGCAGCACTAGATAAGGCAACCATTTTCCAATAAGCTCATGTTCATCTAAATGCGTTTATGCCTTGCCTACTTGTTCACCAGTCGATTTGTAAAAGCATAAGCGATAGAAGCATGCAACATCATTTAAGTCTGTCAACAAAGGTAAGCGCATTGCAGCGTTGGCTCATGGCCAAGCTCATGAATAAAAAGAGTGCGTTGTACGTTGTCGGTTATCGGTGCAATGTCGTCATGGAAACGGTGCTGTCATGCGCTGTTTAATTCGGGAATATCTGTGAGGAGCCTCACGGGCGAGATCACTGACCAAGCTGCGATCCCACCCCGCACAAATAAAGCGTTGCTACCGAAAGCTTCGATCATCAGGATGAGAGCACGCACATCATCAACCAGAAATTCTCCTCCGCTAACAAATGTTCCCGTCATGGAACAAACAGATGCGAATGCAATGAAGAGTAAGCGGTGCTCGGCGCATCTTCCACCAATCTGCAGAGCACTCGCTGGCAGCTTGACAAGCTACGTCGGCAGCCGGCTCTGTTGTGTTTGGCCGCCCCACGGACCGTGGCGAGGGGTGTGGATATGGGGAAGTAGAGAAGAGCTCCCGTCTAGCCTCCCTCTCCTCACACACACACACACAACCACACTCGCACGGACCAGAATTCCGGAATGCGGGCACCGTCGACAAATAGACCACAACGCTCCTCTCTTTGTCTCAGAAAAACACCAGCTTTCTCTTTGATATAACTTTGTGCTTTTTAAGTATGCAATGAAGGGCGCTTCGCTTCACTGGCAATTCTGACAATAAGGCAACGGTATTGCCTTTCTCATCTGCTCTAAAAGACTATAAAAAAATCGTAACATTCGTCCGCATACCTGTACCCGTGAACCCCCATTGTCAGCGGATTAAAATGAAACATAGCAAGCTTTAAACCGATGTGCGCTATTACCTATGGCGCTTTCAATGATACTAAAAGAAAGGTGGCATGCATTCATTCCCCATGGCAAAACGCACGCAAATTTTGCCTCAGTTTTAAAACTCACCCATTATGCGTGGAAAACCTTTCCATATCGTAGAGGTTTGCAGGCGATTACGTACTTTATGAGCCAGACCACATGCCAAGCGGGCATTTCCGTCAACCAACATGACACTGTGAGACTTCAGCGACCCGGCCCGACCAGTAACGTATTTGACAAATTTAAATATTTGCAACTGCGGATCGAACCGTCATGAAATGTTTAGCAGCAATTGGTGCAAATCTTTAAAAGGTACCTGCAGTGTCAGATGGGGACTTAAATGCAGGCTCTTTGCTCGGGCGGTCTTTTTACACCTTTGCAATGCCTCGACTAGTTTACCTTACTTTCGATTAATACGAGGAACGCAACGTTTTCAGATCGGTGAAAAGCTGAATACTGCAGGTATGAACAGGTTCACAGCTCGATGATCAGGTGTCGCAGCGATCACGCACAAGTAACGCTGACGGAAGAGAACAAGGACAATCGCGTTGACAAAAGTCTTACTCAATGTGTGCGGATTCGAGGGCTTTCGCGCGTAAAACATGCTATGCCTATTTTCGTTTTACGGATCTGTGTCAGGCCCACCCCGGCCGCCAGCGCAGGTGGAGATGCACCACCAAGGTACCATACCTGGGAGGTGAATGTACTGTCTACAATCCTCCTGTCCTGTCATTTAGTGACCTCTGCGCTGTCCGACCCGTAGGTGTGTCCGTAACGAACCGAAAGGCTACAGTGTCACCTGTTCGGAAGGCGGGATGAAATACAACCCCCTGCCGCGTAAGCCGAGCTGGAGGGCGCGATGAGAATTGCATAAGCATAACATCCAGCTTATTGCGACCAATGCCCACCAAATATATGTATGCTTTCTCCACACTTTTTTCGTATTCACTAAAGGCGTATTATATAAATCAATGCATTTCGCCGATGACAATCGCAAGGCGTTTGTATTCCAAAGTCATCCGGCACTTTAGCCAGAGATATCTTAGTGTGCGGCTGCCGGCGGCCCCTGCACCACTGCCTGCTGAGTGTACCGGCCGCTGAACACCCCTGCACCTCTGCCTGCTGAGAATACGGCTGCCGAACACCCATGCACCTCTGCCTGTTGAGTGTGCGACGGCCGAATACCCCTGCACCTTTGCCTGCTGAGTGTGCGGCCGCTGAACACCCCTGCACGTCTGCCTACTGAGTGTGTGGCGGCTGAACTCCCCCCCCCCCCTCCCCCCTGCACCTCCGCCTGCTGAGAATACGGCCGCCGAATACCCTTGCACCTCTGCCTGCTGAGTGTAGGCCACCGAACACCCCTGCACCTCTGCCTACTGGGCTCATAATAGTGCAATGCTCCAATGCATTGATAGCTACCACCCGAATGGGTTAGTAAAGGCGGTGGTCTCCATTTGTTCGTACTTGGACGTCATGTGTGTAGTGTTTACGATTCCTTCTGTCGCAGCCCTGCTCTAATTTTCCTTTTGTTCTCTGCATTACCTTCCTCGCAGAGCGCATTTCGGCAGGTAGGTGCCATTGAGTGCAGGGAAAAGTTTTTAAGTTTCAGGACGCTAATAACGGATCAGAAAGCAGTTGCAGAAAGTATCGGGGTTTCGACAAGGTTTCCACATGAAGTTAGGCGTAAAGAAAATAGATGGCTAGCCCAATTTTCAATCTGAGATGTGAAATCGGTGGTCATCATAGCTTAGGTGTACCAACGCCGTCTGTCGAATGGCGCCAGATTGTCAAAGCCAATGTGAAAACGCGTCCCGCGTAACAAATGAAGCGGTGCTCCCGCATTTAAAGTAAAGTTCAAGCCGAGGCATTGTTGCCAATGATGGTGGAGACTGCGTCACATGTGATAGCCCTATGTACCAAGACAAACAAGATGTGGTAAGCCGTTAAGACGCTGGTGATGAGATCATATCGTATGGGTGAGGTAGGGTCGCGAGGCGTGTCTCTTGTTACGTTAAGCGTGACAATGGAAAAAGGGCCACAGAACTTTCAGCAGCGAGTTCAGTGATACTAACATTGCCAACGACAAGGCAGTTCCTGCCATCTTACTGACAGTTGTAAAACACATATGTGCGAGATGGCAAGCAAATCACCAGGCCGTCAGGCTCCTATACCGTCTGTCACTGCACCCTCTATCGTGGCCTAAGGGCGTGGGTGTCGATTTCTGAAAATGATTGGGGGCCAGATTTGTGTAAGTCGTCATAAGGGGACAGGGCAACAAAGTTGTCGGTTTAATCCCTAATGTTCTGGTTTTATTCCAGATAAATCATGATATATATATATATATATATATATATATATATATATATATATATATATATATATCATGCTTACATATATGTTCAATGTTGATGTGCGTACCCGCAGAAATCATGCATGGAAGCCCCATAAATTGCATCTGTTTCTCATAAAGGCACCTATTTTGTGAGGCAGAGGGGATGAAATTGCAGCTCTCTTTTGTAGGCTGAAACAATGATTTGGTGTATAATTTACCGTTATGTGGGTAGGATTTTTCTACTTTTGCATTCACTCGCAAGAAACCAGTGTCTGGTGTCTACAATATATGTGGATATCATAACACATTTATACGCAGACGCTCGATGTGCCAAAATTGCATCGATAAAAATATGAATTTTAGTGAAGATCAGTTATAACTTATTCATGAAAAATACTGATTATTTTTATGCCACACAAAAGTTAACAACGTGGCTTTCAATCTCTCCGCCAATACGCTTACGCGGATGCCCTGCTGTTGAGAATCCATTTTCCCCTCTCTTTTCAATAAACACAAGATGCAAAGCAGCTATATGTCCGGGCAACACTATTTCAAGCTGTTGTGCCTCTGAGGGAAAGCAACCCTCACCCGTTTCACTTCGAGCGTGTGAAAAATGAAGCACCCGTTATATCAATGGCATGCGTCATACAGGTTGGCTGTTACAGCGCTGCTATTTGAGCTGGCTTTTCGGTTATCATGCGGTAATACTTACGTACACATACTCGGTGCTCAATGAGCCTACCGACGCAGGGACGCATTCAGAGTCTTGATAATTGTGGGGTGGGACATGGGGTTCACTAACCTCTCCCCCTGCGGAAGGGTCTCCACCAAAAAAAAAGAAGTCAGTGTATATGGCCCACTTTATTTCGAGGGGAGCCTTGTCTTTCTTAAAAGCCAAGAGTCATCAATAGTAGTCATAGTTTCATAATCATAATCATAATCATAATTAGAGTCATAGTGGTCAATAGTAACCAGGAGTCATCATAAAATGTTGCTTGTTTTTTAAGGCGACGAAATGAAGGAAACACACCGGTGCTATTACTTTTACAATTTTTCAGTGGACTCCTTCTACGTCGATAGCACTCAGGGGCTGTATCGAAGTCTTTTCTAGGATGTACAGGGACATCGTAAACGTAGATCTCAGATCAAAACAAGATCGTAAATTTACATTCGCACTAACTTTTTTGTTGTTTCAGAATGCCCAACTTTTTCGGAATCAGTTAGAAAAGAATTACACGACCCAGTTTTGGTCATGCGTGCTCGCAAGTCTTACAATAAAAACCCGCCACGTCCGGCGTTACAGTCTCCGGAGGCCGTGCTGCGTCGGTCTCGTGTCTAACATCAGGCGGTGGCCAACGGGTGGACAAAAACGACAACGTTTCTGAAAGAAGTATCTTTGAACGTTGTAGGATGTCAATTGGTTGGAAGGTGTTTCGGGAGAATGCTTCATCTATGCAATTTTAAGACTTATATTATCGGATTGGCATTCGCAGCATCGCGAACCATTGCAAGAATTTGATGGTAGGACTAAACAAGTAAAGCTAGAATTTCTGTTTTCATGTTCCTGTCGCTGTTTGTCTCTTCAGAGGGTAAACTCAAAATAATTTCAGTTGAGTACGCGTCGCAGTCCAATTTCTTAACAACATGAATTTATTTTAAGACTTTTGGAAACACAATGGCTGTTCTCGAGTGCCAGGCTCCCACCAATCGGTGTTAGCTGCACTGGCCAACGTCGCTCGGTCTCATAGAAACTGCAGCCTCGGCCATTGGTGCTCTTGCTCCTAGGATTGTGAGCACGCAGACCCAAAACTGTTGTATGCAATTCGTTTGACATGATGATGACCCTGAACAAGTATGGCGCCTCGTTTGTGATAGCATTTTCTTTTTTAACTCACTGTGATCTGCCTGTTGAAGCCCTTTTTCTTTTCCGAGCCAGGGATCTAGTGGGTAGACCAATAGGGGAACATTAAATTGACCGGCCAGGGGATTCAGGACCAATCAGCTGCAGCGTAGGATGGTTTCCGGATGTCATGTTGGTGACGCAGGGGCGGGATCCCCTGATCGATACGGAAACCCTTTGAGGGATGCATTATGCATTGGTCGCCCGCTCTGACGCCAGAGGCTCCCTGATCCGGCCATTTGTTCCCAAATTGACGCAAGGGCCCTCATTGATGCAAAAGATTGCTTATCGTCGCAGGTGTCCAATAATTGCCACAGAGACTGCCATTCGGCACAAGGGAACCCTGACTGAAATGGGATGGAGAGCCTTCCGTCCGATGCCGGTGCCCCGCCTGACAAAGTACCTTCCATTATCGCGACTTGGACTCACATCGTCAATTCTTACCTCCACGTTCACGTTAGATGTCAGAGGGCCTCAACCAACACAAGGGCCCTGGCTTTCGGGGTCCCTCCCCCGTCCCCGTCCAACAGGTGTTGCCCTGGCCGATTCGAGGCCCCTTGCCAACATTGAGCCTCCTTTAGTCACCGTGGGTCTCTGGCCAACAAAGAAACCCTGATTGCTGCAAATGTTCCGACCAATGCAAACAGCGGATTTGCATTGTGTCCCTGTGTCCCAAAATGTTCCTGCTTAGTAAATGGGCCCGCAGGGCTCAGACCGATACGGAGTCGGCTGTTTGGTGTTGGTGGTCTGTGACCGAATTAGAGACACCCATGGTCTCAGGGTGCCCTCAATCGGTGCAAGAGGCCCTCTAGCTGGCATTTAATGACCCGGTCCTTCCGCCGTGCCCTCCAGCTGGGCACTTGATCATCGGTCCCGAGGGACCCTTTGGCTCCTTTACGGGCCCCTCGAACACTGTCACAGGCCGACTCTGAGCTCCTTGTCGATACCGGGCCCTTGCCAGACACTGTGGTTTCATGAATGACACAGGAGTCGCAATGACTGATGGGGCCCGACCAATGTAAATCGTGGATCTCCGCGGTCTGCTTCGGAAAATGGGACGCCAGATCTGACCCGGAGCATAATCTTGGTGACGAATCTTACGCCTGCCACGGTCGTTAAGGCACTACCATAGTAGCGAGTTGGCAAAATAGGATTGGTGAGGACGAGCGGAAAAAAACAGCGCCAATTCACTAAAAAGACGTTACCTCCCGGAATTTGCTCAATGACCTCTCAGTGGCGTCCATGGAGCCGGGGCCCTCCCCAAACAGAACAGAAAAATACAGACCTGGCCTGAATACGTTTGCCTGTTCTGTCTCGGTGAAAGATGTTGGTCGGCGGTCATCACCGTATTTCGTTTGTCGTCGATCGTCGAAACCAGGTTTCGCTAATCGGAACGTAGAGGCCATTAGGCGAAAAATTATATTAGCGATTATATGTGGCCTCAGACGTTGTTTGGACGTGCACGGCTTCGGTAGCAAAGAGGGTGTAAGTTGATTTATGCGACTCATAATGTCTGCCGTGGAAATCCCGGCGGAAGATTGGCATGCGAGCGTGATCCCACGTGCATCACCACCCCTATTAGGTATGTGCGACAGGGCTTATGTTGGTGGTCATGGTGGGACAGGTACCACCATCGGTTTAGTGCGCTGGTGTCGATCGTCAGGTTTTTGCAACTGCTTCATCGACTTTTCATGCTAAGGCAAAGGTCGGCACATTTCAAAGGTTCTTCCGGAAGTGGATGGCTTATAACTTCATAACACTTTGTTTTTATTTTCCGATAAGACGTCGTATCAAAACAACGCGACTTACTGCGGTCTGTTTAACTTAGAAATTGCTTGATAACGCCAACACACTCCCTCCATAGCCCAAAACTAGTCCATAGTCAACCATAAGGATAAATCGGGTAGTTAAAGACCTGCAGCATACAGGGAAAGAAACAGAAGGAAAAAAGCAAGCAAACACGAAACGACCGCGGAGCTTTA
>NW_023596136.1:35231337-35330831 GCF_011947565.3 Pollicipes pollicipes
CCGACGGTCGCCAGTCCCGGTGAGGCCTGAGACCGTGCGGGCATGTGACTCCCAGTCCAACCGAGCGACGAAGGCATACGGACGGTCGCCAGTCGTGGTGAGGCCTGAGACCGTGCAGGCATGTGGCCGTCAGTCCAACCGAGCGACGAAGGCACACGAACGGTCGTCAGTCGTGGTGAGGCCTGAGACCGTGCGGACATGTGGCCATCAGTCTAACCGAGCGACGGAAGGCATACGGACAATATCTCATCGGTTACGGGAGTGGCCGTTATGCGTGACCGCAGAGGCCAGCATCAGTGCCATCAACGAGCCGTCATCCGTCATAGCAGTGAGCGTCATCCGTCACAGCAGTGACGGTCTGTCACAACGGTGACGTCAGACACGTCAGACACCGCCATCCACCACACGCGTGCGCTTTGCAGGGATGAGCATAGCTGCCGGCGGAGCCGGGACCCAACCCGGCCTTCGGGATCCCGAGGCTCGTTTCTTACCGCAGGCATTCTGTGTACGCCGTGCGGTTGTTGCCTGGGCCGCAATTGTCCCAGGATATAAGCGCACGAAACGATGCAGAAGCCCTTCACGGTGTTTTTTTTTCCAAGCGCGTCAGTCGTCCAGTCGGGGAGTCAGGTAGCCGCGAACGATGCACCTGTACCGGCGCCTGGCGTCAGGCGGCCCGGCGGCGGTCTCGACCTCGGCTGCGCCCGCGGGCGGTCCGTCGGGCCGGTACCGGCGCCCGGCGGCGGTCTCGACCTCGGCTGCGCCCGCGGGCGGTCCGTCAGGCCGGTACCGGCGCCCGGCGGCGGTCTCGACCTCGGCTGCGCCCGCGGGCGGTCCGTCAGCCCGGTACCGGCGCCCGGCGGTCCGGCGGCCCGGCGGCGGTCTCGACCTCGGCTGCGCCCGCGGGCGGTCCGTCAGGTCGGTACCGGCGCCTGGCGGCGGTCTCGACCTCGGCTGCACCCGCGGGCGGTCCGTCAGGCCGGTATCGGCGCCCGTCGGAGCACCGCTGACTGAAGCACGTCGGCGATAACCTCGTCGGGATGCCGAGATAACGTCGGGACAAATGGCAAGGCGCGGCTGGCCGGCCGGCGCGTCTTTGTTTTGAGGACATACCGTCTGTCCGATGGCAGCGAGGCAGCTCTACAGCCACCGATGGTTGTCGACAAACTACAAACAACTGCCCCGTCGGTACAGACGAAGCAACAACAAACAGGCGCCCTGCAGTTGAGGGCATAGCAACTACAAACAAAAACCGCCCTTCAGCCATACACGAATAACCACGGTGTCCAAGCGCCCTACAGCCACAGTCGTAGTAATTATCAGTCACAAACAGCCGCTTCGAAGCCATAGTTGTAATAACCAAAAAGTCCTAATGTCATGCAGCCGCTTTCGTCGCTCATAACAATCACAAGCAACTGCCTTCCGGTAGCAACCGTAACAGACATAATCAGTAACCGCGTAGCCACAGCCTTCAAAGTCAAAACTGCGCTGCAACGGCAACCACAGCACCATCAGCAGAGCCTGTGCGGCGACAGTACGGGGGCATACAGCTGAAATATCTCCATCGCCTTTTGGTTAATATCATTCGATTGCAGTATTGAACGTGTGCCATAATGAATGTCATCTCCTTCTGCATCATTCTACCACTGCTGAGGCATACCATAGAAATAGTCGCGTCTGCAACAGCCATTCTTGAAGCGAACCAGGCTTACGAGTCAGTCTGAGCCCACCGCAACATGACCTCCGGCGATTACACGAATCTGACTCATCAGAACGAAGCGTGGAGGCCAGCCGCTGCCCGGGGCACCACCAGCACGGCGCCGGGCCGTCTCCTGCCAGCTCCAGAGCCACCGGCTCCTGGCCATCGCCCAGAGCGCGGTCCGCAGGGCGGATGGGCCCCATCATCGCCGTGTTGATCACAGCGTCCAGCCGGCGATGGCGCCAGCCGGCGGCTCTCAGCCTTCAAACCGCATTCACGTCCGCTTCCGGTCGGAGATCGCCGACGGAGCGCGTCGCGCCGTTCCGCGCGCGGCTGCGGCCGGGAGGAGGCGCGCGCCAGCCGGGAGCGACGGAACAGCGTCGGCTGGCCAGCCGGCGCGGGTCGTGGCTGGCAGTGAGCGCCGGAGGCCCGTCACGACGGCTAGCAACCTGTCAAGTCAGCCAATTTGAGCCGAGCAGCTGGTCGTCCCCAGCTACAGCCGAGTGCGGTCTTGCCAGTTGTGGCAGCATACTGGCGAACCGAATTCGATTATTATTGCCGTTCAGTGAGAAGGTAAATGCGTGCCGGTCGTGCATCATCACCGCACCAGCGCACTGACCGAATACTTCAGAGCCATCTACTACCGCCACAACGGGGGCCCTGAAAGTGCAGATCCACCGTCATCAGTCTGAGGAACAGGGCCGTTCGGGCAATATCTTTTTGGTCAACAGAATGACCGCCGTCCATCACAGTAGTGACTGCCATCTGTCACAACCGTGGTTATGATCAGTCACCTCGGAGACTGCCATCACTCGCAGCGAAGACCGCCATGTGTCACAGCGCAGGCCGTCACACGACACAGCAATAACTGTCAGCGTCACGGCGGAGCGGCCTCAGCTCACAGCCAGGGGCCGACACCAGTCACAGCGCAGGCCGTCATCCGTCACGCGGCAGCGTCACCGTCGCGGACAGTGAGCGAGCGGCCGTCGCCGCCCCCGGGCGCCTCTGCTGACCGGACAGCAGCGCTGGTGACCGGCGCGCTGGCCGGGGCGGCGGCGCCACCTCAGCAGCGAGGGCTCACAGACGGCGCCGGCACCGGCAATTAATCGCGCTGCCCCTTGCTGGCCGCCGCGCTGATCACTGCGCCCGGCCTCCGGCGCCGCCGTGATAAATCGCGCGCTTCCGACCGGGGGCTCAAACGTTCATCGGAGGTCCGCTAATGCTTCCCCTCCGGTGGCCGCCGGCGCCGCGGCTTCCGGCGCGGAGTGTGGCCTGGGGCGGTCTGGTGGGGAGTGTGGCCTGGGGCGGTCTGGTGGGGAGTGTGTTCTGGGGCGGTCTGGTGGGGAGTGTTGCCTGGGGCGGTCCGGTGGGGAGTGTGGCCTGAGGCGGTCTGGTGGGGGGTGTGGCCTGAGGCGGTTTGGTGAGGGGTGTGGCCTGGAGCAGTTTGGTGGGGAGTGTGGCCTGAGGCGGTGTGGTGGAGGGTATGTCCTGGGGCAGTCTGGTGGGGAGTGTGTTCTGGGGCGGTCTGGTGGGGAGTGTGTTCTGGGGCGGTCTGGTGGGGAGTGTGTCCTGGGGCAGTCTGGTGGGGAGTGTGTTCTGGGGCGGTCTGGTGGGGAGTGTGGCCTGAGGCGGTGTGGTGGAGGGTATGTCCTGGGGCAGTCTGGTGGGGAGTGTGTTCTGGAGCGGTCTGGTGGGGAGTGTGGCCTGGAGCGGTCTGGTGAAGAGTGTGGCCTGAGGCGGTCTGGGGAGGAGCGTAACCTGGGGCGGTCTGACGTGGAGTGTAGCCTGGGGCACTCTGGTGAGGATATGTTCTAGGGCGGTCTGGTTGGGAGTGTGTTTTCGGGCGGTCTGGTGGGGAGTGTGTTCTGGGGAGGCCTCGTCCCGCGTTAAATCTCACGAAGTCCGGTGGCGCTTTGGGGCCTCTTTTTCCCACCGTATTGTGTGCTTCCGGCCTTTCTGGCCGAGGGTGGGGGCCGGGCTGTTAGCTCGGAGTGTGAGCAGGATCCCGGGTCGGACTGGCCTCATGAAAAGTGAACCATTTCCACCACGGATTTCCGCAAACGTACACAGATCGCTGTCTGCCGGAGCGCCTGAAGGACAGGCAACAACTGCAGGCTGGTTGGGAGGTCTCTGATCATGGGTTGGGCATTATGAGCATAGCGTGGAATATTCTAAAACCGATGCATAACCTCCACGCGCGAGATCATAATGGCCTGGGGACCGCTCTGTGCATGCAGCAATACTGCTGCCCGTCTGTTCGCCGGAGTCAGTTCAGCTCCACACCGGTCGCCTGGTTACCGCCCCATGCCCTCTCTGCAGGAGCGTACTTTACTCTGCCGCTCAAATTACGTCCGAACCAGACACCACATGCCGTCGTCTGTCGCGAAGCAGTTGACACCTGGTGTAGGGTGTGCATCCGCCACAGCTGCACTCGGCCGTGATACGTCATAAGGTCACAGGACTCCGGACGACAACGGCAAGGTCAGGGAGGTCACTGAGACGCTGCGCTGCGGTCATACGCGAGCGGAGGTCATTTGAAATCTTTTGAATAATCATGGGAGCTCATGCAGACGACAGCAGCTGGTCCGAGGCTGCAGTAGTTAGTTTAATTAGCTGCACTGGACTGTCATGATCTGCCAGCCTTGAATAAATCCTGAGACCCCCTTCCGCCCCGCTTCCCCGTTTCCATGCATCAGGATGTTGAGCAAAATGTACCCCTAATGTTACTGGAATTGGAGATAACTGGTTGATTTTCGGCATCGCAAACTTCATCATATTTGCCAGCAATAAAACAACATTCTCATAAATACCCTGACCAAAGCCAAGACGTGCGACCTAGTGTGCACCTCCCAAAATATTTCATGATCAATGTCTTATTCAAGTACAGCCCTAGAATTTTCGCGTGGTGGGTTTGAGGCAAGGGATTTATTCCGGGGGTTTAACATTGCGGATATGAGGTACTCTCGCTGACGCCACTGCGATCTAGCCAGGTGGCCGTAAATTTAAACAAACCCGGAAGTTCATTACGGCGCCTACGAGGCCCAGGATGTTGTGAGTGCTGCGAATTTTCGTCATATGATGCTATACATATTGTGTTGGAAGAAACATCCAAACAAGTTTTTTGTGAGCTTCTGTGAGTGGGCATCCTATTTCGATTTGATATACCGAGTTTTATAAACCGTTGCGCGTACTTCGCGAGTTGATTTTCATGCGCGAGAACTGTATGCGCAGGCCACTGCGGCATAACTCTTCAGGAATTACTCTGCGCAGAAGCAGACCATGATGTCGGCTGTTGGACAATATTTGATTTGAATATTTGCTTCTTGCTGCATTTCGCGGCCCGGTTGCAACTACCACCAGCATGATGTATTTCCTAGAAGTCCTCGATTCCGTGTCAGGCCATAATACCCCATGTGAGGATTTCGCACACAACGATGCAAGCTGCGTTTTTAAGTTTTTAGTTCTATTTCGTTGTATAGCTGAAATGCGCCCCCGGTGTTTTTTCCATTTTTCCCCCGTTTTCCTGCTTATGTTTACGTACCTGGCATCTAGCGCATGTGCTAACGAATATGTATTTGACAGACATGATCATTTCTATCGGCCGTCTTTATTGTCCTGGTTAGTTTCAGCTAGTTGGTTTTTGGTGTGGTGGTTACTTTTCACAAAAGGTCAAGAAACGCAGCACTGCTTTAAAACACTGCATGGGAATCCTCTGAGTGACTTGAGCAGTTTGCAAATGTCATTGGAGTACGCTGAAAATGCGATCCAATCCATCAGCAACTACCATTGAGTTTAAAGCAAATAATACGGTCGTAGATCTGAGTGGCGGACTTGTGATGCAACCATTAACCCAATAAAATACGACGTGTAACTATAATATATGATGTATATCACTCGTAAGGTTTTTTTGGAAAACTTTGGTAAGCATAGAGTTGAACACTGACAAATATCTTGCTGACTTAGTTGACTACGCACCGCCGATTGTAAGTTGCCAAGACTCCTTTCGGTGAACACGCGGCATCACAAGCATAAGACCTAAATATGCGTGATAAAATACCGCATTGAGGACACCAGTTAAGAATATGTAGTCAAAAATACATTTGCACCTACAAGCACGTACGCATATATTGAGCATACAGATCCATCAACAAGACTGCCTGTTACACTGGCAGCAGGCCCTAATTCCTGACATATATCATCTGGAAGAACTACAGACATGATGGCAGGAAACCATCCCAATGCCATTATCACTTCTCTTATCTTGTCTTATCTTATGCATAAGGCACTTGTCTATGCTCCAACATTTTCCATAATTGCGTTGGTAATAAGGCCCACCTCCATGTACAAGTGCATGGATGCATCAAATATGCACACAATTATAAAATAAGAGCGGTGGCATATATACAGACCCACATACACACTCACTCACAAATACACACACACACACACACACACACACACACACACACACACACACACACACACACACACACACACACACACACACACACACACACATATATATATATATATATATATATATATATATATATATATATATATATATATATATATATATATATATATATATATATATATATGCATATATATATATATATATATATATATATATATATATATCTATATATATATATATACATGTATATATATAGATATAGATATAGATATAGATATACATATACATATAGATATATATAGATATATATAGATATAGATATATATATATATATATATATATATATATATATATATATATATATATATATATATATATAGATATAGATATAGATATAGATATAGATATAGATATAGATATAGATATATATATATATATATATATATATATATATATATATATATATATATATATATATATATATATATATATATATATATATATATATATATATATACATAACGTGTTATATATATAACGAAATAGAATATATATATATATATATATATATATATATATATATATATATATATATATATATATATAACGTGTTATATATATAACCGGCCCCGTTAACAAGTGCCCCCCCCCAAAAAAGCCCCATATATATATATATATATATATATATATATATATATATATATATAAAACCAGCAAAACGTTTAATGTGTCCGAACATGTTTTGAAAGAAAACGTCACTGTGAAACGTAAAGCATTTCATATCGTTGGTCTGATAAAAACGTGACTAGTATTCCAATCTCCATCATCACTCGCATATTTTGCCGCGTCGACGCTGATTACGATCCGCCATAGCAAGTAGGCAAAACGTATGCTTGTTCACGTTGACCATTTTTGCAAGTGTAATATACAATTATCAGTGAAAAGCTCTGTTAAGGTTCAGCCCCATGCTGAATATAAAATTGCAGCTTCCCAACTTAAAGGCGCGTTAAGCTCTCTGTAGGCCAGTCTAGTTTGCGAACACAATTATAGGCTGCAGACTAAAGACGCCACCTTTTCTTTTTGGAATACCCGCACCCGCCACGCACCCAAATTTGAAAGCCCGCGCCGGCCCCGTTAACAAGTGCCCCCCCCCCCCAAAAAAAGCCCCAATCGGCCCGATGGCCTGAGTTTTCACGCCATGTACACATCCCCAACATTCGAATGTTATTAGTGTCAAAACAGAGCATGTTGATCTCTTCTATTACGTTTTTCATGGCTAACATAAATAGACCTTATATTAATTCCGGGTGCAAATACATAGCTTGATCATATCATAAGGGCCTCCACATTCAGCTCCAGATTTGCATGCATTTTTGCCTACAACTGTTTTTATAAACTAACACTGAGATCTAGAACCATGACTTATTTTGACAAGACTGCTGAAGAACCAACACATGCCATCCCGTTGGTCACAGGTATAAATCCTTTTTGTCGAAGACAGCATCCTCTTGGTCGTTCAGAATGTTCTTCCAAACGAACCAGCAAGTTGTGCTTCGAAAGGCAAAAAATCAAACCACGCAAACCCGGATTAAAATGCCAAAACCAAGACTGACTTTACACTTACATGATTTCATATAATGATACCAGTCCTACATATGTATACATGCGGGCCCGCCTTATGCAAACCAAGTTAGGTTATCCAAAGCCCAAAGGTAGTAGGTGCTTTAAGCCAGCCAAGGTGTCAATTTCACAAACATACACTGGTATATGCAATGCAAAATGAATAACCTCACACACAAACACCTTCACTGAAAGACTATCCATAACATTGTTATTGGCTATCAGACACTGGAATAACGCCTTTCCCATTTTCATAACCAGCGGTGGTTACCTGAGTGATGGCTGACTTTGCTTACCTGCTTCCAGCAAAGAGGCTTAGAGCCCAACTATAGAACCGTTCTCGTTATGATGGATTTATGCTCCAAATGCCTTACATATGGGTGTACGCGTAATGCCTCATGCCAACTAGCCTCGGCATCATCATGCCACATGATAAGTAACGGGCAATAAGCGGATCATTTGTTGATGGGAGATGCGTCATAAGTGACGTCATAACTGACCCCGTTTCCAGGCCTTACCGCGGACAGCTAACCATCCATTTAATCGTGACTAGCAAGCACCAGCTCGTCCGTGCGCCACGTAAAAGGCCGTTTTGCGCATCCAAGCTCCTTAAACAGCTGACGAGCAACCCCTTGCGCCGACTTCGTCCTCCCATGCGTTTATTTGGAACCCTAACTATGATCGCTGGGAAGGCTTGTTGATTGGTGTTTTTCTGCGGATTTCCTCCTGACCAAATACCAAATCAGTGTGTGAATATAGCAAGAAGCATTGCTATACAAAGTAACATAATTTGCAGATAAGGTCTGAACTGCAGAAGACTGGATTGGTTCCCTGTTATGGATTCCACAGGCATGTTTTGGAACTTCATTGCAGGACCGTGCTTTCAATTAAATCAAGGCATTGGCGGTGCCTGCTGTTTGAGCACATGCTGCGTAGTTGCATCCGCCAGATGAGCCTATAAGCCATTGAGTGTTTGTATGGGATCTTTTTCTCTGTGACCTGTGATTTATTTGTCAAATATGCAAAATCCAGAAGTGACGTTTTGCAGGATATTGATAGGCTTGGGGTGGGCTGGGCAAAGATAAATGGCTAAATTTATTACGCTGTTAGAGGCTTAAGCTGGAGCCCACTATCTGAATAGGAAGCTAGACCCATTAAAGATCTGGCTGTTGTGTTGAAATCTCATCCTCTCAGAATGCATAGCTCATGCATAATGCATAGTCCTTGTACCTAAGTGTAGGTTTGCCTGTTAGTAAGCCGTGACAGTCTACTATTGCAGCTGCAACATATCATCAATTGTATGCGCATGACATAGCATGTATTGCACAAGTGGAACACTGAAATAAAATGCAACCTCCCTTTTTTATCATTTGTGCTTAAAGAAATGACTTCTTTTCCACTGACACTTATTATCAACAGTTCATAGCTAATTACACATCACTTTGTAGTTTAGAAAGCACAAGCGTAATAATCTAAGATACAGAATATGAGCCAATACCCTCAACGTAGTCAGGAACGCCCGCTAAACGACCTATTGTTTTTTTAGCCCCACGCCTTGCGGGCCTGAGGACTCAAAAGTGGCAGTACTTCGCGGACTGCCTCTGACAGCGTCCAAGTGTTCCAGCAATTTCGGCTGTCAGACCTGTAGTTGAAGCGGAACAGCTTTATCGCGCAATTCTCCCCGAACGTAGGGCGTACGTCTTGATTATAGGAGCCAGCGACACGAACGGTCAATAAATTTGCTCACGGGCGCTTCGCTGCGAATGTATGCCTGGAAACAGCCATAAACTTAACTCTGGTGGGAAATATATGACCCCTAACACCCAAAATAATCAACGGCGGTTCGCCCCGGGCAGGAACAGCGTTCAGAGCACACCATGGCGGAAGCGGATCGTCGTTTTTAAAACCTATCGAACACGCAGCATTGCCATCTCTGCCGAAGCAGGAACTGTACTAATATATAAGCCCACTACCTCGTTGTGTAAGTCCCTCGAATCTGTTGTCGTCGTCGTCCTCTATGGGGCGTGTCTAATGCGGATAGAATGGCTACAAAAACAGGGCGCGACGGTGGCCGCAAGAGCAGTGGCGGACAAAGCTGCCGATGCTGACGGTAAGGGGATATGGCCGCCATCCCCGCTCCTCTCTCCGTGCTGACCGACACAAACGGACGCCTTCCTTGCGTTGATAGTAACAAACCTCTCAGTGCTGGCCAATACATGGCAGCTCCCTCCCTACGCTGACTGACACATGGCGGCTCCTTCCTACGCTGACTGACACATGGCGGCTCCTCCCACGCTGACTGACACATGGCAGCTCCCTCCAACGCTGACTGACACATGGCGGCTCCCTCCCACGCTGACTGGCACATGGCGGTTCTCTCCCACGCTGACTGGCACATGGCAGCTCCCTCCCGCTCTGACTGGCACATGGCGGATTCCTTCCCATGTTGATCGATGCAGGCCGGCTTCCTCTCCGTGGTGACTGACAAAAAGCCGTCTCCCTGCATGCGCTGCCACACAAGCCGACGCTTTCCGGCTGTGCTGACCGATACAGACGGCCGGCCGAGGCGGCGCTCCCGGCGCGCTAACGAGCCGACGCAGATGTGTTTGGCGCGTGCCATGTAACAGAGGCAACGGACGCCGCGCGACTCGATAAACAAGAGCTGCGAGCGGCTGGCCGGGGCACGTCCACACAGACGACGGCAGGCGGCGGGGGGCAGGTGTGCTGGCGTCGGCGGGGCGTAACTGCGGTGTAACTGGACCCGGCGTCCGGGGGCGCCGGCCGGTCAGCGGCGGCGCCTCAGAGCGGGGTGTCCGGTGCGGCTAGACCCGGGACAGCAGCGCTGCCCGGCGCGTGACGGCGAGCCGCCCGCAGCTCGCCGGGCCAGCGCGAGCCGCCGCCGCGGGGACCCACGGAGAAGAACGAGCGAGGCGGCTCCGGCTGGGGCGCGGACGGGCGGCAGCGGGCGCCACGCTACCGTGTCATCTGTCGCCAGCCTGGACAGGCAGAGCCGAGGTGGGTCAGCCGGGGCGGCTGTCCGCCACACGGCCGTCAGCGGACAGGCTGACGTGGGCTGGGCCTCGCTTCGGTGGGACGGGTGTGTGGGTCGCGCTGGAGGCGCTCCTCTCGGCGCCGACCGCGCGCCGAGCAGCGGCCGCAGTCGTGAGCGATCGTCGACGACGACAGACGCGCCGGGGCAGATGCTCAGGTGTCGACGATCGGCTCGACGTCGGCTGGTGATGGATGCATCCCAGGATGCTCCCTCCGAGCCGCCGCCGCCGCCGCCGCCGCCGGCGCGGGCTCCGGCCGGAGCGGCGCTGAACATGGGAGACGGCCGGCTCGCATCAGCTCGTGGCGGGCTTGCCCGGGCGGCTGCGAGGCAGTTGTGCGGGTTCGGGTCACGGGTTCACGGGGTTCGGATGGCAGTGCCGCGGGCGCCGACCACGTGACGCGCCGGATGGGCCGCCCGTCAGTCTGGGATGTGTCGCGTGAACTTCACCGCTCTGGCTGCCGGCTGCTGTGGTCAGGCAGTCCGTTTCCGCCCGGAATGGTAACCGTTGGAAACTTTGCAGCCTAGTCAGTTAACGTGGTTTGAGCCAGCAAAGTTAACAGCTACATGAGGAAATGTTTGCGCAAGATCCCGAATATTTTCAGGAAATCCAGAAAGACTTGGGGTCGACAAAAGCAAACGAACGGAGTTTAATTACAAAAAAGTGGAGACATTGTTCAGTATTCCATGGTGCAATGTTTCTGACGGCAGACATACTGATCCCGACGTTCGTGGAAACCGCTTACGCCGCTGGTTACGGTACAGCTCCGCTGGGAAATAGCCTCGACCGCTGACACTGACGGCTTACCGCGTTAGGAGCCTGGACCAATTGCTCGCTCCCAACCTGGTCCGGACAGGAGCAAAATTGGACACAGAGGATTTTCCGAACGCAGCTTATTGAAATTCTTCCCGCCACCCTAGGTTTATCTGGTCGCTCTCGGATCTCGAGATATAACGAAAACCTACCACGCATCAGATTTCATGCTGAATCTATGGCTGAAATAATTGAAATGAAAAGGACCATTGAAACGAGAGAGAAGTCGCTTTTTCGTAGACTGAGGTAATTCAGTGTAGTAGCAACGCCAAATATTCGTGAAATCCAAAACCTAGTGAAATAGCGCTCCTTTCAATACAAGGTTGTAGCGATGAGGAATATTCGATTCCATACTCATTCCGTTCACGTATTTCGTTAATAACCCAAGTGAACTTAGATCCTGCATCAATAAATTTTTGTTACGCGCAACTTCCCGCATGATCCTTACAACGCAGTTGTGGATGCCGAAAAGCTTATGGCACTATTTTTCATGCACACATCTGAAAAGCTGCATTTCGTAAAAGTGTGAGTAAAAGTGGGAGTGGGAATGTGAGTAAAAGCGGGAGTGGGAATGTGATTAAAAGTGGGAGTTCGTAATAGTGGGAGTGAGTATCTACTTAAGTTAAACCATTGTGTGAGTTAACACGCGTCCGGGTGGCCGGTCGAATACCCTTTGCTCGGGTGGGGTTCAATTTGACCCCACTGAAATGGCAGGAAGTAAGAGGGCTAGTGACACCAAATTCACAGGGTGTGTTGGCCTCTACATGAACTCACTTAAATCAATGTTTGAGCCTCCTAGGTCAAGATCTTTGTGTCAAGTAAGGTCAAACAAGGTCAAACGGCAAGTTGGCCTCCAAAGTGTCCTCCGAACCTACATACCTGTTCTAAGTAAAAGGTTGCATGCTCATTCAGGGTCAGTGACCGTGCTTGACCTTTCGACGGTCATCATAGTGACCAAAACCATACTAGACTATATTGAATTTTGCATTTGAATGAGCGACAAAGTTTAAGCTTAACAGTATGTTCTCAAAAACGAAATGCTGACCTGAGTCATTTTAGGTCAGTGACCTATTATTACCTATAAGAAGCCCATGTAAGATGTCTAATGCGGTTCCTGCCATCAATTAATTCGAAATGAGCACCAGAACTACCCTACACAGCAAGCCATAGAGTAATAAAACAGGTTAGTCTCGACCTTGGCCTGACCTTCATATCTGACCATAGGTCGATATGATTTGGTCATTCAATTGTTATGTTGCCTAAGAAAGCATCTCAGAGACGTATGGCTTCGTCTAACACTCCGTTCTTCCATCAGATTGAACGATTCCCTTGAAATTGATTTTGCTGAATCCATGGTCCGACTTCAACCGGTCGTAGATCCACAACCTGACAAGGTACATCCAATTTGTTGATACCGCACGATCCGCTATTCCATTGCCTACATCTGTGCAAAATTGGGAGCGGCCACACCGCACCGTTCGGAAACCATTCCGGAAACCCCTCGGGGGGGTCAACTTGACCCCGCCCGAGAGCCTGTTAAAAATATTATGCCGCACGTCCTGTACCGAATTGTGTTTAAGGTATCAAATTCCTCCGACTTGAAAAATAATAAATTAGCTGATATTAGAGTATATAATAATAGATCAATAAGGCTGGATAATCACCATGCACCACAAAGGCTCTTGATTTTTACTGGGTAGCTGAGTAGGTATTCCGCTTCGCTCGAAAGTATGAACCCTTCTGTCATCACACTTTCCAGGACAACACGCGGAATAACTGTCTGCATGAGCAGTTTCTCTGACCGAAAGAACGGCTTGCTGCTCGGAGTTTTCCGTTCCGGTCGGCTCCGAGCGCAAGGTTCCCCTCCTCCGCAGAGCAGGCTCGTTTGGGTGCGAACGAGCTCCGCTCGACAACGTAGGCGTTTATCCTGGAAGAGCAGGCTCGCCTCCAGCCGCCGCTCAGCCACTCCCTGCGCGGTCGGAAGGCTCGCCTCCAGCCGCCGCTCGTCCTCTCCCTGCACGGTCGGCAGGCTCGCCTCCAGCCGCCGCTCGTCCTCTCCCTGCACGGTCGGCAGGCTCGCCTCCAGCCGGCGCTCGTCCACTCCCTGCTCGGTCGGTAAGCTCGCCTCCAGCCGCCGCTCAGCCACTCCCTGCGCGGTCGGAAGGCTCACCTCCAGCCGCCGCTCAGCCACTCCCTGCGCGGTCGGCAAGCTCGCCTCCAGCCGCCGCTCGTCCCGGACAATGCCGGGCGCGAGGCCGCTTTTTCGGCAGCCCAGCTGATAATGGATCGTCTCCGGGCCACCGCCGCTCTCGGCGCTCGTAACCGGACGCTGCAGGACCGCTCAGCCGCGCCGTTTTTGCCGGTGCCGCTTTCGTCCGAGACGCGCCACTTTCGTCCGGTTGGCGCCAGGCGAGACAGGGCGCGGCGGCATTTGTTTGAGCCGTCGACGGGAAAAGGTAAACGAACGATGCAACGAAGTTGCTTCGCGCGGGGAGTGATTTTTTGCGCAAGTCCACGGCTCTGGGAGCCCCCGCGGTGAGTGTTGATACGTGATGAAAGGAGTCCGAGGAAGGTCAACACACACGCTTTGTGACCTCATTTTCATAGAGCGGGTACCCCTTCTCTCCCCATACATATATTTTCAGTCAATTCTGATTCAAGGACACACACAGTCATGATCACGTGATTTATTCGCCCGGGTAAGCTGCTCCAGATTGCCAATCCTCGGGGGAAGTGTTCCATTTTAACCTCATCCGACAAATCTACACAAGGTCGATCTGCACTTTGCTGCGATTTTTCTGAGATTAAAAGATCTAGATCATCACTTTAACCTTATCTCGACGACGGGTCGCAAGAGCTCTGACGGCCCAAATGGCAGTAAACTGGAGTTATGCTCTTAGCTTAAAGCAATGGACGTGTACTCGGAAATGGAGGAATCAATGCTGCAGGGGAGGATACAGCCACGTGCTTCAGCAGAAATTCTAGCTTTGATCCAGTATTTATTACTGCAGGCAACGCAAGTCCCCGGAGATGCTACATAACCCCTGGGGTATGCGCCCCTGTTCTCTCGAGACGAGTTTTGACTGCCATCGCGTGCTATTAGACCACAAACAAAGCTTTTCAATATTCTGATAACGTGAAAGGACTTATGGACATGCAGAACGGTTTGGAATAATAATGAGCTTGGCAGAGTCTTAGTTAGACGGAGAGCCGGGCTGCATGTAATCACTGACAAAGTTTAGACGCTGTGGGTGGGATGTTTATTGAGTGTCTCATGGTAATCACTGTCTAACTGCTCAGTGGTTTACATCATAGCATCCTCAGAGCACCTTCGAACTCGTGCGGCCATAGACAGTCAGTAAGCAGAACACGCCACGCCTGCTGCCAGCCGAACCGTCTCCTGTTCCTTCTACACCGCTGCCGCCGCGCGCGTCACCCATCCGAGCCATGCCGTCTCCTGTTCCTTCTACACCGCTGCCGCCGCGCGCGTCGCCCCTTCGAGCCAGGCCGTCTCCTGTTCTTTCTACACCGCTGCCGCCGCGCGCGTCACCCCTCCGAGCCATGCCGTCTCCTGTTCCTTCTACACCGCTGCCGCCGCGCGCGTCACCCCTATGAGCCAGGCCGTATCCTGTGCCTTCTTCACCACCACCGCCGCGCGCGTAACCCCGGCGCCGTTGCCAGACCGCGGTGTTCTGAGGAAACCGAGGCGTCCGCTCGGTGTCGTCCCACCCCCGGCCCTCTGCCTCCGGCGGCTGACCCGCGGAGAGTCCGCTCGCTGTCGTCTCGCCCCCGGCGGCTGAAGCGGGCGTGGGGCGTCCACTCGCTGTCGCCTCGCCCTCAGCCCTCCGCCCCCGCCGGCTGGGCGGAGGCTGCTGACCCTTGGGCGCCCGCTCGCTGTCGTCTCGCCCTCAGCGGCTGAAGTGGGCGTCGGGCGTCCGCTTGCCGTCGCCTCGCCCTCGGTCCTCCGCCCCGGCGGCTGGGCGGACGGCTGCTGACCCGCGCACCGAGTCTCCGTCGGCCGGCACCGTCGCGGTGCGGCGCCACGCGGAATTAGCCCAGCGGCCAAACGGCTCGCCGAGCTGCTAACTGCGGGGGCGCAAAAACACCGCCGCCGGCCAAAAGGTCGGCCGGCAGGCGCCGCTGGTGACAGCTCAGGCGGCTGGTGACAGCGCATAGTTGGTGAAGTGGCGACAGCCAACGGCTGAGGCGTGGTGCAGCGGATAATTGGTAGTGTGGTGACGGCTCCGGCAGCTGGTAACGTGGTGACAGTTGCCAGTTGGCAAAGACTCAATAAATGGCGACGTATTGGCAGCCAGCGGCTGGTAAAGTGGTGACAATCTATAGCCGGCTATGTATTGATAAGCGTTTCCACACCAAACTCATCCGTAGCACCAGCCTTTTGACAGGGTGCTTCGAGCTAAGTTGGACCTTTGTTGCATTCCGTCGTTGCCAGTCTGCCCTCCCCTGACAACATGCCCATGTCTAACGAGCAGCAATGTGGACTACACATCTATGACACGCTGCATGCATGACCTTCGCACACCACATCCAAAAGACCTCAAACACAATAAACGGCAACGTCTTCAATCACATGCAGGAACACGCGCCACGGACGTGCGACACTTGCTGAGACACCTGTGCTCGTACGACACAAGCACAGGTCAGCAGACCAACGGCGTTGCGACACAAGCTCGGGCGAGAGCCTGGTGTGTGGCCACATGGATGCGCCCCACCCCCTCCCCCACGCTGACGCACGCCCACACACAACACACACACGCTCACGCGCACACGCACACAAGGTCAGCCAATCGTACGTGTTCACACACACTGGGCTGCAGATCAAGGCAGCGAGCGAGACGAAAAGGTTGACGATTGCAAAACAAGCGGGTCAGAGCTAACATCCGCACGCACGGGCGTGTGATGTACCAGAAAGCAGGCGTGCGCACAGAAGTGTCGTAATGAGGAGGCCCGGCCTCCAGGAGACGGTAGTGGCGGCTCTCACGGAACCCCGTCAGGGAGCGTCAGCTCAGACCCTGGCACCTTTCTAGCTTGTTTTTGACGCCTGTTGGTGCTGGATTGCGGTAGAGTAGTGCAAAATGTGACGTCACGCACTCTATTTTGCGTTGCTCCAGATGTATTGGGCAAGATAATTTGCCATTTGAGGGGCACGGAACCGTTTGATAGTCACTTCCGTGCGCCTCTATGAGAAAACCAAATAAGTGCACGGACTCAGTTTTCACCATTTTCGGCTTCTTTGCGTGTTTTGTATTGAGACGATTGTTCCATATTTGCATACCTTAATGCTTTACGCGTTTATGTCTAAGGTATCAGCCACATGACTTTTTTCGCTGATTCAGCAGCCGATGCCGTAAAATACGTGCCAGCTGCACAGTGCCATCTGACGGACAGCATGCGTCACCGCCAGATCAGCACGGGAAGTCGTGCCACGCTCGATCTTAATCAAAATATGCACACATTTTAGCGATAGTTTCACGCTTCAACAGTGTCGTGCCTTGGGCGAGTTGGTAAATTTTGTGTCAAAAATTATTGCAAACAGCCATTGGCGAAATACCCTTGGCAAAATTAATATCCAGTAAGTAGCCCATGTGTCAAGACTGCACACGATTTGAGCACGTAAATGCACGCCCTTGCCCGAACCCAACGCTCAATGGCAAAACACTGTGCAGTCCGAACATACTGTGCTAAATACAGCCATGATGCGGTCATTCTTTGGAACACGCAGCGGAGCTAGCACGTATTTGTGAAACACGAGCGCCGTCGTTATCATCAAAAGTGGTCATTGTTTTCATTCCTTTCACAGATCCACAGCGAAAGAATTCGCCTAAGCGAAAGCGATAGCGCCCTACAGTGATCAACAGACCTAGTGCGAAACAGCCCGTTTTTGTGGAAAATCCGAAGAAAATTAACAGACGACGCTGAGATCGCGCCGAGATCGCGAGACCGCGGCTCGAGATCGGTGCTCTGAGAGGGCAGAGGTAGCTCACTGTCGACAAAACAGCGGTCCCTTGCTCTCAGATATTGCGCCCTATCGCCGGCCCTTCCTCTCCATGCGTCATCACGCGCAGCTGCACTTATCGCCAGACAACCGGTAGACGAGTGGGGCGCTCGGCGGCACTCGGCGGCACTCAGCGGTACTCACCTTCTTATACCTGCTGAGCGCCGCGATGGTGATGACGTTGCCGGGAATGCCCACCACGATGTAGAGCACGCAGAAGGCGGAGGCGAACTGCAGCAGGCCGGCCGGGTAGTCGGCGAACAGCGGCACCTCGTGCATGGGCGGCGCGGACGCCTCCGCCGTGACGTTCTCCATCGCTCGCCGCGCCGGGGCCGCACCGCCGCCGCTCGCCTGACCTCCTCACGCAGACTGGCCTGGGGCGGAGCCGCGGGCTTCCGCCGCCGCCGCCGCCGCCGCCGCCGCGCCGCCGCCGCTTCCTCTCGCAGCGGTGCTGCGGTGACGACGCGTCGGCGCGCGGGGCGCCCGGCGCCGACTGACGGCGCGCCGGTGTGCCCTGGGGGCGTGCGGAATCAGGACGGCCGGCGCGCAGGCGGCGGCCAGACGGGATCGGGGGCGAGGTCTGGGGGGCGGGCTGGCCGCTCGGGCAGCGGCTGTGGAAGGGCTGCGTGGGTGGTGCTCTGGCGGCTACTCCGCAGACTGCATTGTCCGACTCCTGTCACGCGTCATTGTCACTGGTGCGATTACTCGAGAGTTACTGGAAGTTTTTCTGCCCACACATGTTTCCCATGCGATAACAGACCAATGGACAGCGACCCGAAACTTTCGGTAACCGTGGTGAAACGTGATGTGATGGTACACATAAGTTTATGTGAGATTTACAACGGCCAGAAGCTAACCTAGGGCAAACCATAATGACATCATAAATTGGATCGGTGAAGCCGTTTATGGTTGTCCGATGTGTCATCTTGCTGTTATTCCATACCGTTATTTCAAAGTGCAAGGGCAGGCTCACGCAAACACCGTCTCGGACCCACAGATTTATTCCTCACAAATCCGGCTAGGCGATGCTGGGTCACCCGGGCTTAGGTATGGGAGAATACATTTTGTTACGATGGTTATGGATATGTGTATGTTTCCGTTATATATGCGAAGTTTGAAGCCAGTTCTCTCAGACTGCGTACAGCAAACTCTCCAAAATCGTTAAAGGGAATGTTCCACATTTCAAGATTTCAAAACAGCCATCAGATAAGATGAAATAAGCTCACTTTTAACTATCGGTATACTTACCCGTAGAAAAGACTGCTCTACACATCACAATTTCTCTGTTAAGTGAATATGCTCCCCAATACGTCATTGTTTGATTGCATCATCGCACCTTCACAACATTGATTGAGGACCAATTGACGGCCGTTATATCTGGAAATCGTGCTCACGAACGCCAGACATGAACAAATCAGCAGTCATATTGTTCTTGGCCTGAATAGGCGCATGGCCAATGGAATGACAAAATTTTAATGACGTTATTATGGCGGCATAAATGCCTCGGTGACCTTGAAATAGTCGCCTCGAAACGGTATGCACATCCTTACGGCCGTGTAGCTCAGAAACTAGAGAGGTTTATGTCTTAAGAAGGTCAGGGCTTGAGCTGCACCAAGTGATCCTCAAGATGGCCCGTTCTGTTTAAAACCCATACAACTTTAGAGCACTTCCTTAAATACCATCGCATTATGAGTGAGATAAATAATATGGGCCTTCACATGTCAAATGAACAATATGGGCCCTCAACCCATTTACCTTAGGCCAATTGGTCAGAAGAGGTAAGTTAGTGATTCGCTGCATACACGTACACTTCATGCTCATAACTGACAAATTCACGAAGTTGCAAGTACAGCGGCGGCGATCTTTACACGCACATGAGACAGCATTGTTAACCTTATTTTTCGTCGAAGAACCAGGAGAAAGGTTTGGAGGAACCAGGAGATAGTTGATAGATAGATGATAGATCATGAACAGGCCATAGATGCTATTAATATTTTAGCTATATGCTTTTGCCAAAACGGTTATGAGCAGTAAATGCAAAATTACCTGCAAACCTACCCATTTTTTCAAAAACCTTTTTTAACTGGCTAACTCATCTATTGACACCATGAATGTATTTTTCACATGACCTGCGCCAGTTTAGAGCTGCCGCAGGCCATTTGAATCTGCGCAATCAGTTGATCGGTTACGAAGTTAGAACGGTGAACTAAAACTGCCCCAGCTAGTCAGCCGTGCGCGTCGTGTGAGGCTGCTTGGAAAATAAAGCGCAAAATTGGAAAACTTTGTTCCATTTGACAGCGCTTACCAGGCAATGGAAGCCTGGCCATTCTTATTGCATGGAGAAACATGCTTTCGGCTATAATTTTGAGCCCAACGCGTCCAACCTCGCCCCAGCATCAGCCGATGGCTTCCAGAGCCACTTTCTCCAGACCCATGCCACCAGACCCATGTTCTCAACACATCCACTCACAGTGGCTCTCCATTTCTTACGTCATGAAGACAAGACATGTCAGGTCACAGACGATGCGGGGTGATCACCGCGACCGCGTCCGACGCGGGGGGGGGGACACCGGCGGTCGGTGACAGGTCTGCACTGACCGCGAACTGACCTGGGTCTCTCGTCACCTGTCCGTCGCTCGCCGTCGACGCGGGGGGACACCGGCGGTCGGTGACAGGTCTGCACTGACCGCAAACTGACCTGGGTCTCTCGTTACCTGTCCGTCGCCCGCCGTCGACGCGGGAGGACACCGGCGGTCGGTGACGGGTCTGCACCGACCGCGAACTGACCTGGGTCGCTCGTCACCTGTCCGTCGCCCGCCGTCGGCGCGGGCTGGCGCGTCCACGCAGTAGTCCCGTTCTCCGCGAGCGCCCTCGGTGCGGCCTCGCCGGCCCACTGACCGCCCCCGCCGCCGGCCCGCCGTATACGGCGTCTGCCCCTCCCCCTCGCCGGCCGCCCGAGCGGGTCAGGGTCAAGCTCATTGGGAGCGCGCGCCGCCCGGGGCTTTGTCAGCCGTAATTGCTCGTCGCCACTGGTTTGCCACGGGCGAGGGCCGGATATTGGTGGAATCGGGAGACAAAGGCGCGGCTGGCAGAGCGCAGCTCTGTTTGACGGACTGGGCAGCGGTTAATGGAAGACTTGGCATGTTTTTCGACTGAGCACCACGCTTTCTACGCCGTCTGTACTGCATTCGGGGGCTTTCGGCGAAAACACCTGGCAGTGACTCATATCACCGCTGCAGCATTCAAGGATGCGACGTTTTCATTGGCTGGATGTGCAAACAACTTGCAATGCTTTGGCTGCAGAAGAAACCTTTGGCTCTTTGCAGGGTCAACTTCAATCAAAAGCCTGCTAAGATCTCAGTTTTCCAACATCAAAGATCCATCAAAAACGTTCTTATGCTTCTAAAATTGTAGCGTGATCTGGTTCCTATCGTTACATTCCCCTTGCTAGTGCTTCTCTCTTTACAGCACTTCTACTGGATGGTTTCCGTAGAGGTTAACATAGCACCCATTGAAAGATATCTGTTTCCCACACCTCAGTGGCGCCCAGTATTCCACCCTTGCTCAAGTGGGCGGCATGATACCTTTTTTTGGCATGGATCATGCGGGGTGGCCACGAGAGTCATTGCTAACATGCGGTTGATACCTAACTACCCGTGAATGAAACCTGTCATGTTTGCGAATTCACACCAATGGGAGCTATCAATGCGTTGGAATACTCTATTTTCCTGGGGTGGACAGGCAAAAGAGAACCAAAGTTTTGGCATCTACGCCATAAACGTCTCAGACTGAAATAATGGGTAGCTTTGGGTCAGTCACTTGTTTGACAGTTTTCATGGTTGAGGTTAAACGAAGTTGGAAAAGATCATGTTTTGGTGTCCAGCAGGAAACAGGAATTTTCGTTCCTACTTTGGTGCCTGTGGCAAAATTATTTGGAAACGCTGCTGATTTTGGTGGATGTTGCCTCAATAAGCTTGTCCATGCTCGTATGCAGCCTTCACGGCCCGGTCCAACTCGGTTTAGGCCAGAGTGGGATGCATTTTAGGCCGGTTTTGGAAAACGTGAAGTTTTTATTTTTGCATTCTATTAATGGCGCATCTATCGGTGAGGCGGTGCTGGGATCGCTTAATGATTGATAGACCTACTTTTACTACTAAACCGTTCATTGATAGACGCATCACCTACGTCACACAGCTATTGGCACGCGTCTACCTGCTCTGGCTGCCAAGATCTAACAACAGTCCTCAAAAGCGTTCCAAGGCGATCTACCGTTTGCGTAGGGTTACACCTGGTGGTAGGCACACCCTACCCCACTTACACCACACCTTACGACGGTTCTCCGTGCCCTCGTCCGTCAGCGTCAGTTAGTCTCACGTCACCGGGCCGCCTGGTAACCGAGATCTGGACCTGTTTTAGACCGGCCGCCTCCAGTCCCTCTGCGAGTGGAGCGTTTTACGCTTTCCGTCATAGTCGAATCGGGAAATGAAATGGTGGCGATTTGCATAACATGATGGCTCATCATCTGGAACACCTAATTGAAAAAAAACAATATTTCCACCAGGCTCCGCTTGGTAACGTCGAAAAGCCGCTTTGTGGAACGACGATTTTCTCCTCGCTCTACAAGTCGTGACGTTGGAATATGATTCGTAGGTTCCTTCGCTTTACAGGAAATGTTACTGTGTTGGACGCTCTTTTTATCCGCGCTACTTAACAAACTCGCTCATTCGCGGCCAACACTCCCTCACCTACACCCCGAGCTGTGCCAGTTCTCTCTCGAGCCGCCTGACTCGGGAGGCCTTACAGTCCACGCCAGGCTCAAGGCCGGCCCGGCTGGCTCGCCCCTGCCTGTCCGACTAGCTCACCCCCACCTGTCCGGCTGGCTCACCCCCACCTGTCCGGCTGGCTCACCCCCACCCGTCCGGCTGGCTCGCCCCTGCCTGTCCGGCTGGCTCTCCCCCACCTGTCCGGCTGCCTCGGCCCCCTGTCCGGCTGGCCCTCCCCCACCTGTCCGACTGGCTCGCCCGCACCTGTCCGGCTGGCTCGGCCTCCTGTCCGGCTGGCTCGCCCCCACCTGTCCGGCTGGCTCGGCCCCCTGTCCGGCTGGCCCTCCCCCACCTGTCCGACTGGCTCGCCCGCACCTGTCCGGCTGGCTCGGCCCCCTGTCCGGCTGGCTCGCCCCCACCTGTCCGGCTGGCTCGGCCCCCTGTCCGGCTGGCTCAGCTCCCCTGCCCGACTGGCTCCCCCCCCACCTGTCCGGCTGCCTCGGCCCCCTGTCCGGCTGCCTCTCTCCAACCTGTCCGACTGGCTCGCCCGCACCTGCCCGGCTGGCTCGGCCTCCTGTACGGCTGGCTCGCCCCCACCTGTCCGGCTGGCTCGGCCCCCTGTCCGGCTGGCTCTCCCCCACCTGTCCGGCTGCCTCGGCCCCCTGTCCAGCTGGCTCTCCCCCACCTGTCCGGCTGGCTCTCCCCCCACCTGTCCGGCTGGCTCTCCGCCACCTGTCCGGCTGGCTCGACCCTACCTGTCCAACTGGCTCGCCCCCACCTATCCGACTGGCTCGCCCGCACCTGTCCGGCTGGCTCGACCTCCTGTCCGGCTGGCTCGCCCCCACCTTTCCGGCTGGCTCGCCCGTACCTGTCCGGCTGGCTCGGCCCCCTGTCCGGCTGGTTCGCCCCCACCTGTCCGGCTGGTTTGCTCCCACCTATCCGGCTGGCTCGCCCCCACCTATCCGGCTGGCTCGCCCCCACCTGTCCGGCTGGCTCGGCCCCGTGTCCGGCTGGCTCGGCGACACCTGTCCGGCTGGCTCACCCCCACCTGTCCGGCTGGGTCGACACTCCCTGTCCAGCTGGCTTGCCCCCTGTCCGGCCCTACCTGTCCGGCGCGCGCCACGCGCCATTCGCCCGGCTTCTTACGGACTGTGGTGACTCGCAGCGAACCTCGGCGTACTTCAGCTGGCCGTAGCGGCCTTGAAGAGCTGCGGTCGGTTCAGTGTGCCGCGGCGAACTCTGATGGCCAACCGCGTGGATCGACTACCGATGCCGGGCGGGAGGTGTGGATGATCGGCCACGTGGATCGACTACCGATGCCGGGCGGGAGGTGTGGATGATCGGCCACGTGGATCGACTACCGATGCCGGGCGGGAGGTGTGGATGGTCGGCCGCGTGGATCGACTACCGGTGCCGTGGCGGGCGGATTGATTATGTTGAGGCAGACGGACTGCGGGAAAAACGGCGGCCGCGTGCACTTCTTGCCTCGCGACCGCCGACCGCGCAGCCCGCTGTCGAGGACAAAGGCCCGGGGCCGGGATGCCCCCCACGGGGCCGATTGGGAGATGTCCGGTGGGGACGCGGCGCCGACAAAGCTCCGCGCGGCGCGAGGCTCGCGGAGGACACGCTGAGACAGAGGCCGCCGCCTTAGATCGAGACCGGTCACGTTTTTCTCGCGGGCATATTGGGAACGATGTCACACGCGGCGCTGAATAATGGATGGCGGTTGGCCGCCGTCCAGTCCGTGTGCGGAGACGGGCGCCTCTGGCTGACATATCGGACACAACGGAACTCTGGCTTCCCGTAATGTGGCAATCGGCCTGTCCCGGATCTGCCGCGCTCTGATGCCGACTCGTCATCATTTGCGGCGGCTTCTCAGGATGTTTGCCTCGTGTCGCAATGGCTAGTTCCCCGCGGGACGCTCGCTTTTTCCACGGACCAAAGAAGCTCGCGTTCGCTACACCCCTATCTTCAATGCTGTCCATCATTCCCAGCGTGCACTTGCCAATCGGTACGTATAAGATTCCACCTTCAATGCGCCCTCAGAAATTAGCTTCGGCTGCGCGTCTGCTGTGAATGGCTTTGTGTGAGCATGGTGGTCCATGTGCCGGTACATAGTAATTATGTCAAACTCCCGGCAGCGCTGAACGACCTCACGCTGTCGTCTCCAGCATCTGGGCCAACACTGAACGACCTCATGCTGTCGTCTCCAGCCTCTGGGCCAATGCGCGGTCAAAATTCCGGCGGCCACCTGGTTATCAACCGTCTACTGCACCATGGGTATATAAATCTCAGGCGACTGCTATTAACTTCCAGTTGATAGCGCTATCAGAAGTGGGCTGCTATGAGAGGGCGACTCGATGGCGTGCCACTCTTTAACGATCGAGCAGCCACTAGGGCAGCTAGGGTCAACAGGGCAGCCACTCGAGCAGCCTAGGGCCAATAGGGCAGCCGCTGGAGCAGTCAGGATCAACAGAGCAGCCACTAGAGTAGCTAGGGCCAACAGAGCAGCCATTAGAGCAGCCAGGACCAACAGAGCAGCGACTAGAGTAGCCAGGGCCAACAGAGTATCCACTAGAGCGGCCGGGGCCAACAAGGCAGCCACCAGAGCAACCAAGGCCAACAGAGCAGACACTAGAGCAGTCAGGGGCCAGCAGGACAGCGAGTGCCACAGCTAATGGTCTTCCAAGTTCGCCATGTTTGGGCGATATGGATATCTGTTTTAAGTAGTTTACAGAACATTTTCTGGCTTGACAGTTTGATGCCATCGAATTTTCCCACCAAACATGGCGCTTTGGTCTTTGCATGCACCTGCTGGACACTTTCCCACGCGGCTCCTGTTAATATGGGATTTTCGGACGCAGGGAAATTCTCACTTTCAAAATTAGTTTAGTTATTTACCGACGTACCTTCCGTTCTTTTCTTCCAAACATCTTGAAAGTGGTGAGGGTTGTTATGTCTTCTAGCTGTAAGCGAAAAACAAAGATAAATGTAATATTTAAACTAAGAACTGGAATTAATCCTGCCAGCGACGCTTTAAAACAACTTTTTTACAACAAAAAAGGAAGTCTGCTTTCCTTTTGAAAACCTTTACACTTTTGAATACATTTTCTTACAACCAGTAGAAGGTTAATGCACCAAATAGGCTCTTAGATTCGTCAAACATCAAACAACATAAACATTGCGACTGTTTGTGTTTTTCGAAGGAAACGCAGCGGTTGAAATAATGCTGTACCAGATGGACCGCCACTGGCTCCCAAAGCGACGTGCTGAAGCCAAAACCTTGCATACTTATGTCAGCGCAAAATGACAGTTCTAAGAGGCTAGAAGAGGCCAAAGTTAATCAGGAGGACACGCCTCAGGTTATTATACTTCGGAATGATATAGCCTAGTAGCTCGCGTGTTAGCTCACTCTAGTACAGCTCTCCGCGCAGGGAATATACCGAGGCTACGGCAGACCGTTGACATCAGCCCTAGTGCACACACTCACACATACGCACGTGCGCACGCTCACACCCACACCCACACACCCACACCCACACCCACCCCACACACATATATATATATATATATATATATATATACATATATACACATATATATATATATATATATATATATATATATAACAGATCCCTGCAGCCGTGATCGCAGGTTCACTGGAGGCGGATAGTCCCACACGCCACCGGTTTACTGGAGGCGGACGGTCCCACACCCCACCGGTTCACTGGAGGCGGACGGTCCCACGCTCCACCGACACAACCGCGCTTTGATTCATGCTTCAAAAAGAGAAAACGCGACGTCTTGAAAGCTTGAAACACAGCTGAATGCTATGTGCCATGGGCGGCTTGCAGTTGCTTAGTCCTCGATTGTAATCACTGACCTGCACGGGGAGTAGAATGTTTCAAGTCCTGTTTCAGGGCTTGACCTTGCCAGTGTGGTGTGAAAGGTACATTGCGATAGGCTCGAAACCGAATGACTTTCGGTGGAGCCTGGCTGATGGATTTTTTCCATACTTGCCTCAACGAACAAAGACGATTTTTTTGCGTCAATCAATTCATTTTGAGCACCTCAAAGACGTTGTATTTCTAAACTTGTCGAATTTTCAGCGCATTCTGTAGGTGTGCTTAGGATGTATACCTTCGTTTTACCTCGAAGTAATGCTGAGCTTGATGATGCGCTTCTTCCTGCTGCGGTCGGGGTGTGAGGTACGATTCAATTTTCATTTTGTACCCTGTTGGTTGCGATCGAACGGATTCTGGTCCTGACTGAATGCTTCCCAAAATGTCGCACCACAAGGGCCCGTCTCTCCTCTTTCTCTCTCTCTCTCTCTCTCTCTCTCTCTCTCTCTCTCTCTCTCTCTGCTCTCTCTCTCTCTCTCTCTCTCTCTCTCTCTCTCTCTCTCTCTCTCTCTCTCTCTCTCTCTCTCTCTCTCTCTCTCTCTCTCTCTCTCTCTCTCTCTCTCTCGGCGTGGTGAAAGGGAGAGATGGACCTTTTCCAATGTGCCCATGGCATCGCCGATTCCACCGGCCAATGTCACCAGATTAAATTCACATCGTGCCAAGCCTGTGCGTCTCATGGTCAACGTATATAGATGGCAGCACTACAAAGCTGCTCCATAAATCAATCGCGGCCCTGAATTGTGCGATTTAATGCACTATTGAACCAAACGAGACATACGGAATTCATCTATGGGGTAATAATTCCTTGCGGTGCCTCCCTGCTAGGAAGCAAGTGACGTTTTGCCGTATCAGGGCTCGGATGCTGTTATTTATTTGACTCGTTAGCATGGTTCGCCGATTGTAGCAATGCTTCACTTAGGTCAGTTATTCGCGTCACTTACTTTTGCGTTAACAGTTCTCGAAATACGAATCAAGTGCTTGCTACTATGACGTTAGGGTCTTTTCGAATATAATGGTCTCAACACGGCATCGATAGACTAAATTACGCGACAACACTAGGGACGCATATATTCAGACAAAGCAACCCCTCGGAACAGGAATATGAGACAATCACATTGTCCTTGAACGTATGCTACTGTTCCTGTGACGTCACTGAAGCGCCACCCGAACCCCTTGCTGAACTAAACATTGGAGACAGAAATAACCAACCAAGCCCGATGTGTCAACCGCGAGTGAAAGGTCCTATGTTCACATCGCTCTATCGTAATCGACAAGGTGAAAATATTCCATGAATATTTCCCGATGTCATTGGGTTTGCCCCCACGCAATACGGAGAAACGGGCGTTGGTGGAGCCCATGTCTTCCTGCGGATGAAGGTTATCTTGGGAGTCACTGCAAATGTCACCGGACGGTTGTTGTCCACCTATCACGCAAGTTTTTAATTATCCCAATGCATGGACCATCTTGAATGTGAAGAGAGTGAACCCCGGTTAGAATGCCAGTAACGAGTGCAGACAACAGGGAGTGGCTCCACTATTCCACTTTATTAATCGCATGAGAAGACTGAGTGGCGAGAGTATGCTGCCTTTTATACTTTTGATTCAGTGATGTGATTGAAGATTGATTTTCCTGTTAGCAATTTATCACAATGCAGAACCTTTCCTGTTACATATGTTCACCAACACAAAACCTCGCTTCTAGCTAAACACATGCCAGAAAGATATGCTGGAATCAGAGGAATAGCTAAAAAATGTCAAAAGGGAAATGAGGCGTGGTCGGCCATCTTTCAACCTCGGCGTTATAGCGGGTCGATTTAGAAATGTTACAGTGCAGCTGCACCTACAGGTGACCACCGCTATACGGAGCTTTATGGCATTAGGTTTACTTGCGTGTACAACACTTGACTACCATTTTTTCTGCTGACGCTTCCGCCAGATTTTTGTCGTTTTTTGATAGCCAACATGAAAACTAGACCATGCTAGTTGATTTGAGACCACTTGCGAGAATATCGATCACGCGCATTTTTGCATGTCAGGAGAAGCCCAGAGAGAGAGAGAGAGAGCTGGTCCCCAGACTCGCGAGAGCTGGTCCCCAGAAGTCAAATACAAATGCGGTTTTGCGCGTGAAAACCCAAGCTCTGCATTGAGATACTGCCCGTTACCTGTCAGATAAGGGTCGTCCATAAATTACGCCATGCGTGAAGGGCAGAGGGGGTTTTGACAGAGCGTAACGGAAAAGCAACAAGGGAGGTGAAGGTTTTGAACCTTTGAAAGGAGGGGGAAGGGAAGGTTTTGAACACCGTAACATTACGCTCAGTTGCGGTTGCAAAGCATGCTGAAATCTTAAAAAGCAAAATAGAACATTGAACCCGGATTATTCTGTTTGTCCTCATAACAAAGAACATGCTCTTTACTTCTTTCGTGCCTGTAGCTCAGTTAGGGGCAAAACGGACGTTAATTTCGAGTAAAAACACTTATCACAGCGTAACCAGACGGCAAGGGCACCCAGGCTAACTACTGTGTGACCAGGGAAAGAGTAGGTTTAAAAGGACCTTAAATGCGCATCGTCGTTTGTGGACGTCCCCTAGTCCAGTTACTGCCAGTGAAGTGGTCCCACGAGGTTTTCAGAGGTATCCCGTGACCATCTGATATCCACATATCAACTCATCTCATCATCTAAGCAAACATTACAGCGTTCTATGATTGGAAGACACCCATCAGGCGTAGCACACTCAAAAAGATGTGTACGTAAGCGGACTCTCGGAGAGATCTGACCGGTCGCGTCTCGAAGGAAGTCCTGGCCTGGGAACGGAAACGTCTGGTGTTATCGAACCACATCCGGCTCGCCTCTGCGAAGCTGCGCACATCCAGCCGTCGTCCAGTCGTCCGGAGATCCCGAGATCTCTGAGGTCCGTCGTCCAGCCGCCCGGAGCGGGACATCAGCCGCGCTGTCGGGTACTGAGATCCAGAGATCCAGAGGTCGCGATCCAGAGATCCTGAGATCCGTCGTCCAGCCGTCCGGAGCGGGACATCAACCGCACTGTCGGGGCCTGAGATCCAGAGATCCAGAGATCGCGATCCAGAGATCCTGAAATCGTAACCCTGATGCCACGGAATCGGGTTCTAGCATTACGAGATTGAGAGTCAATCCTGGGCCCAAGGCTTCAGTTCTTTGATGCCCTAATCCAAGGACATCTGCTCCATACCTTTGCCAGCGCTAAGACAGCGCCCAGGTGTTATGACCGGGTGGTTGGTGCCTTCGGCCCCCACATCGGGGACCCGGGTTCGAGCCCCGGTTGCACCATGGCTCCTAAGCGCTGGTAGTTTCTCTGCGGTCGCTGGTGCTCGATAAACGGGTGCAAGGCAATGTGCGTCACGCCCCCCTTAAAAACATAATTATATGGTACAACAATTGATCCCCGACCTGTCGTGACCTAAGCATGAGGCTGCCTTCGTTTGGCCGAGTGCTATAATTAATAAACTAATTTGACTGGTGATCACGGCTCCCACCGAAGTCTATCATCCAAACAGGATGCGAGTCGTCCGCCGCTTTTGACGTGCCGAAGACACACATTCCACAGCCGCCAGCGCGTAAGGCGTCGTTAGTTGTGACGTCGTGTTGTTCCAGGTCAGGTGGAGATTGCGCCAACGGGGGAAAGCAGCGCGGTAATGGACTTTCTGTGTTGTCCGCTTATTGCGTTCCCCAACATATTGGTGTAACTATTCTGTTAGTTATGGCCAGGGGACGTACACTGACTTCCAGATGGTAAAGAGAGAGTAGGGACTCTGTGTCATAGCAACAGAGGACTTTCATCTGCTTTTGTGGAGCTTGTGTTCACTCAGGGCCATGGCTGAAGAGGTCCGACCTGCTTCATGCTGACTATAGTTCTGGCAGGCTGAGGAGATACAGTGCATGTGCCAAAGCCAAGCGCCAAAACACTGCCTCCAAAGCAGGTGGGGATCATACAATTTTTTGGAATTGGTGTGAACAGCTCGGGTAGCGCAGGCGTTAACGTACCTTCTGCGATGCGATCAGGCTCGCATAGCGTCTGTTGGCACCAGAAGTCACAGGCTGCCTCTGCAGTCACAAACGTCTCGTGCGTTTTGCCCTTTAGTGCGTCAAACTTGCACATTTGACTTATAAATGACGCATTTCTTGCGGCAAATCCGACGATGATAACGACGCAATCCGATTTAAATCTCTGCGTAATAGACCATTTTCAATACCGTCGATATATCGGCTAGTGGGAGCGGCCAGCTGTGAGTCTGCTTGCTGCTGACTGGTCCTCCCGTACCCCGCTCACTTCGGAGTACCGATGCCACTGCGGTGGAATTCAAGTTTGGCTATGCTGGTTGATTCCTCGCACAACTGGTCTACCTAGTACTGCACTGATCCTTGGTGTGCTCTAGCCCGTAATGATGAAAAGCGATCTGCCAAACTGCGCGCCTAACCTCTGAAATCGTCGTTGCGATCCGTCACCGGTTCAAACACTACGTGAACGACCGGCGGCGCAACTGGATGGAAGGGGTGCTCCCCGGCCCTCACTGCGGGCAAGCTGTGTCCCTTGCTTCCATGCGCATGCCCACATTTACTGGGCGCTTCACGCTTATTTACTGTACGCTCACCTCCATGAATCCATTATCGAAGGCGTGCCTGGCTTCTGCAGCCCGGTCAAGCAGTCTGGCCACAGCAGCCCAGTCAATCAGCATGGCTACCGCAGCCCAGTCAATCAGCGTGGCTACCGCAGCCCAGTCAATCAGCTTGGCTACCGCAGCCCAGTCAATCAGCTTGGCTACCGCAGCCCAGTCAATCAGCTTGGCTACCGCAGCCCAGTCAATCAGCATGGCTACCGCAGCCTAGTCAATCAGCATGGCTACTGCAGTCCAGCCAATCAGCATGTCTGAAGCAGCCCAGTCAATCAGCATGGCTACCGCTGCCCAGTCAATCAGCATGGCTACCGCAGCCCGGTCAATCAGCATGGCTACCGCAGCCCTGTCAATCAGCATGGCTATCGCAGCCTAGTCAATCAGCCTGGCTACCGCAGCCCAGTCAATCAGCTTGGCTACGGAAGCCTAAACAATCAGCATAGCTACCGCAGCCTAGTCAATGAGCCTGACTACCGCAGCCTAGTCAATCAGCACGCATTCCGGTGGCACCGTATGTACAAACAGCTGGCCGTCGCCCGCCAGGAGCACCAGCTACCGCCGCGCCGGACGTGTGCTGACCGGCGCACAAAGGGTCGATCGGGCGCGGCTGAGGCGCGGCGCGAGCGGCGACAGGAGCCACCGCCCGTCGGCCGGCGCCTCCGGCTGACGTATTTAGGGCTGAATACGGCCGGCGCGCTGGCGCTGACGGGGCCATTACAGGGAGGGCGTGCTTCTCAGCCGCAGGCGAGGCGGGGAGGTCGCTGACCTGACCGGCCGAGGCAGGGAGGCCGCTGATCTCACCGGCCGAGGCGAGGAGGTCACTGACCTGACCGGCCGAGGCGAGGAGGCGGCTGACCTGACCGGCCGAGGCGAGGAGGTCACTGACCTGACCGGCCGAGGCGGGGAGGTCGCTGACCTGACCGGCCGAGGCAGGGAGGCCGCTGACCTCACCGGCCGAGGCGAGGAGGTCACTGACCTGACCGGCCGAGGCGAGGAGGACGGCTGACCTCACCGGCCGAGGCGAGGAGGTCACTGACCTGACCGGCCGAGGCGAGGAGGCAGGCTGACCTGACCGGCCGAGGCGAGGAGGTCACTGACCTGACCGGCCGAGACGAGGAGGCGGCTGACCTGACCGGCCACACTCGATCTGACCTCCGAAGACGCACTCGGTGCTGGGTTAGGCGCGTGGCTACGGCGCCTTTCCAATTTGCTCGGTTGGATTGGCTCTGCATACACATAAATCCGGTCCCCAAAACACTACGGTCCGGTGCCGTAGGGCTGATTATGAAAAACTCATATCCAACTGAGATTTAGTATCAGGCCGGTATTGCAATTCAGTTCCTCCTTGGCTGCATGGATTTCCTCAGCGCGCCGGTTCTCGGAGACTGCATTTAGTTGAATTTATCCCATTCATTGACACCTACGGTTGCTGCATGTGCTATCCTCTCACAACGCGAATGGCTGCTCCGTACATTGACCTGTGGGCCGTTCGCTATTCCGGAAGTGCCAGACGCTTTGTCCACACAGCGCTGCATCCAGTAGCCTGCTTGCACGCCTCGGATCCCATTTGATCATCACGTACTGCTCTCGCATTTATGCGGCGCTCGCGCTCAACTCAGGAAGTTTGACTTATCGGGAACTCGGGGAATTCACTGCCAGCAACGTGCTCAAATATTATGGCGCTATGAATTCAGGTGCTGGTAGCTGCAGCGGTCGCATATCTGATACTCGGCGTTCGCTGAATACACTAGAGCTTTGTTCGGGGCGATCACAAACCGGCACGTACCAGACATGTTCTCATGTGATTGGTCACCAGTGAGGCGTCAGAAATCTCCATGACGTCATGCAGTTGACCGGCACATGCCAATGCGTAAGAGTAACGCCCTTGATGTCAGTCATGTATGCATAGTGATATTATCCCAGCTGAAACATGATGCCTTGGACCAGATATTCTTGTAAGCGTTGCAATTTGAATGTGGAATGAATGAAAAACTTTGACGAGATAATCACATCTTAAAGCGTGGTGGGTATACCCAGCACTATGACTAACTACGACTTGTGGCGCATGCAATATGCCTGACGTATCGTCCACGCCTCCCGCACTACATAGTTTGGCAATTATACTTTACTTGGCTGGGCGACGTAAGCAGATTTGCACATAGGTAAGTTGGCTTGCCCCAAGACATAAGCGCTGGAATGGAAAGCTTCGATTGGTATAACGTGCATTCTAGCCTCAGGATACACTGAATTGCTCCGCGCATGGTCAGGCACCGTGTTGCAAATTTAAGGCCTAGTTCCTAACATCCTCAGCATCGTTTGTTCCCGGCGCTGAGAAAAAAACGACGCACAATGTTTGCATTTGATTGACAGATGGCATACCCTAGAAGTGGGAATGCAAGAAATAGTGTACAAAAAGCACTGGTAACTGGTGCTCTGAAATAACGCAATATTCTTTTCCACACATAATAATTCCATTAGTAAATTCTTTCACCGTGCAGTTTCTCAAGTTAAAACAAAAATTCCACATTTTTTTGCCTCTGATGTTACGTATACAAAATGTTATGCTTCTTGTGGAACATCGCGCCTGGGTTCGTCCCTGGCAGCCTGTGTTACAGAGTAAAGCTGGATTGTAAAGGTGTGCTCAAACAGGAAACATCATTTCCAACATTGACGCTTCGTCTATGCGTATCTTTTAAATGTGGTACACCCTTAAGCGTAAAAATTGCCGCGTTAAGGCTTGATGCTAATTATCTGATGCTGGAATTTTAGAATCACTTCATATTCATCAAAAAGGCACCGCCTTAGAACATGGGATCTGCATGTCTCCTACCAGTTATTGGTAAACCTTTTAAATTTTTCCCCAAAGTCAAGCTTAAAAGTTCTTCCATCGCATGATTCTGAATGATACCAAAAATACCCTAGATCAGCACGAAATGACACCGAGAGGAAACGTCGACACCAATAATATCTACATAAATGAAAGCAAATGTTGTCTTGGCCAGCGGGTTGCTAATTTCATTGAATATAGAGCACTAGATAAGGGCCAAGCAGATGCAGCGTGCAGCACGTTAAACAATACGAGGCGGCATTAGGTGGCCCCCTCCGTCACGACCCGCACGCGAGCCGCGCGAGATGGCTGGTCCGCGGTGTGCGGCCCGCCCCGGCCTGCGTCAGGCCCCGGGCCGCCCTGCCCCGCCCCCGTCCCATCTCCGGCGCCAAAATACCGCCCACCCGGCGCGCCGGAGCGTGGCCAGATGGGCCCCGCGGCGACATTAATCACCTTAATTGGCGTCAAATAGAAGTGAAATGAAGCGCGGCGTTCGGCGGCGCGCGTGTCGCCACCTGCCGGCGCCCGCGCAGGCGCTGCCCCCCCCCCCCCCCACGGCCCAAGGCCACGGCTCGGCCAGCAGTGGGGAAGGGGGGAGGGGGCCGGCCTTCCTGTCGCGATATGGAGGGATGACGAGGAGTTGATGTTGGGGGTGGGGGGGGGGGGGGGGGGGGAGGGTGCAGTGGCGTGTCGAAGGTAACAGTGGCTTAGGGGGCATTCACAAGGCACCAATAATGTTCCATTGTACGTAACATCACGTGAGATCTTTGCCGGCCGTGTTCGCAATGCGAAACTTTTCCGTTTACATCTCTATGACTATCATGACAATAATGACGTATGGCGACGCAATATTTTCGTTTGCGGGTACTATGCGTGCTGTCAACAATGGAAACCGCAAATAATGCTGTTTGTGGCGCAAAACACTCCTTTTCATAATAACTCGTGGCCGGTATCGCGTACGAACAGTGATATGTTTATGGTTGAATATGTTGCACGATTTCTGTTTCACTCCGATCATGGCTCGGAAAAAGACCGGGTGTCCTACAAAGATTCGTCACGTATAATCATTGCCCGAATCGTTGCAAATACCAAAAGATGCGTAACATATGAGGTATGATGAGGTCATGGATTCTTTGTCTTCCGGGTCGCTGTGATTATACCCCTAGGGACGGATGTCGATTTGCACCCTTTTGGGTGGGCCACTGGCCCTCAATGGTCAATCTGCCCCCCCCCCCCAACGGTGAGTTTGGCCCCCCAACCTTTTGAAGCCGAAGTTCATATATAACATGACAAATAGAAGCTCGAAATTATATCAAATTTAAGAAGACCTCTATTAATTGTTTCGCAGGTAACGTAAACAAAGAAAAGGGAAACTGCGATGTCGTGTCAGGTTTAGTGCGTCTAAGTCACACTTTTAAAGCTCCGCGGTCGTTTCGTGTTTGCTTGCTTTTTTCCTTCTGTTTCTTTCCCTGTATGCTGCAGGTCTTTAACTACCCGATTTATCCTTATGGTTGACTATGGACTAGTTTTGGGCTATGAAGGGAGTGTGTTGGCGTTATCAAGCGATTTCTAAGTTAAACAGACCGCAGTAAGTCGCGTTGTTTTGATACAACGTCTTATCGGAAAATAAAAACAAAGTGTTATGAAGTTATAAGCCATCCACTTCCGGAAGAACCTTTGAAATGGGCCGACCTTTGCTCTAGCATGAAAAGTCGATGAAGCAGTTGCAAAAACCTGACGATCGACACCAGCGCACTAAACCGATGGTGGTACCCGTCCCACCATGACCACCAACATAAGCCCTGTCGAACATACCTAATAGGGGTGATGCACGTGGAATCCCGCTCGCAGCAAGTCTGCCGGGATTTCCACGGCAGACATTATGAGTCGCATAAATCAACTTACACTCTTTGCTCCCGAAGCCGTGCACGTCCAACAACGTCTGAGGCCACATATAATCGATAATAATAATTTCGCTAATGGACTCTACGTCGATTAGCAAAACCTGGTTTCGACGATCGACGACAAACGAAATTACGGTGATGACCGACTGACAACATCTTTCACCGAGACAGAACAGGCAAGCGTATCAGACCAGGTCTGTATTTTTCTGTTCTGTTTGGGGAGGGCCCCGGCTCCATGACGCCACCGAGAGGTCATTGAGGCAAATCCGGGAGGTAACGTCTTTTTAGTGAATTTGGCGCTGTTTTTTTCCGCTCGTCCTCACCAATCCTATTTTGCCAAACTCGCTACTATGGTAGTGCCTTAACGACCGTGGCAGGCGTTAGATTCGTCACCAAGTTATGCTCCGGGTCAGATCTGGGTCCATTTCCGAAGCAGACCGCGGAGATCCACGATTTACATTGGTCGGGCCCCATCAGTCATTGCGACTCCTGTGTCATTCATGAAACCACAGTGTCTAGCAAGGGCCCGGTATCGACAAGGAGCTCAGAGTCGGCCTGTGACAGTGTTCGAGGGGCCCGCATAGGAGCCAAAGGGTCCCTCGGGACCGATGATCAAGTGCCCAGCTGGAGGGCACGGCGGAAGGACCGGGCCATTAAATGCCAGCTAGAAGGCCTCTTGCACCGATTGAGGGCACCCTGAGACCATGGGTGTCTCTAATTCGGTCACAGACCACCAACACCAAACAGCCGATTCCGTATCGGTCTGAGCCCTGCGGGCCCATTTGCTAAGCAGGAACATTTTGGGACACAGGGACACAATGCAAATCCGCTGTTTGCATTGGTCGGAACATTTGCAGCAATCAGGGTTTCTTTGTTGGCCAGAGACCCACGGTGACTAAAAGAGGCTCAATGTTGGCAAGGGGCCTCGAATCGGCCAGGGCAACACCTGTTGGACGGGGACGGGGGAGGCACCCCGAAAGCCAGGGCCATTGTGTTGGTTGAGGCCCTCTGACATCCAACGTGAACGTGGAGGTAAGAATTGACGATGTGAGTCCAAGTCGCGATAATGGAAGGTACTTTGTCAAGCGGGGCACCGGCATCGGACGGAAGGCTCTCCATCCCATTTCAGTCAGGGTTCCCTTATGCCGAATGGCGGTCTCTATGGCAATTTTTGGACATCTGCGACGATAAGGGAACTTTTGCATCAACGAGGGCCCTTGCATCTTTTTGGGAACAAATGGCCGGATCAGGGGTCTTCTGGCGTCAGAGGGGCGACCAATGCATAATGTATCCCTCAGAGGGTTTCCGCATCGATTACGGGATCCCGCCGCTGTGTCACCAACATGACAGCCGGGAGCCATCCTACGCTATAGCTGATTGGTCCTGAATCCCCTGGCCGGTAAATTTAATGTTCCCCTATTGGTCTACCGACTACATCCCTGGCTCGGAAAAGAAAGGGGGCTTCCTATGTGTTCAACAGGGCAGATCACAGTGAGTTAAAAAATAAAAGTGCCTACACAAACGAGGCGTCCATACTTGCTCAGGGTAATCATCATCTGAAACAAATTGCATACAACAGTTTTGGGCCTGCGTGCTCACAACCCTAGGGGCGAGAGCACCAGTAGCCGAGGTTTCAGTTTCCATGAAACCGAGCGGCGTTGGCCAGTGCAGCTAACACCGGATGGTGGGCGCCTGGCACTCGAGAACAGCCATCGTGAAATATTGTTTCCAAAAGTCTTAAAATCCATTCGTGCCGTTCAGAAATTGGACTGCGGCGCATATTCAACCCGAATTATTTTGAGCTTATCCTCTGAAGAGACAAACAGCGACAGCAACATGAAAATAGAGATTCTAGCTTTACTTGCCTAGTCCTACCATCAAATTCTTGCAATGGTTCGCGGTGCTACGAATGCCAATCCGACAACATAAATCTAAAAATTGCATAGATGAAGCATACTCCCGAAACACCTTCCAACAAATTGACATTAAACAACGTTCAAAGGTACTTTTTTCAGAAACGTTGTCGTTTTTGTCCGCCCACTGGCCGTCGCCTAGTGTTAGACACGAAACCAACGCAGCACGGCCTCCGGAGACTGCAACGCCGAACGTCGGGTTTTTGTTGTAAGACTTGCGAGCACGCATGGCCAAAACTGGGTCGTCTTCCCCTACCTGATTCTGAGCAAAGTCGAGCATTCTGAAACCAAAAAAACCTAGTGCGAATGCAAATTTACGACCTCGTTTTGATCTGAGACCTACGTTTACGAATGTTCCTGTACAGCCTAGGCTAATTTCGGTGGTGCAAACCCTGAGTGCTATCGACTTAGAAAAAGTAGACTGAAAAATTGCAAAATTAAAGCACCGGTGTGTTTCCTTCAGTTCGTCGACTTCAAAATACAAACAGCATTGTATCTAGTGATGACTCCTGGCTTTTGAGAAACGCAGGGCTCCCCTCGAAATAAAGCGGGCCATATCCGATGACTTCTTGTTTTGGGTGGAGACCTTTCCGCAGGGGAGAGGATAATAAACCTTGTGTCCTGTCCCACAATTATCAAGACTCTGGCTGCGTCCCTGCGTCGGTAGGCTCATTGAGCACCACTTCGGGTGAGGGCTGCTTTCCCCTCAGAGGCACAAAAGCTTGAAACAGTGTCCCCCCGGAGATATAGCTGGCTTGCATTTCGTGTTTATTAAAAAGATATGGGAACGTGGATTCTCAACAGCAGGGCATCTGCGCAAGCGTATTTGGAGAAAGATCACCAGCGTCTTAACGGCTTACCTCATCTTTTTTGTCTTGATACATGGGGCTACCGCATGTGACGCAGCCCCCACCATCTTTGGCAACAATGTCTTGGCTTAAACTTTACTTGAAATGCGGGAGCACTGCTTCAATTGTTACGCGGGACGCGTTTTCACATTGGCCTTGACGATCTGGTGCCGTTCGACAGACGGCGTTGGTACACCTAAGCTATGATGATCACGGATCTCACAGCTCAGATTGAAAACTGGACTGACCATCTATGTTCTTCACGCCCAACTTTATGTGGAAGCCTTATCGAAAAACTGGACTGACCATCTATGTTCTTTACGCCCAACCTTATGTGGAAGCCCTATCGAAAAACTGGACTGACCATCTATGTTCCTTACGCCCAACTTTATGTGGAAGCCTTATCGAAAAACTGGACTGACCATCTATGTTCTTTACGCCCAACTTTATGTGGAAGCCTCATCGAAACCCCGATGTTTTCTGCGACTGCTTTCTGATTCGTTATTAGCGCCCTGAAACTTAAAGACTTTTCCCTGCACTCATTGCCACCTACCAGCCGGAATGCGCGCTACGGGGAAGGTAAGTGCAGAGAACAGCATGGAAATTAGAGCAAGGCAGCAACGGAAGGGATTGTAAACACTACACACATGGCGTCCAAACACAAGCAAATGGAAACCACCGCCTTTGGTAATCCATTCATGTGGTAGCTATCAATGCATTGGAGTATTCTACTATTATGAGCCCAGTAGGCAGAGGTGCAGGAGTATTCGGCAGCCGCACATCCAGCAGGCAGAGGTGCAGGGGTATTCGGCGGCCGTATTCTCAGCAGGCAGAGGTGCAGGGGTATTCGGTGGCCGTATTCTCAGCAGGCAGAGGTGCAAGGGTGTTCGGCGACCGTATTTTCAGCAGGCAGAGGTGCAGGCGTGTTCAACGGCCGTATTCTCAGCAGGCAGAGGTGCAGGGGTGTTCAACAGCCGTATTCTCAGCAGGCAGAGGTGCAAGGGTGTTCGGCGACCGCACACCCAGCAGGCAGAGGTGCAGAGGTATTCAACCGCCGCACACTAAGGTATCTCTGGCTAAAATGCCGGATGACTTTGGAATATAAACGCATTGCAGTTGTAATTGGCGGAACGCATTGCTTTGTATTATACGCCTTTAGTGAGTATAAAAAGTGTGGAGAAAACAGAAATATGCTGTCTAGGCATTGGTCGCAATAAGCTGGGCGTTATGCTTATGCGATTCTCATCGCGCCCTCCAGATCGGCTTACGCGGCAAGGGGTTGTATTTCATCCCGCCTTCCGAACAGGTGACACTGTAGCCTTCCGGTTCGTAACGGACACACCTACGGGTCGGACAGCGCAGATGTCACTAAAGGACAGGACAGTGAAGATTATGGACAGTGCATTCACCTCCCAGGTATGGTACCTTGGTGGTGCATCTCCACCTGCGCTGGCGGCCGGGGTGGGCCTGACACAGATCCGTAAAACGAAAATAGGCATAGCATATTTCACGCGCGAACGCCCTCGAATCCGCACACATTGAGTAAGACTTTTGCCAACGCGATTGTCCTTGTTCTCTTCCATTAGCGTTACTTGTGCGTGATCGCTGCGACACCTGATCATCGAGCTGTGAACCTGTTCATACCTGCAGTATTCAGCTTTTCACCGATCTGAAAACGTTGCGTTCCTCGTATTAATCGGAAGTAAGGTAAACTAGTCGAGGCATTGCAAAGGTGTAAAAAGACCGCCCGAGCAAAGAGCCTGCATTTAAGTCCCCATCTGACACTGCAGGTACCTTTTAAAGATTTGCACCAATTGCTGCTAAACATTTCATGACGGTTCGATCCGCAGTTGCAAATATTTAAATTTGTCAAATACGTTACTGGTCGGGCCGGGTCGCTGAAGTCTCACAGTGTCATGTTGGTTGACGGGAATGTCCGCTTGGCATGTGGTCTGGCTCATAAAGTACGTAATCGCCTGCAAACCTCTACGATATGGAAAAGTTTTCCACGCATAATGGGTGAGTTTTAAAACTGAGGCAAAATTTGCGTGCGTTTTGCCATGGGGAATGAATGCATGCCACCTTTCTTTTAGTATCATTGAAAGCGCCATAGGTAATAGCGCACATCGGTTTAAAGCTTGCTATGTTTCATTTTAATCCGCTGACAATGGGGGTTCACGGGTACAGGTATGCGGACGAATGTTACAATTTTTTTATAGTCTTTTAGAGCTGATGAGAAAGGCAATACCGTTGCCTTATTGTCAGAATTGCCAGTGAAGCGAAGCGCCCTTCATTGCATACTTAAAAAGCACAAAGTTATATCAAAGAGAAAGCTGGTGTTTTTCTGAGACAAAGAGAGGAGCGTTGTGGTCTATTTATCGACGGTGCCCGCATTCCGGAATTCTGGTCCGTGCGAGTGTGGTTGTGTGTGTGTGTGAGGAGAGGGAGGCTAGACGGGAGCTCTTCTCTACTTCCCCATATCCACACCCCTCGCCACGGTCCGCGGGGCGGCCAAGCACAACAGAGCCGGCTGCCGACGTAGCTTGTCAAGCTGCCAGCGAGTGCTCTGCAGATTGGTGGAAGATGCGCCGAGCACCGCTTACTCTTCATTGCATTCGCATCTGTTTGTTCCATGACGGGAACATTTGTTAGCGGAGGAGAATTTCTGGTTGATGATGTGCGTGCTCTCATCCTGATGATCGAAGCTTTCGGTAGCAACGCTTTATTTGTGCGGGGTGGGATCGCAGCTTGGTCAGTGATCTCGCCCGTGAGGCTCCTCACAGATATTCCCGAATTAAACAGCGCATGACAGCACCGTTTCCATGACGACGTTGCACCGATAACCGACAACGTACAACGCACTCTTTTTATTCATGAGCTTGGCCATGAGCCAACGCTGCAATGCGCTTACCTTTGTTGACAGACTTAAATGATGTTGCATGCTTCTATCGCTTATGCTTTTACAAATCGACTGGTGAACAAGTAGGCAAGGCATAAACGCATTTAAATGAACATGAGCTTATTGGAAAATGGTTGCCTTATCTAGTGCTGCTGCTGATTTCTAGTACGTTGCGACCTTTCACCAAATGACTGAACTTAAGCTGAGTTTGACGTCGAACTTATCGGTCTTGGACAACCCGGCACTGCCTGTGAGTTTCGACCGCACGCGACCGCCGGGGTTAGGATCCGCTTAGTCGTGCCACCGCATCTTCGCAGTCAGCCGTTAAACGCTGACCGACGGTCATGGTCTTGCTGGTCCGCAGAAGCTTACTTAACACTGGTTATGTGACCTTCACAGGTCATGAAAAGACGTCTTATCAGTTGTGTTAACGTTGGCTGTCGCATCAATCGCTTGTACCGATTATCTGATCGGTCGGTCGTCGATCATGGCTCCCTCTGTTCACCGAATCTATATTGGCCAACCGCAACCTGATCAACAGAGCCCTGACAAACACAGCCCTTGCGATCTAAGAGCTCACCGCTATACTTAACGGTGAGCATGCAACGCTTGGTTAAGCAAGATGTAGCAAACTGTGGCCCATTACCCGGCAAGCTAAACACAAGCCCAAATTAACCGGTAGCCGGGCGCTGAAAGGTGCTCACTGAAGCCAACGAGTGTGCGTCGAACGGCCGAGTATACCGGGCTTAACCAGGACAAGGGCCGAGCACACCGAACCTAACCCAGGACTAGGGCCAAGCATACCAGAGCCAACCCAGGACTAGGGCCGAAAATACCGTGACTAACCTAGGACTTCGGCAGAGAATACCGGGACTAACACAGGACTAAGACCGAACATACCAGGGCTTACCCCCACGACTAGGGCGAAGCATTCCGGGACTAAGCCAGGACTAGGACCAAGCATACCGGAACTAACACAGGACTACGGCCTAGCATATCGGGGCGAACCCAGGACTAGGACCAAGCATTCCGTGACTAACACAGGACTACAGCTGAGCATACCCGGACTAACATAGGAGTAGGGCCGAGCGAACCGGGCGTACCCAGGACTAGGGCCGAGCATACCGGGCCTAACCCAGGACTACAATTGGGCATACTGGCGACTAACCAAAGGTGAGATAAATGTGGCACCCATCTTAGCTTTACGATAGTTACGCTGAGTAATACAAAAAATAAAATAACTGAACAAACGAGCCCCACGCTCGGTTGGCCCTAGTGGCAAAGACTTGTCGGCAGTGACGGCTATAACTGACTTGCCGCTTGCTGTTAGTTTGCAAAAACATAAAGTGTGAGCGGTGTTGGGAGGTTGTTTCTGGATGTTGCTGGTTTAACGGATTATGCTCACAACTAAAATTATCGCTCTCTCCAGTGCTTCCAAGGGCGTAGGCAAACCCAAAGTTTTGAAGCTCTCTAAATCGTAAGTTAATTTTTTATGCATGTGCAATCATGTTCACTGCAATGCACATACTGTAACATCCAATTTGTTGGTAACCGATAACACAGATGTGAATGCTAATCACAAAACACGATGTATCTCTCCTGCCTGAATTCACGATACTTTTTTCCCAAACGATATACCAAAGAATGACGGACTTCCATCACTTAATCGCATGGTTCTTATCGCTTTTGCAACCTGTTATCCTGTTATCTTTGTCCTCCGGGTGAATGCGCTCCACACCGGTAACTCTATATGGCTTGTGCTAGCTTCTGCTCAATACTAGTCACACGGGCTCCACAAATGTGGTGTACACGGCCCTATGGCACATTTGCTTGGGAATTACCTTAATGACAGATCATTAAGAGTCAGAAAAAATTCAGTGCTGTCTGACGTCTACTGCCAGAAAGCGGCGCATCACAGGGAAGCGTGGTGAGCATTTCTTTAACTGCTTTAATAATCTTTGAAATTGGGGTATGCTTCCCGCTGATATGCGGCAGGAAGCAGCAGCTTTGTATCACATAATTCGACGTGGGTCTACGTGACCATAGCTCGGATGCAGAGCGGCCACTGACGCTGACGTGCCCCTGAGCCCAAGTAACTGTCTGACGGCGACGGCGAACTATCGGTAGGTTGGGTGCTTTTGGACTCTCCCCGGGCAGCAGCAGGCTAAAGCCACAGATCACCTCGCTCGCCGTGGCAGCATTGTTGACTGTATGTACATGCTCATGCCATCGGACCACTTGGTCCACACACACGCCCTGCACATGAATGGAAACTGCGACTATTATCAGGAGGCCAAACACCACGAAGGGAAGGAATTCCAGCACTGACAACATCCAGCTTGCTAATGGCAGCGACTGGTAAACATTATGATTAATTTCAATGGTACGTCGTTCCGGCCATGGGCATGTAAACAAATGAAAACAAATCGGAACCGGTAGCCCATCGAATAGCCATAAATTGCTTCAAACAATGCAACCGCTTTAAGGGACTGCCTTTTTCTTCAACAAGTGCTAGAATGCATCCTTAGCACCTCGCTTATATCGTCGGTTTTTCACGATGAAGGTGAAAAACCGACGAACATACATCGAAAACGTGCATAGCGCGTGGCGCAGTGTGGAATCAAAACTGTAATATATAAATAGGAAACGCCGATAGCCCATTATATAGATTCCGTGTAATTAAGCACGCCCTCAGGTGGGGGTTACTTTGACCACCCGGAGGCTCTTCCGGAATAATGTCCGAACGGTGCAGCGTAACCACGCAAAATGTTGCAAATCTTGACAATTGGATAGCGTCTTGTAATATAAAAAATAAATGTACTTCTTAAGGCCGCTGACGTATGGTAGGTCAAAGTCATAGGCGAAGGCAGTTTCTAGAGAATTGTCCAATCTGATGCAACAGCAGTGTTAGACAAAGCCATACTTCTCTGAACTAGTTTCTTTGGAAATACATTTGAATAAACAGATTCCACTGACCTAGGGTCAGGTATGAAACCCAGACCAAGGTAAAAACAAACTTATTTTCTTGGCTCGAAAGCCTGCTGCATAGGGTAGTAGCTCGTGCAGGTTTTTAATCTTTTATTTATGGGAACCGCTCGCACACTTTGTATGGACCTTTTAAACCTCAGAATAGCTCACTGATCTAAAATGACCCAGGTAAGCGTTTTATGTTTAGGAACATACCACCTAGTGTAATCCCAGACACTTATTTAAATACGAAAACCAAAACAGTCCCACATGATTTTAGCCTTTATGACCTTTTACAGGTCAAACAAGGTCACTCACGTTGAATGAGGACCAGTAGCCTTTTGCTTAAAACAGGTATCTAGGTTCACAACGGTTACATAAGAAGATCTAGGGGCACTTTGGACACAAAGCTAAAGTTTGACCTTCTTTGGCCTTATTTGACCCAAAGGTCATGAACTAGGAACATCAAATTTTGACAAAAGTGCATTCACATACAAAGCAAAACGCCCTGCAAATTTGGCGTGTCTAACTCTCCAAATTTTTGAGATCTCAGAGGGTCAAATTAACCCCTGCCCAAGCGAGGGGCATCCCACCGGCCACTCGGGCGCGTGTTAATATTTAGACATTTAGTCCGCTCTAATTGAGGTTTTGAGCAATCATATTTTTCGATATGAACTCATGGCTGGCGCGTGCTGCGTTGGCTTTATGTGTGAACTACGCACAGCTTTGACAATTTTACTCTGAAATCCCCTCCGCCTGTAGTGTGTCGAACTCACCGCTGTCTGCATTTTGCTGCGAAGTCTGGCACGCCACATTAACCACCAGACTGTGATGGCACTGTTGGATAACATCCGTGTTCATTTTTCCGTATAGGCATGTGTTGGCCTCTGGTTACATAAGTCCTGTTGCTCGTGGTCTTGTGGTTTGTCTGTGAAGAGAGTCATCACACCGCACACAACAACAACCGATGTCCGTGGCTGCTCTGTACGGACAGACAGGAACTTATACGCCAGCAGCGAGCCTTCGCATTTCTCAACTCAACTGAAACCCAAATGCCCGCAGGTATGTGGTTTTTAAACAGTTCTTAGTGCTTTTAGCGACTTTGCAGTGATTGTGACTTCATATTTTGGGTTGAGAAAGTCATGAGGAGTTTATAACGCAATCTGAAACGATAGAAAGTGCCACTGACGCTAGGCGTTCTTTTGGGGTCGTAGGTCCGCCATCGAAACTGGACGTTAACATCTACAATACAAAACCGGCAATACCCGTGCACTCATTCCCTGCTGCACGCGCACAGAGACAGGCAGACGGTGGCTTCATTTCGAGACATCCGGAAGTTTGACTTAATCCCTGCTGGACATTTAGCGCCTAGAACGTCGGATGTGTAGGTTAGGTCGGTATGCATTCTGTGCCGAGTGCACCATGAAACATATGTACTTTTTCTCTCTCGCTTTCTTTCGTTCTCGTGTTATGCCATTAGGTAGTTCTTTTGTGTGAATTTTTGATATGTTGGAGTAATTTTGTTCATTTCAATGCAACGTGTTGGTGCTCTAAATGTGTGACCAGCCAGGAATAAAATGTACTTAATGTCAGGATAAGAACGCTGAAGCTGAACGGTTTACCTGCTACCCTTGCCTAGCAAACACTGAAAGCTTATTCTATAACCTTACCCACCGGTCACCCCCAACCGCACACGCTCGCCCTCACTGGGTCCGTGCCGCCGCGTCCCCGCCCGACCAGCGGACCTATCAGTGTCAGCCGCACGCAGCCACTCAGCATGCTTGTTTTGCCGCGGCGGGCGCCGGTCTTTCACCGGCGAGACGTGGCTGACAATACCGAGCGGGTGACGTCAGTACGGCTATGCGGCGGCTGGCGTCACGGCGGCGCGGCTGGCGCTGGCGGGTAGGCTCGCGGTGCCGCCCGGCCGGCTGTGGGCGGCACTCGGACGCCGGCAGGTGCGGGCCACCGGCGTGGACAGCGGCGCAGCAGGCTAAGCGCGGTAAGTGGGCGGCGAAACCGCACCACCGACGGCAGATCGTTGCTGTAGCTGACCTGTGATGTACGCAGAGAAGCTGTTTGAATGGCTGTTCTTGACCACCTGGACTGACGCTAGAACTTTCGCCCTTCGGCGGAAGATATTGTACTATGGATAAGTGAACATACGCTTGTGTCTGCATGTGATTCGAAACGAAAAAAACACGTTGTTGTAAGGAAAATATTATCACATGTGGAGATTACAGAATAATGTTTTCCAGCTCTAGTTTGTCGTTTGTTGCCAACAATATGGGTGACTCAGAATGACTGTCTTTGCGTGCATTTTGAGAGGAAGTAAATCGCTAAATGCAGTTACGAAATAAGCGTACCATGAAATTATAATTACTTTCATACACCAACGCTTCATGAGCTGACCATCCGTTTTTATTGACCCCCCCCCCCCCTCCGTCCCTCAATATGGAAAAAGCTACTTGTGGTAAGCCTTTGCTTCGAAAATTATTGCCAGATTCAACACGCAAGCTATTGAGCGTGCCTTGTTTAATAATTAATTCAACCCACGGAGATTAAGATGAGACGGATGAAACCCGCCGGATTTAGTATGCATTGTATGCATTGCACCGTTCAGAGCATCTCTAGAGTTTACATTCCGTGGAAGGTAATTCACTGTGACGTGCATAAGGACCATTACATTAAGTGTTCCACTGTTGTATGGGGTTTTGAACTGAAACAAATCCATCCATCCATCTTGGAAAATTTTCGGTGCTGTTCACAGGCCTGCCCATCTTTAGACCCAAGCCCCTCTAGTCTCTGAGCTATACGCCCGCGAAAATGCGGAAGAGTATTTCGGGGGAGACGATTTCAAAGTCACATTGGCAGTCGTGACGTCATAATAACGTCATTCAAATCCTGCCTTTCGATAAGTCATGGGGCAATGATGACCAAGAAGAATATAGTTGTTGAGGCGTTCATATATGACGTTAATGAGCACGATTTCCAGATATAATGGAGGTCAATTGGCTCTCAATTAATGTTTTGCAAGGTGCGATGATGCAGTGAAACCATGGCGTTTTGAGGGGCATATTTACTTAACAGATAATTTTGCTGCATGGAACAGTTCTTTCCCTTAAAAAGTATACCAATAGTTATAAGGGAGATTATTTCACCACATTTTATACCCGCTGCAGTATATTCAAATGTGAAGCATTTAATTAAAAGGAATGCCCTACATTTCAAGATAATGAGGGACGCATCACATATAATGCAGCTCATTCATATAAAATGGTATGCTTTTAAGAGCAAAGGACTGATTTAGGCGACACAGTTTCACTATTTAGCAAACATGCTCCCCAATACGTCATCGTTTGATTGCATCATAGAACGTTTGTATGACGTCATAGGTGCTACCAAACTGACCGTGCGAAGTTGCAACCGTAGTGGACGGCCTGACACACTTGTAGCACTTCAACTTCTCAAGAGGTGTCGTGGTAATCGGTGCGTTTTTTCCCGAACCCAAGCATCGTTACGTGTTTGTGTTTTGGCCTTTGCTCTTGGAGTTCTTGCATATTAATCCATGAATTCATATTTTTACTTGCACTGAAATGCTGGACGATGAGGCTATTCTGAAGTTATACGATTGCGAATATTATTTCCGTGCTAATTGGGACCCATGTCCAACTTCTTATATTATGTAGCGCAATACGTGATTCGTTCTTAAACTTGCAGAGCCTGCACAATATTGCCCGAGAACCAATTGACATCCGTTGTAGTTGTAAAGCAAACATATGAACGACTCGACGATTTCGTTATTCTTGGCCTTGAACGCCGCATCGTCAATGGGTTGGAAGGGTTTAACTTATGTTTTGATGGCGTCATGCATGCCTGAGTGGCCTTAGTCTACACGGAATAATCTGCACATCTTCGTGGTCGTGTAGCTAAGGAACTAGACGGTTTTAGGTCTTGAGAAGGGCAGGGCTGTGAACTTCACCGAATGATCTTTAAGACGAATATTTCAGCTCAACACCCCACTAAATTGTGGAGCGCTCGCTTAACTACGTGTGCTTCTCAGCGGCTCCATATGAGTTCAGCGGAAGCTTTTCAGGCACTGTTCACGTGTGTTCCGATTTTGGAATGTGTTTTTTACCCTCTTTGTGTACCCAATGTTTCCATTTCCAGTTTTTCTTTATGCGTCGTTTTTGCAAAAGTGGAGAGGAGGATAGCGAATTATATTTTGGTTGTGTGTTTCTGTATTCGGCTGATTGCTCCGTCAGTTTGTATTTCGCTACCCTGTATATGATTTGGCGTAGAGCCATTAAAGCATCTTGGAGTGATACCATATTTTTTTTCGATAAACGTATGACTGGTTGACAGCCAATTAAGTTCTTTGGTACCAGAAATTGTGCTGACGCACGCCAGACACGAATAACTCGATGCTCACCTTTACTTTGACCTGAAGTATCGAATAGCCAATGAGGTGGTAGTATTCATGTGATGTTTCCATGGTGTCATGTATGGCGAGGTGACCTTGAAGTAGTCTGCACGAAATAGTTTGTACAAGTTTGCGGTCGTCTGGCTCAGAAACCAGAGGGCTCTAGGTCTTAAAAGGCAGGGCTGTAAACTGCTCTTGATCTTCTTGATCTTGATGATGATCTCGATGATGATCTTGATCTTGATGATGATCTTGGTGACGATCTTGATCTTGATGATGCTGTTCAAACTGACTGTCTCATTTAAAAGCCCCAAAGAAATGTGGAACGCTCCCTTTAAAAAGGACCCGCACCACGTGGTGCGCACTTCGTGCCATCACAGGTTTCAAGTCACATCACGTCATCACATCACATCTCCATCACAAGTGAAAATCTATAGACAATCAGTAGATACTTCGAACTGCTCAGCCTTATACCCACGGGGCAATTTGTTCTACCAGATAAAAGCGGCCAACCGTCACACAAATCATTTCTTTAGTTTCCTCGAATGCATCTGCATACCTGCCAGCCTAGAGGAGCTCCTGCGCTCTGGCATGGAGGTGAGTGTGCATTGCTGATCCACTGCATTGAGGGTAGATGATTGTATTTCTGTGTCTCCCCCTCGGTCCGGTGACGGGTTCTCTCTTTCGCGATTCCGGACCTACTGACCGTTCCGCTTGACTCTCGCGGGTAGGGGATCCGATGCTTGCCTCTCGCGGGTAAGGGATCCGACGCTTGACTCTCCCGGGCAGGGGATCCGACGCTTGACTCTCGCGGGTAAAGAATACGACGCTTGATTCTCGCGGGTAGGGGATCCGACGCTTGACTCTCGCGGGTAAGGGATCCGATGCTTGACTCTCGCGGTTAGGGGATCTGACGCTTGCCTCTCGCGGGTAGGGAATCCGACGCTGATTGATCTCGGTCGTTGATGTTATACGCCCCTTGATTTTATTACGCTTAGGCGAAGCTGTACAGTTGCTTGTTGCGAGAAAGGCCTTAAGTAAACACCGTGCCACGTACGCATCTGAAACACAACACATGCTAGCCTCTCAGGGGGCCACTGATGATCTTGCGCTGATGATTAGAGTCATGGGTCACCTCGCAGGCCCATCGGTGACCTTGCAGAGTGAAATGTACGACACCAAGTTTGTGCTCGCACTGCGTTTACAGCAGCGCCGGCGTTACCCTCGTTAGCATTTCGGCTAGATAAAGCTGTTACGCGACACTTTTCGCGACAGAAACTATTTCGGCGCTCCCGGAAAGGCCAGATGTTTCAATTTAACCATTGGCTTAGGGCACTTCCCTTTATATGCGTTGATAAGTGCTGCATTGTTATCTCTGTACACTTTTGTGTTTGGAGGAGAGGGTGGGACAGACACAGTGCCGTTAAAGCCGCGAGCGGCTCTGCATGGCAAATTGGCATTTCTGTTGGCAGAAAAGCCAATGCCCCGGTCGAATCCGCCGGGCTTCGAGTGGTCCTGGTAGTGTTATCACTGACCTAACTCTCATTCCCTGGAACGTTTTGGCTCCTCACGATTTTTGGGATTCCTTGAGAACCACGGCCACCACCCGTGAGAGTCTGGCTTGGAGTTATGAATCTCGTGACAACCGTAGTCCAGAATGCCTACGGGCAATATGCCCCGGTATTGGATTCCGCACGATCCCCTGCCGCATTTCGAAACCGGCTAACTGCGACGCCACTGATCGTAAATCGCATAACTCGGTGCGTAATCAGGCATTCAACCTGAGCATGAATTTAATAGCAGACGCTCCTGCAGTCCCGGTGCGGCCGCCCAGAGGCCGTGCGCGTCATGCTGACACCTTGCTGGCGCCTCTGTGTGTGGCCACATCCCCAGCCCATCACTCGCACCGCCGACGGCCATGTCCACACCATAATACCGCGCCGTCCCATGGGCCGCGTCCGTCCGCGCCCCGCAGCCGTCCCGGAGGTCATGCGCGCGGCGACGCTGGTGAGGCAGCGGCGCCCGCCCGCCGGGGTCGCGCACGCTGCCGCCGGCCGCGCGTGCGGTCAGCGGTGCCCCAGGCTCTGCAGCGGCCTCCTCCGGTGCCGATACGTCCGTGACGCACAGCGCTGCCGCGCCGCGCGTGCGGTCAGCGGTGCCCCAGGCCCTGCAGCGGCATCCTCCGGCGCCGGTCAGATAGCCGGCTGGCTATCGCGCGCGGCGTGTATCCCGCCGACGGTGGGTGGCGGCGGCCAGAGACCCGCGCTGACCGGCCTGGCCAGCACGGTCAGCTGCTGTCGCCGCCTGTCCGGGGACAGACGCCGGACGTCTCGCGGCGGCCAGCGCGCTCACCGGGCGACGGAGGCTGGTGAGTGGACACCCCTGTCGCGCCTCGAGCGGCCGCTAGGATCAAGGCGACCGGCGCGCGTCTTCCGCTGCTGGAATGAAGATGAGGTGGCGGGCCCACGCGGAAGCAGCCAACTGGGGTGGGCGCAGGGGGCTTGCAAATTCGCTTAATTCAGTCACGGGGTGGGCCGACCGTTTGTACTACGCTGTGGAACGTCAGCGACATAGTCGACGAATCGCAATTTTTGCAATCCTTGCAATCCCTCATTTTCAAAGTTTGCAATCCTTGCAAGATGTAACGAACGTCGAATTGCCTCTTTTACTTAGTTCAAGACAACGGATGTTATATAGACCGTAAGTGGCTGCATTGCTGGAATTGCTGTGATGCTCACTCCACCCGTTTCAGCATGTATTTTTTAGCAATGTTACGCCGAAAAGGTTTTTCTTTCGTGGTAATCCATGCTCCGATGTTTGGGAGATCAAAGTTGCCTTCGCTGTTAGTGATTTCAAGCCAAGACACCGCCAAGAACATTTCTGAACCTAAAAATTGGAGCAACTCAGCTGGAGTAAGCCACGTGCTCTTAGCCATCCACCCTATCAAATCAAAGTAATTGCTTTCTGAAACTCTCTTAATAATACTAATTATACTCTAAACTCTTCCAAAGTGTGGTCCAGTATATGTGCCGGATGTGGCTGTGGCATTAATGGTGCCCCTGTCTAGGTCACACGCACTGATAAAACTAAATAACATCATGTATGTATTGGAACATAGCCTGCATTGGTAAGGTTTCGTATGGGCGGGTGACAGTACCTTCATCTAGAAGCAACTGTTTAGAATTGCAAGGAATGTTGTGTTTTTCTGGCATTCTTTTCAAAACATATTCACTTGCCTATTCATTGCTTATAAACGACAGCAAAATGATTTGCGGTATACCAATGAGAGCCTTTTGGAAGATATCGGGAGCAATTATGAAACAATATATGGTCTGATAACCGCGTAAAGTTTTTCTTTGATATTGGAACGTACAGATGCATGGTATTAACATTGAAGCCAGGTTGTTGTGACGTGTTGCAGGCTGGCTGCTGTTGGTAAGCATTGCCAGCAATATCAAAAGCTGGGAGCCGCAGGTTTTTTCTGAATCATGTCAAACGTTATAAACTGCTTTAAGAGAGGCTCGGTTCACTTGCAAACGCAAGTACAACTAGAGTTTTGTAGCAAACAGCTTACGTCAATCAGTGAGGTCACTTGACATCGTCGCGGGGTGAAGCCATCTCCGCGTGGCGTCATCGCGAAACACATGCCGTCATCGGCGCCACTCCTTGGAATGCCCGCCGAGGCGTAATCACCAATTAGCCCCTGTGGAGGTCATTAGGGCCACCGGGCGCGTGCTGAGGACGCGTGCACGCTGACGCCGCCAGGAATGCCGCGCCATGACGGCTGCCAACATGACGTGACAGCCGCGTCCGTCTGTCATTGGCGTGACGCTCACGACGGCAGCGCTCGGCTGGCATAATAACCGGCTGGTGCCAAGCATCGGCGCCGGATGTCAGCGCTTTGATCCTGGTGTCAGAGGACGAGTGTCGAACGCACCGGTCTTCCGGTGCCTGCGGACCCTTTCAGACCATGTCGAGCGGTCTCTCGAGTGCTATGCTCCAGTGTCATTCAGTCTCGACAATCGTGCGCGTCGTAACCAAGCATAAAAGCAGTGATGTCGCTAAGATTTTGACCAGGAGGGTGTCAGATCGGATAAGAGGGAAACCCTTAGCCAAAGGGTCTCTCGTCGTCGCTATAGGACCCTGCTTTGCTATAATTTGGAGTATCCTTTTAGACTCAAGATTCTATCTGGTACCTTTGGGGACATTTTTAATGTTTAAAAGACCCATAGGACATCTTAGACTGTCGGAAAGTACTTCTGGCACCTCTTGGGGCAGGCATGGTACCCAAAACTCCCCCCTTGACTGCGCTTCCGCAAACAAGAAAGGTGGACTCATAAGTGTCCGAAAACGGCGGCTCTATGCCTGGGTGCAGCCAAGGGGAAGCGGTAGTCCTGGGTTTATCCATTTTCACCAAAATGACCCCTGACAGGAATTTGATATCAGCGTGATGCATTGCTGCTGAAATCTGCCCCACCTCCTCCTTTAAGAAAATGTTGGCTGTAGTGTGGCTGTGTGTGGATCAAGAACGCAATGGTAGACTTGCAGAGTGTATGGACATTGAAGGTTTATACCCGGATCACCACAACCATTGCCTCTGCACTCATTATCAAGCAAATAGCTCATTTTCTTGTTATCAGGCAAGAAAATGAGTTACTTTTTGCTCGATAACAAGCATTTAAGACACTAGCCTGAACAACTCTGTACCCAAACATCGATGGTACAGGCAAACATATGGGTTAAGCTGCAGTAATTTACAAATTCATGACGTGCTAAATGATCGATGCTGTATAGCAATATGAAACAGTCCGCTCCCAGTTACACAAGGTTTCAAAATGCTGACTTCCGGGTCAAGTAAGTTCAGTGACATGGTGAGCCTTGAGATGAAAAGCGATACCGTTGTTTAATTTGACAACACCACCAAAATGCGCTACTGGCGTAGATGTTACCGCGGACCAGAGCTTCACGTCAAATTGGGTCAGTGGCATGTGATAGCCACAGCATGTCATTGAAAAATTAGAGAGCAACGCGGCGAGGCGAGCAAGGTGTGAGGACTGCAGGAAGAGCACATTATAACACAATACCAAAATACTGCAAGTTTACACACATTTTGGTCTGACTTGCTGAGACAAAAAAAAAACAGCTGATTGAGATCACTGCCTTGACCTGACCTGGACATAAAATAATAGTTAATAACAAACCAATGTAGGAGGAGATCCTGAAAATTCCAGACTGGCATAAGCCGTTCTCCAGCTATTTCCGAATAGGCCATGTGTGGGGACACCTGCCTCCCTTCAGTGGGAGAGTGGGCCTGCCTTCCTTCAGTTGGTGATACCAGCGCAACATATTTTTGTCCCCTTTCGCAGCATTTCACTCTTCCGATAAATAACCGCATAAAAAGCTGGTCAGCCCCCGCACCGACGTCACCGCTGCCCACGCGCTGAAAAAGCTAATTGTTGCCGAGATTCATTACGCTGACGCGACTACCGACCCTGGCATGGGGACCATATGTTCCGCTAATGACTCGCTCCAGACGCAGTGGACAGCGGTCACCGCCGGTGCAATACACGGCCCGGCACTGCTTCGGCGCGGCGGGCAAGACCAGCGAGCGTGACCCGAGCTTCCGGCGGTCACACTTGGCATGGGCGCGAGGCTGCGGCAGCCACGGTCCCGCGGGAGTCACGGCGGGCGCCGGTGTAGATTGACCCGGCAGGTTATGGTGCGCCGACGACGAATGCTGATGTCCGATGCAGCGATTGACGCGAGACTGTGATTGGTCAGATGCCGATGCAGCATTTGACGCAATGTTGTCATTGGTCAGATGCCAACACAGCGATTGACGCGAGGTTGTGATTGGTCAGATGCCGGTGCGGCGATTGACGCGAGGTTGTGATTGGTCAGATGCCGGTGCAGCGACTGATGCGAGGTTATGATTGGTCAGATGCCGGTGCAGTGATTGCAGGCAGTTCGTTTTGTATGTTTTATTATTGTTTTATAGCCGCTAAAGGATGGAGTCGGCAACTAATTACTTAATGTTAAACGCACGGGCTTTGTGCGGGCGATGCCGAAGGGTTACCTGTGACTTGTGCGTGTCCGGAGTGCTGGCCTAGTAAGTGGTGGTGTGGGTGATGCCGAGTGTCCGACAGTGATCTGTAGGGGGTGAGAGTAATAACTACAGCAAGTATTGTCGTGGGCGAGTTAAGAATTGGTCAATAACCTTTACAGGTCAGAAGGATGACTGCGATGACTGGTGCGGATGATGACAAGTTCCGTTCAGTGACCTGACGGTGGGGGCTTAAGGCGTTGACCCGGACGCAGTGTTAATGCTGACAGGCTCTTCTCAGTGACCTGCAGGGGTGGGAGCGATGACCCCAGTGAGCAGCAGCATGGATGATGACAGAATCCTCTCAATGACCTGTCATGATGAGAATGATAACCCCGGTCGGCATTAATTTAGCCGGCAACAGAGGTCGGTCAGTGACCTGTCACCGGGTCGGGACGGCGGCCGACGGCCGGCTGGCACCGCGCCAGCTCTGCTGACGTTGTTTTTGGACGGGTCGGCCCTGCTGCCGGTGCCGGGTGCGGGGCATAGTCCAGCCATGACCGCTGCTGCCCTGTCGGGCTGTGAGAACGCTGGCGGCCGGCGGCAGGTCGACTCTGGCCAGCCGGGCTGACAGCAGCGGTGGACGGAGCTCATGCTGTTCTGTAGCAGCTTGTTGCGTGTTTTAGTGCGCGACCAACTGCGAGTGTGTCACATATTGTGAGGAGTGGCTCACCCGATCAGTTCAGCGTAACATGTTACAAGACACGCCACTGGTGACGGATATTGTGAGTGTAGAACCCAAGCCCAGGTGGTGGATCAACGGAACTGTCAGCTGCCCTACTTCATTGCCACCAGTGTGGTATGCTTAACATATTATAAATGTGCTTTGGTCGTTATATTCTCTCACTAGAGAACTATCTTTGTCTTCAGTGATATCATGTGATAATCATGTGTCATGCTTTCGCCATTTGCTCTCAGACTACGACTTAACAAACATGTTAATGTGTCTACTCATTTTTGAGAACAATCACAAGGCATTACTTAATTCGTGAAGACTAATTTATTTGTAAATCTATTTTGAATGATAATTATTCTAGGCTAATGAACAAGGGCATGTCATACCTCTGCTTAAGCCACTACGTATATCTAAGGTCATACCTCTGCATAGGCGTCTTTTGATTCCTAAAAACTACATTTTGTACTTTGGTGACCTCCCAAGAATATCACGTCGTCGACGTTCAAGTGATGTTTCTTGTTTCCTACACGTCGAATGTCAGTAACTGAAAGCGAGGCCGTAAACGAGCATCATTCGAGGTCTACTCCACAAATTTTCTGATAATAGTTGTCATGGGGTATAATAATGAGTCTCTAGCATGTAATGCATGGTTTTAATTTCATGGTACAAACCTCAGCCATGATAAGTGTGATCTGGCCTCTGTATCAAAAAATCGTTTGTCATTTAACAGCAGCCACAATGTTTTTATCCTCAGAACTGAAAATTTGTTTAGTTAACGCAGAATTTCACACATGAGCAAGAAAGGCGTTGAGCCCATGTTTTTCTGGCGACTATTGTGCGAAATTTCAAACGCGATCAAGTTGATGACTGATACCATTCCTGTACACATGGTAAGAATCTTACTACATGCAGAAACTCGTTAGACTCCCCGGAGCAAGGACGGCGGAAGCAGACTGGCCATCTCCTCCACCCAGGGGGCCACTTGCCAGCAAACCTTGGACGTTCCATGATAAGAAATCATAACAAAATCATGCCTCCCGGGTCCCGGCACCATAGATCACAGAACTTTCCCAGACAACTACTCTAGCCGGCGAAATTCGGACACTTGTGTCTTTGCCAGTTATGTTTGTACTGTTCGAGCGCCAAGTTGTTAACAGACCTGCTGAAAGACTCATTAAAAAAAGAAAAAGCACTACTGATGCTACACGCGGAATGCTTCGTGAAGACGGCTTAAATTATATAACTGAAGAAAGGGATAAGGTCAAATGGATAACTCCAAGATCATACAGTCTTCTCTTAAGAGATAGACCCATGCTTCGGTGGCCTACAACTCAAACGAGGCGCAGCTGCTATCGTCTGACACGCATATTCACGCAAACAGTGACTGGTCTTGCGAGCTTATCTCGTCTCCGCGAAAGCTGATTCATTAGCATTCAACAAAGCGTTTCGATAGTTCGCCGCAGCTGCCAGAACTTCAGAACTTCTGCTTCCAAGAACGTAGACAAAGACCCTAGTTGGGCTCGTCCGTCTACTCAGTTTTGTGATTACGGGGACCGACTGAGGCTGTTATTCAGCGGTAGATTTTCAGTAGTTTGAGTGACTCAGAAGAATCCGAATGCGCGTAAATCAGGTATTGTCTACGCTTGGGAGGAAATCGGATGGGTCTTTCAAGCCGGGAAAGATACTCGAGCCGGCTGGGCGGCACAACACGCCGAGTCTCCCACTCAGTATGAAAGGCCCACCACACCTGCACTCGAAATTGATGCACCACCTGACTTGGCATTCTTTAGATCCGTCCAGCTCGGCTCTGGAACGGACCAGACCTGCCCTGGACCGGACCCAAATGGCTTGCCTAGACTGTGCGACGTTAGAATCCAAGCTGCTAGCCAACGGTTTTTAAACTGGTGCTTTGGTCTGTGCTTTGTAGTCGTGGAACGTCGCCAAATCTCAAATTCCTGGCGTTGTAACATCCATGAATGTTGAAGGCTCGCATTTAACTGACGATTCCTGCCACGGACCAAGGTCGGGGTCCAGCGCCACCAGATTATTTGAATTCAGCAGCGGATATTTTTCTGATCACCCGCGGGGAACCCGGCTGTAGTTTGAAATGCCTTCTACTTTGAGTGAACAAATACGCTGGTGCCATAGGTTCCCTCTGTTCTCCCCGGTGCTTTTTCCGGTGCGAGAGGCCGGGCTAATCTTAGCCTTTTCCGTAAAGGCTTCAGGTTCTGTGGTATTGCAATGGTACGGTGTAACGGATCACGAGAATCAGTTGTCTTTTTCATTTGGTTGCAGGTTCGCGTCATTTTTTTGTAATTTGAAGAAGATGCGTAAGAAAAATTGGTATAGACCCTGATTTGCTCGTCGTTCATGAAATTGCCCGTCATTCTTGTTGTCTTTCATTGTTGTGCTGTTGTCTGTCATTCTCTCTTCGCTCGACTTCAAAAAATGCCCGTCATTCTTCATCGTCATTCCTATAGGAGACGGAGTCGTCAGGCCTGCCCCACGCCAACTGGCCTTCGGCCGAAATGTTTTGACGTGTTGCGCATCGCAGCAAAACATCCGAGCCGCTTCTATTCCCGGAAAACTAGCAGACTTGTTTCATAAGTGACCGCTCTTACATCGAATGGGGTACATAAAGAGCTGTCAAAAGCCATGCTTCGACAGTTTGTTTTGTTTGTTAACTGTTGTCATGTTTCGTTATCCACGTCTCAGTGGCTTAAAGTGCCGCTTTTATGAACATTTTTGAAAACCTTTACGCTGCAGCAACCTTATCTTATCTGCCACGTGAGTGATCGATAAACTGCCAGGGTTATTATTGTTGAGAAGATTCAAAAGTGAAAATTACATAAGGGAACAGAAACGGTGCAATGGTATCGTTACCTGCCATGTTTGTTGATTAGATAAAGTACTGCAATGCTGAGCCCAAGTTAGCCTAAGCTGCCATTTACCACAACCAGCGCAAATCCTTTGTGAAAACAGCGACGCTTCCACTCGCTGGTGTTATGCATACATCACGCGGGAGGGATGAAGATAATCTTCACCGATATCGGCACGCCTTGAGTGCTTTTCTTCTGGCGAACGTATCCGTGTTGCGCCTTCAATTTAGGACGAAGCACTGAGCAACGTCGTTGTGGAACGGCGGCGGGTTCAAAGGGCTGAATTTCCATACTAACGCGATCGGTGGTGTGCGAAACACGCACGGGAGAGGGACCGATATCGTTGCTACGATGCCGCCCGCGGCCGGCCGTGCATCAGAGGCGACAGGCAATCTGCTCAGGTGACTGGTGGCCGCGTCGATAGTCATTCCGAGCCACGCCTGTGCGCCGCACTGGTGGCCGCGTCGATAGTCATTCCGAGCCACGCCTGTGCGCTGCACTGGTGGCCGCGTCGATAGTCATTCCGAGCCACGCCTGTGCGCTGCACTGGTGGCCGCGTCGATAGTCATTCCGAGCCACGCCTGTGCGCTGCACTGGTGGCCGCGTCGATAGTCATTCCGAGCCACGCCTGTGCGCTGCACTGGTGGCCGCGTCGATAGTCATTCCGAGCCACGCCTGTGCGCTGCAGAGATGGGGAGAGTAAGTCACGTCTGTGCGCTGCAGATATGGGGAGGGTAAGTCACGTCTGTGCTCTGCAGAGATGGGGAGAGTAAGTCACGTCTGTGCGCTGCAGGGATGGGGAGAGAAAGTGACGTCTGTGCGCTGCAGAGATGGGGAGAAAAAGTCGGGACGGTAAGCCAAGTCGAGAGCACAGACGGCCTCTTGCGATAGCACAGACACTGTGAATGGGAGTGAAGTCAACAAACGCATCAGCGCATTGTGCGGGAAAGACACATTGGCCAAAGGTGATCCAAAATGTTTACCGTATTCTCATTGTTTCCGTTGGATGGTAGCACATATTTCACCTTTGCCTGCTAACTTCTAAACGTAAAATTTCTTGCTCGCTGGGGCATGGAGGAGAGATATAATGGGCGGAATGTCGTCCAGATGAGTGGGACGACTCTGACGACGCCCAAGCAATCCAGACCGCCCCGTTGCATATCCAGAATAACCCACAAACAGGTCTCCACGCCGGGCAGCGTGTGAACTATCGTCACAGCCGCCAGATGGCCGCTGGACTCTGTCTCCGCCGGCTGGGCTGGCGTCCCTGCGGGCTGAGCAGCTGTCCACCGCACAGACTGCAGTCATAGGTGGATGCCGTGTGACAACCCCGCAAGACGTTTAGTTACTTCTGTTGTTTCTTTTACTCACCTCTTCCACCTCTTTAACTTAACCCTTTTGCCTCTATATGTGTTAACAATTTACCTCTTTTAAAGAAAACATGCTAAAATGTCACTGTCCGCTGAAAATTGTAGTTGGCTGCTATTGAACTGTGCTCTGCAGAGCACATACCGCAGCTACCATACCGCGTTCTCCACCTATAGCCTGGAACGAGGCATTGATTGGCGCGTCACGCCAGGGTTGAGAACGAAATATCTCAACTTATCCCACACTCACGCAGCAAGTCAGCTTTATAACAGCCGATGCTGACCTAATCATGAGAGAGCGACTGCAGGAAAGAGCACGCACGTGCCCAGAATTTTGTGGGGTCGCGCTTTCCTGCCGCATCGAGTCGAGCAACAGCACGCATTACAACAGGTCACAGCAGGAGGGAACACCCGCCAGCTGAACACATCTGGAACGATCCGACCGTGATTGACCGTGATCTGAACGATCTGACAGTGATCTGACCGTGATCCGAACGATCTGACCGTGATCTGACCGTGATCTGAACGATCTGACAGTGATCTGACCGTGATCTGAACGATCTGACAGTGATCTGACCGTGATCTGAACGATCTGACCGTGATCTGACCGTGATCTGAACGATCTGACAGTGATCTGACCGTGATCTGAACGATCTGACAGTGATCTGACCGTGATCTGACCGTGAACTGTCCGTGATCTGAACGATCTGGTCGTGATAAACAGACTAGGAGTCAATTTCGAACTTGGATATGGCATAAGCAATACGATGTGTCTGCAAAGCCGGTGCATAAACCTCGTAATGCATGTGTATGCGTAACTGGGCGCCACCTCCTAAAATTGGTCGAGGAGAAGGCTCGACCGATAAAGTTGACGTGACTTCTTGACCTCCAAAATGTGATTTTTACCGGAATTGCAGTCACTTAGTTTTGTGTTTCCGATGCCAAGGATTTAACACATTTCTAAAAAACCAGACAGTTAACTAACGAAAGCCTGTTCTTCATCCCTTTGCATCCAGCTTATATTCTTATTTAAATGGTTAGCAGATTTCCTTGATCGAACATCCCTTTTTCCCATATTTATTGAGCGAGGGAGCTCAAAAAGGCATTGGGAGGGGGGGGGAGACTCAGTCAGCATTGGAGAGGGGAGGCCTTAGCGCGTCAGAATACGTACCAAGTGACGCCCCGCGCGTAATTCATTTTCAAAATTAAAAGAACTACCCCAAAGCGGGAAAGCATTGAGAAGGAAGAAGCCTCCCATTTGAGGTCTTGGTAGGGCCGGTCGGTGGCTGTTTTCGCTCCGTCACCACGCCTAAAATACACCTAAGCTCGGCCGCCGTCTTAGGCCCTGCTTGCAGCATTTGCTTGTCTGCTGCGCTCACTCACTCTACGCCTGAAATATACCTCAGCTCAGTCGGCGCACCGCTTCCTTGTTTACGCCCCGAGGGCCGTACACCCGAGGGGCGGACCCGTGCCTTGCCGAGGTACTGCTCCCTGCCCCGTCTACCCGAAAGACGGACCCGTGCCTTGCCGAGGGTACCCTGCTCCCTGCCCCTCGTCTACCCTAAAGACTGACCCGGATGCACTGCGATGTACCGCTCCCTCCCCCTTCCTACCCGAAAGACGGACCCGTGTCCCTGCCGAGGTACTGCTCCCTGCCCCGTCTACCAAAGACGGACCCGTGCCTGCGAGGTCTCCCCTGCCCTCCTACCGAAAGACGGACCCGTGCCTGCCGAGGTGCTCCTGCCCGTTAAGGACCCGTCCTGCCGAGCTGTCTCCCCCCCGCTACCCGAGACGACCCTGCCCTGCCGAGTCTGCTCCCCCTACCCGAAAGAGGACCCGTTGCCGAGGTACCGCTTCCCGCCCCGTCTACCCGAAGACGGACCCGTGCCCTGCCGAGGTACCGCTCCCTGCCCCGTCTACCCGAAAGACGGACCCGTGCCCTGCCGAGGTACTGCTCCCTGTCTCGTCTACCCGAGGGGCGGACCCGTGTCCTGCCGAGGTACTGCTCCCTGCCCGTCTACCCGAGGGGCAGACCCGTGCCCTGCCGAGGTACTGCTCCCTGCCCGTCTACCCGAGGGGCGGACCCGTGTCCTGCCGAGGTACTGCTCCCTGCCCGTCTACCCGAGGGGCGGACCCGTGCCCTGCCGAGATACTGCTCGCTGTCCCGTCTACCGGGAGCGTTGCTCCCTGCGTTGGTGGCACGCGTACGGTCCAGACCGCGTAAGATTCGCTCGTAGCCGTGCTGGTGTCAGCCCTGCCTTCCGGTCACTGCTGCACTATACGAATGCTTGTTTTCCAAATCTGCACGGCGATTTCCTACTGTCGCCGGGTTTAAGGCATCGAGGAAGCCTTATTCGTAGCCGTTTGACTTGTTGCTGGCCGTGGCCGTATATAGCTAGTGTTTCGAACGCACCAGCGGTTTTGCCTCTTGTGTGGCTTACATGATGCCGAAGAAAGGTTGTTATGCCATTCCATGTAAACAGCCATTGTGAAGCCTCAACAGTTAGCAACGTCTGGAGCTTCTCATGGATGTCAGAAACGGTAAACAGTCAGTGGCCAATATTCATCAGCTTTTACAGTCAGCAGTCTGAAGGTCCTCACGGTCATCGAAACTGATCTGAGACAATCTTAGATATTGATGCGCATCCATGGATGAATTGAAATGATCTAATGAAGTATATTTCAAATATAAATTTGATGTCATTTTAGCACATGCTTGCACGATGCGATTTCATGTAAACCATGACGGCTCCTGACGAATTCGTACATCTCACCCTCAGCCCCTCACAAAAGTGTGTTCTGAGCAGAATATGGCTTATTTTCCAGCACAGACGTCACAAAATATCGCAGCAAAAACTAAAATGCCTGACAAACAACCGATCTTATACTCATCCAAACTCGGAAGTGAAAAGAACCCGACGTCATGGTTCTTCGTTCAGCTCTTCCGCGACTAAATCCGAGTGGGCCGGAAGGCGGGGACGTGGTCTGGAGTATCAGCTTGTCTGTAGCAGCTCCCCCTCCCTCTCCCCCACCACCCCGATCTCCCGCAGTTCCCTGCCCCGCATGACATGGAAGAATTGCGGTACAGTATAACCCTAGCGTCTGGGCTGAGCCGGCGCCGCCCAGGTCTCATGCCGATTAGAGTATGGAACTCGTAAGATCTTTTGTCAGCGGGACAACTTAAGGTCTTTATAGTCATAAGGGTATGGCGAAGGGTTGTGGGGAGCATCATATGCATATATGTATCGGCATGATCGGCCCTTGCTTGAAAGTTCTTGGACGCAATTGTATGGCCCAATGATTGTCATCGCCAGTCTGCTTCCTCGTCTGTCCACTATTGCTTGTAATGCCACTGAAGAGAGTGTGCTTTCTTTAGCGACCATCACAGGAGCTTTCTGAAGGACGCTGCGAACTGGCAATTCTGCACCTGACCTTTAAATTTGCAAATAATTATACACGAGTGCACTTTATAACCTGAGACATTCGAACCTATAAACAGCACTAGACAATGCAGCGTCGTTACATTCGAATATTCTTCGAATTGAATCCTCAGTAGTTTTCTTTAGGAAATGAGTGCTACCCATGGTTTGCTTTAATAACAAGACAGTAGTCGATCACATTCCAACAGACTCAAGGTTGACTGGCAAGCGTGAAACGGACCCAAAAACAGAAGTCCCAATTCGTATGGATTAATGACCTTCGCGTGTTGTGTTGTACTGACAAGATCGAAATGTGGGTTACACCACCGAATCTTGGTCTCTCTCTCTCTCTCTCTCTCTCTCTCTCTCTCTCTCTCTCTCTCTCTCTCTCTCTCTCTCTCTCTCTCTCTCTCTCTCTCTCTCTCTATCTCTCTCTCTCTTCTCTATCTCTCTCTCTCTCTCTCTCTCTCTCTCTCTCTCTATATATATATACATATGCAAGGTCCGCAATGAAGTGCTTACACAATGTGATGCAAACTGGATCTTACTTTACATCATATGATTGCTGAAAAAACAGCAATACGCATCGTATGTTGAGGGAAGAGCGGAGCTTTACCATATCTCAAATCTGTCAGTTATTATCATAAAGATGATACAAAAACTAAGCTAATGAGAAACTAACCTAATGAAAACGATGCAACATCCAGGGCTGTTGTCAATTAGTTTGAAAGTCTTCTGTCATAAAGACCTTGCAGACGAAAGCTCACTGATGTGACGTTTATGCGAAAATTTATGTATATTTTGCTTGAGAGGTTGCTGATATAATCCTCGTCAAATTTGATTATCTTTGTTAACGGAGTCAGTGACCTTGGAATGGTTAACAATTTTTTAAATTGCGACCAAACTGTTACAAAAAGATAAAATAATCTGACCGATATTGATTACAATAAGCACAGCGCACCGCCCGTGTAGCTCTGATGCCTCAATTCCACAAGTTAGACTTAAGTGTCTCGCAGACGAGGCCGGTTTCGGAAAAATGACGCTAGTCACTTTTCGGTCGACTACTGGCAAAACTGCGGACTTTAAACTGGAAGCTTTACAATTCACCAGCGAAACGAAGCCGCCACACTAATCTGCATCGTGAAATTGGTTTAAAGTATTCTTCTATTCTGGCTGTTGCGATCTGACAAGGATCTTTATCATCATCCCAAAACGAGTTGACTCACAACTTGTGCACAGGAGGGAGGACGTGGCAATCTGCACGCAGGAACCCACACTATTGTCCATATCATCTTCTATTTTCACCCCAGTCAGCATATGCCTGTTTCGAGCCGTCTGTCTGGAACCGTTTTTGACACGTGCTTTTCAGTTACCTCGCACTTTGGGAAGTATACCTTTTTCGCGGCATTCGACAGATAAAATGGAGTCGTGGTGATATTGCAAAATTGCGGGCAAAGCTCACCTCATCAGAAAGCTTGTGTAAGGATGTCTCAACATATATGCGGCACAAGTTTGAGAGTGCTTGGCTCCTCTCCAAACACCTCACGAACCTATGAACAGAGGCTGTAATGATGTTAACTTCTGGAAAGCGTGTCGATGGAGCCCGGCCAGGCCTCCCAAGTTGTGAATTTTCTCACAGTTTAGGCACGATTCGTGGAAGCGGACCCAGTTTTGCAAAGCTGCAGTGAACCTTGGAACTAAAACGTGTGCTTGTGGCGGTGAATAAAGGGTCTTGCCCTGACTAGATAGACAAATTCCGCAAACATCGTAATTCAAAGGAAACAACTAAGGCCAGCATCAGCAATTCGAAAAAACATACCACACGGCGTGAATATCGTGTGTGTAATTTAGATACCGATGTGCACGGTGAAATAATGGCCTAGAACCCGTCATTCCGCCTCAAGCCTGCGTGTTTAACGTCTTACAACGGGCACCCACAACATTGAACCACGGTTTATTTCAGAGTGCTGCAGTCCATCGTCTTCGACCGCAAAGCGCCGATCGCCGTGAGCAGGCCCTCAGACCGTGAGCGGAAATCAGCGGAAGGCGAACACCCGCTGCCATGGAGAACATGAGCATGACACTGGAGCTCAACGCCACCGCGACAACCAAGCCGAGGCCGGACTACAACGAAATGAATCGGTCAGTCCGCCGGCGACTCTGTTTCGCTTGTCAGCGATGTTGTTCGATGCATGTCTGGGCTGGATGGGTGTCGGCTTTACTGCCGCGCTTCTTGATGTCGTGATATTACCCAAGAGCGCTCAGTGTACGTTAACTGTCAACAGATAAGCGTGACTGACGGTTGCTGTACATTGTGAAGGTGCCAACCGCTACCGATACACGTATGTTGTTATGTCTACGATGATGCTGCAATTGCTTTGATGATATTTTGGGTTTTCAAATGTCAGGAACGCCTACGTCTGCGTAAATTGACCAATTGCTGGTGACCCTGGTGACTCATATGCTTGCGGAACGACGGGTCTTTGATACAGTGGAAGCTTGATTGGGGTGACACTGGTCTGAAAAACGTTAGAGCTCTAACGTTTGTATAACTAATGTATAAATGTATATATGTATATATGTAATATATACATATATATATATATGTATATATGTAACTAATGTATAAATATATATATATACATATACATATACATATATATACATATATACATATACATACATATATATATATATATATATATATATATATATATATATATATATATATATATATGTATATTGCTAAACGTCACACCAAGGTAAGCCAGTTTACAGCTCGCATGCAAGCTGCACGCAGGCAAGTTGCACTCTATTCCCCGCGTGCTCTGCAGCCTGCAGCGTGTTCCTCAGCAGGATGACGCTGTCCTCTGATGTAGACATCATCGCCAATTGCGTAGGCAGGCGTCTGACAAGGGTTCAGCAGTGAACACTGAGTTGCATTAGATCAGCCTAAGTTGCCCACATTATTTGAGGCACTGTAGTCCGTGGCTGGACTAAGGTGCCGCGGCATCCGGCCAGCTCTTGTCATGCCCCCAAACACGAACGGTCATACTTGTCTAAAACCGTTCTAACCCTCACCACGCCACAGCACAGCGAGGCCGGCAAGTTCGCGATCTCCGACCTTGTCCTTTTAACCGGAGGTTGACGGCCCGGCCACACGCCATGAGCCCACCAGCGTGACCTCAGCGCCAGATAGGGTCGATCGGCGGCAGCCGGACGTCAGCGGAGATACTCCACCGAGGCGGTGACGACATCGCGGGACAGCGGATGCCTGGCCGGTCCAGCGCGTGTCCGGCGGCCGGATTGACACCGCCGGCGGCTGGCCCGCCACCGCGCACCGGACACCAGCGCGCCGCCGTCTCCCGTACCCAGCGACGGGCAGTGGGCGGCCCCGACACCGCAGCTCCCGCCGCACCGGCGCGCCATGGCCCGGACGTGAGCCGGGGGTCGGGGGTCAGCAGGATGTCGGGGTCATCGGCGACGCTCTGCAAGATACGCTGCGGTCGGTGGTAACAGCCGGCTGCAGTGGTCAGTGGAGGGGGCAGCCCGCTCATGTAGCAGTTCCGACAAGTGGAGGCTACGCAATACCCTGCCGGCAAAAATTGGACGGAAAATACTTTCACGTGTCGGACGGGCTGATATGCGAAACCCTGCCACCATTTGAAGGCACCTCGGGACTCGGTGGCTGGCATTCGAGCCACCTAACACGCGACTTTGGATTTACTGAGCACTAGAACTTAAAAAAAGAGGAGGATGAAGGCCATAGGAGGAAATAAGAGGACATGAGGAATACCATCCGTTAAAAATGTTTCTTTAGTGAAACAACATGTCGCCTATACCAATTCCTGCGCACCGATGACCACACGTCCCTCGCATCAAGCGTCATCGCCGCTGCGTCCTTGGAATCCGGACATGGAAGCGGGAGCGGCGTATTGGCACGAGCCGGTATGGCATGAGCGTATTGATCACGCGTCGTTATCGAGGGCGCCGAAATAAACAATATCCAGTATTTGCAAGCGCCGCAGGGTGTTTGCCTACAATTAGGATAAAGCACGGCAGAGATAGCGCCAGCGGCTGCCGGCAGTAACACTGAGATACCAACAATGGTTATCTGTACCAACTGTCAGGCGAAATGAAATGAATATTTTGATTGGCTGTTACCACCACTTTGATAGGTGTGTTCGTAGTCACTAAGTGAAAGAAACGTTCAACAAAAATTGTAATATTCTGTATTGAGAGTTAGTAATCTTAGCTGATTAAAATCATTATGAAGCGAAATCATACTACTGGAATATACGCTTATGAAACATATGCTAATGAAATGCATGCTAATATGCTTGCTCGTCATTTAAAAATCATGTTGAACCACCCCCTGTAGCCATTAACATCTATTTTGTACCAATGCCTTTGACATATATGACAACTATGGGCTAAATTGTAGCATAATGCTACGTTAACTTTTGCACTGGAAAACGTTATTTGATTAAATACACGTGAAAAGGTTTGCCGTTTTTGAAGTACTTTAAAAGTAATTTGCGCGTGGAAGCTTACTGCATAACAGAAAGGAAGATGTGTGATCGTAAGACAACCTAAACAGAGGGTTAGGCATTTATAGGTTTTCAGTGAAGCTTTGGCTATCGACCACAATCTGCTTTTGACGCACTAGATGTAAAAATATGCTGACCTCATTTTCCTCTCTTCTGGCTCCGTTCCAACTTCTATGCCACGTTCCTTCCAGCGTCAGGATCTATCAAGAACGGTGACATCCCAGCCGAGTAATGTTTGAAAACACTGCGGGACACACGCCGCATTTCTTTACCGAAACCAGTCTGCCGCTCTGAAAAAAACAACACCAGAATGACGCCAACAATGCACACTCATACACCTCTTGAAACGGTTTCTATTTTTGCAGCTGTCCATAACAGGATAATCCACAGAACACCTCTGTCAGCTGAGGCTATAGCGCCGCGCGGTCGATAACCGCAGGTCACACCTTCGGATTCTCTGGGACCGACTCGGGCGGCCCCCACCGAGGCGCACGCTGAGAACAGCAGGTCAAACGATGCCGGCAGCGCAACTTCTTCCTGTCGTCCGCGTCTCCACCGCTTGCCTTACTGCCCGCCGCTGACGCACAGGAAAGCCACGTTAAAAGAGTGTGCAGCGCATCGAATTTTTCGGTACAGAGGATACAGCAAAATGCTCTTACAGTGTACAATTTTGACATGCTTTTTTCTCTCATCGAAACGCCCCCGTTCATTCAGTTCAGATATTTCCTTGACAACTCTGAATGCAGAACAGAAAGAAAGCTACCAGCCCGGAAGACTTTCGACTGGCAGAAGATCGATGCAAACTAGATGCAAATCTGTAAGCCATATTGCTTAAATGAACGCAATGTTCATGCAATCTGTCCAGAAAATGACTTGGATCTCAGCCATGAAATCTAATCCGCCCGATCAGGAGCCAACCAACCATGACACAGCCGAAGTGATTCAGAGCACATGCGCACACCTGGTCCAACGTGCCATACAGAGAGCAGCATCACAGTCTTTGTCAGTTGATGGGCTGTCGGTAACACCTGGTCACGCTTCGCTCCCTTCACCGCCACCTGACCACGCCCCGCTCCCCGTCACCGCCCGGCTGAACATGTCCCGCTTTCGCCGACCCATGGGCTAGGGTCTCCGCCATACCCCGCTCCCCATTAGTGCTCGGCTGAACATGTGCCGCCGCCGCCGACCCATGGCCTGAAGTCTCCGCCTGCGTCGCCGCAGGTTCTCACCGTCGCTGATGACGCTGACCGCCGTGCTCATCACCATATTCATGATCGTCGGGCTGTTCGGCAACGCCATCACCATCGTGGCCCTGCTGCGCTGTCCGCGGGTGCGCAACGTCACCGCCGTCTTCATATGCAGGTCAGTGATTGCCTGGAGCTGCCACAGGACATGTGGGCGATCCTGCATCGGCAGGGCACTGTCCACCGAAGCGGAAAGTGCCCGGGTGTGGCTCCTGATTCGCCCCTTCACGGGCGGCTGTTGTATCAGCGTTCCAGCAATGCAACATCCTCGCTTGGCCCCGGCTCGGGAGCTCCATCGCCGATACCTCGTTATTCAGCTCAATGCCGTGGATGATTACTCGCATATCGTCATTCCGATATGCGAGTTTCCGTCGTGAGTCACTTTTCGTAATGATCTGCCCAACAGCGTCTCCATATCCAATCACCAGGTTTCCAACTACGCATACAATACGAGGCCTAAATGTTACCCAAGTATGTATATGTAAGACTAAGATCATTTATAGATATCCCAAGTATGCGTGTATTTCTGCTCTGTTGCTAGACCATAATCATGTTCCTCAAATTAGCCTTAACCTATCAAAGTTAGCAGTGTTGCACAGGATCCATGCATCGTTTCCCAATTGAGATGAACAAAAAATGTCTTCATTTTCTGGCTTTTCAGCATTATGAGTTCAGAGTGCTTAAGTGGAGCTATTGACCCTCAATTTACCGGAAGGTACTGGATGAACGACGTTTTAGAGCAAACACTGGCTTTATTGGCAGTACTCGACGTTTCAAGCTACGCTTTTGATCATAAGTGATTCTATGATCGTATGATCCCTGCACTCGTTATACCAACTGCTGCGGTTTACCCACCCCGAGCTCCCGGTTTGAGGTATCTTTTTTTGTCTTTTTCACGAAAAACCGACTTTGAATATACCTAGTCGTGCTGAGTAAATTAACACTAGGCCTTCTCAGGAAGGATCATGCCGGAAAACTTATCAAAAATTAAAAATAATTTTCAGCGTTTGTTTCTAGACACACCTTTTGTCAGCAATTTTCGGTCTTGCAGGGATTTAAAAACATATTTGTAAAAATGCATCATTTTATAAAATTGCGGTTTGCTGGATATCACCAAGAAATCACCTTTTTATCACCTTTTTATTTTTTATTTTTTATCACATTTTATGGACAGATATGATGTATGGTCTCTTTTTGCCAAAACTTTCCAAAACTTATTAAAAACGTCCGGTGGCATTTCTAACGTAGACGAGACAAAAAACCTTTACCCTTGCATAGTCCTACTCATAGGCAAACAGCACTTAAAAAGCCTGCAGTACTTACAGAGCTTGCTTAGATTACTTACAGAGCTAGATGAATGATCCTTGAATGAAATGATCCTCAACGCCCACAGACAAAACGCCCAAAGAGATCTCACCGAACATGCCAACGTCCTGTCATAACACCTGTTACGACCTGTCATGAACAGTGTTCGACTATGGTATTTGAATCCCCCCCTCCCCCATTAGAGAAGCCGCTTCATCACTCAATAAACAAATGAAGTCGTCTTAAATTAAATCGTTTCCCTGACGAGCGTGGCAGACACAAGTGCGGTCTATCACACCACTTGAACAAAGATATGATAAAAATGTGTTATGACGTATTTGTTCCAAGTCACATCATCACCACCACCACCATCACCGGTAGTAGTGCGAATATTGTTGGCAGTCCTAGGAGGCATGCACAGTCATGTTCGTTTATTGCCCCGCTGCTTTGTTTATCGGCCCGTTCAAACATTTAGATTGAGGGATGACAACTTAAGAGATAACGAATGACTGCTTGATCACCACGAAGACTTCAGTGTGTACGATGTCAGTGACAGAGTGCAATATACAAAATCAATGTCAGTATATAGCTGCGGAATTAGATGGGGAAAATGCTCCTTACAAAGGCCTTCGATTGACGTGCCATGGTTCTTGCGCTACCTACCCAATCTCTGCGTCCATCCGTCCGTCCATCCCTGCGACCGCCCGTCCGTCCGTCCCTGTATCCGTCCGTTCGTTCATCCCTGTGTCCGTCCGTCCGTGAATGCCTATGTCCGTCCGTTCATCCCTACGTCCGTTCGTCCACCCATCCCTGTGTCCGTCCGTCCGTGAATCCCTATGTCCGTCCGTCCACCCCTACGTCCGTCCGTCCACCCATCCCTTTGTTCGTCCGTCCGTCCATCCGTCCGTCCATCCCTGCGCCCGTCCATCCGTCCATCCCCGTGTCCGTCCGTCCGTCTATCCATATGACCGTCCGTCCATCCATCCCTATGTCCGCCTGTACATCCATCCCCATGTCCCTTCGTCCATCCATCCCTATGTCCGTGCGTCCATCCATCCCTGTGTCCGTTCATCCGTCCGTCCCTGTGTCCGTACGTCCGTCCATCCCTGTGTCTGTCCGTCCATCCGTCCGTCCGTCCATCTCTGCGTCCGCCCGTCCGTCCCTCCCTGTGTCCGTGCGTCCATCGATCCCTGTGTCCGTCCGTCCGTCCGTCCCTGTGTCCGTCCGTCCGTCCATCCCTGCATCCGCCCGTCCGTCCGTCCCTGTGTCCATCCGTCCATCCATCCCTCCGTCCGTCCCTGTGTCCGTCCGTCCGTCCGTCCGCCCGACGATTCATCCTGAGCTGTCGATATAGCGCACGTACATCATCGCGCGTTGCACATGATTCATTGAACTGAGTGACACACTGTGACGCGCTGTGGAGCTGGGCTAAATCGCTTGAGCTCACGTTCAGTTTTTGGGCTTTGAGCTTACCGCAGACACTCGTTTTATCATTCGACCCCTGCATTCCACCTGCTTTTGACGCTGTAGTAGACGGCTTTACCGCATATATGTTATCTCCATGGCTCACCAACAGAAGCATCCAATAGTTGTTGGGAGCCGGTTGTCTCAGGTGATCAATAGTTCCGCGTGGATTCAATTTTTTATGGCATTTGGGGTTACGAGCTTCTCAGATAATCTCAATCAAATTGTGTCAAATCCGCACAAGATCTTGACTAACCACTTAATTTGGCTGTTAAGCGATATAAGAACTTAATCCTCGACTTACGAAGAGTCACCAGAGACCGCTAAGGGTTTCCGTGATATCGTGACACATTTTGAGAACGGCGCTGACATTTTGAGTAGCTGAGTTTGCATCATTTTTACACACGTTGCGAAAATTTAAGTCTCCGAACTTTATGGTTCATGATCTCTGACCATTTTTCGAAGTCTTGACACTGGCACTGTGGTAAAAAGGACAATTAACGACAACTTGTCACCGAAAATACACTATAAAGGTGAAGAAGAGCAAATCACTACAAATATTACCTTTCTTAAGCTCATCACGCTGAATATCGCTTTGCCTGCTTCTACGACGCCAAATTATCCGAGGACCATCAGCTTTTACCTTTGTGACCAGTTCGACACTTAAACATCGCACGACTGGATTCTTAATGGCCCATATGCCGCTTTAAAGACGTTTCTAACGTTGTTTTCCTCACTTACACGACTTGTTTAGCTCTTGGTACAGCCAAGTGGGCCAATTAATTGCTTCTTTTACCTGATATGACATATGATAGATTCCACCTGTCGATGACTGGTATTGATCGCTTCTATCAAATGAGCATCATTTGATAGACAGTTTCAATGCCTGTTCAGCACCTTTTTCCGCACTGTCGTAGTGTTAATAGTTCTTTCGATAACAGGATGATTTGTTGAATGCTTATTTTAACCCTGTGACCTATGGGATGCTAAAGGTCACATTCACCATATTTCGGTCGTTTCCATCTAATACGGCTTAACAAAAACTTATCAATGTCTTCTTCCCGTGGCTCAAGCTTGCCTAATTTTCGAGGGCGCGGAAGTGAAAAAAGCTTGTGGGCCTAGGATTGATATGTCCACGAAGCTTCTGATAATCAACATCCATGCAGTACTTCTATGTAACCGTATATGAGTACGTGTAAGGATTTTTTTATTAAGCCTGGTCTTGTTCGTTCGTGCACAAGCGCTTCATAATTTCTAGCCGAGTTCAAAAACAATGAATTCGCGGCAGCAAAAGTTCGTGAGAAACGTTAGTTACGGCTGATTTTTGCTTGATTTGAGCACAAGGCCCAGGCTGACTCCGGCAACCAGCATGACCTAGTTTCAATGAAAAGTGTGAAATAGCGTGACTGCAACTTCTAGAGGGTGCTTTTCCATAAGGGGCTTCGCCTTCCCCCCCCCCTCTCCCTTCCTTTCTATGTTTGCCAAAAGAGTGACTCAGCATCCACCAACACACCCTGCGCAGCTCTTCTGCAAATTTCGAGTGCCTGCCGTCTTCATCCCTAATGGTCCCAACACTGCCCGCCGTCTCCTTCAGTTTTCGCGTTGCTGACTTCTCCCTTTGGCTGCTGGTGATGACGTCACCCGTTGCCCCCTTCCAGTCTGTGCATAGCCGACTTCTCCTTCTGTCTGCTGGTGCTGCCGTTCGAGATCTCCCGCTTCGCCAACGGCGCCTGGACCTTGGGCGAGGGCTTCGTCTGCGTGCTCTTCCCCTTGCTGAGATACTGGAACGTCGGCTGCTCCCTGCTCTCCATCGCCATGGTGAATGTGATCCTGAGCCCCCGCGTGAAGACAGGGTTTAAGCGACCGGACAGTCAGCAGACGCAACAGGACGCATAGGGGGACAGGGTTCGGTTATTCTGGAAAATTTCGTTCGTTGTGGTTATGGTTGGATGAAGTACTAACTTGGTGACATGAAACAAATGCGTTGCGCTGTTGTCCATTGCCCGAGGGTGGGATATCTTGGGCATGACTGGGTATACGGTAAAGATGTCAAAGCTATTTCCGGTTGATTGAAGGCACAACAGCTATGGTGTGCATGCCGTTTTGTTTGAGCTTGTTTGAGCATTTCGTAGCATGCCACAATCCCTCATCGCATAATACACACACACACACACACACACACACACACACACACACACACACACACACACACACACACACACACACACACACACACACACACACACACACACACACACACACACACACACACACACACACACACACACACACACACAACACACACACACACACACACACACACACACACACACCACACACACACACACACACACACACACACACACACACACACACACACACGTATATATATATATATATATATATATATATATATATATATATATATATATATATATATATATATCAACATTCCTCTGTTCTACGCAAAGGTCTAAAAACGAAGCGATGCATAATCCTTTCACTGTTGCTTTTTATTCTCGCTGAAATGACGAGTTGAGATGCTGATCCGTAGCTTCAGCGTTCGAAGGGGAGAAAAGGCTGCTGCGTATTCAAGCGGAACATTTTAACGACGTCAGTTAGATCTGAGTCATTTGCTTCATGTGATACGCCCGACCCTTCGTTTCAGATAACGATCAACAGGTAACTGCAGGTGACCCTGCTTTGTAACACTGCCGTGCAACCTGCAGGAGATGGTATCGTACAGCCCTTTGCAAACCACACCACACGCCGATGATTTTCCACCGGCATATGCAACATTCATATGGCCCCACCGAGTCATGAAAGCAAAGGCTAAGCTGCCTTGGACCCAGGGCCGTCATTTCAATAATGGGCCACGATAAGGCGATATAAACGACGTGTGTCACTGTTGTTAAAATGCGCCTTACATGGGTAGTGCCATCACTGTGTGAAACCAGGTCGCAAATGCCTGATTTCGCCAGAGTTATTCCCAAATGAAAGGCGATCAGGACAGTGGCAATATACCATACATCTTGATTCATTAACGCATTTGACGTAGCTTTCGTTTGGAGGGCATGATCCCCAATCACACTTCATGAAATTATTTGAATATTTTTTAATTCTTTAAATAATCTATGCTTGTCATTCTGCTAACCAGGTTCGTGATGATCGCTTTCAACGACCTCTACAAGAAGATCTACGAACGTCGTTGGGTGGTGGTCCAGATCGCCTTCATCTGGCTCTACAGCTTCGGCATGCTGACGCCCACACTGGCAGGCTCTTGGGGTAGGTTCCTCTCGTCTGACATCCCCTTCTTCCCCAAACGACGGCAGCTGTCGCAGCCCTGGTGGATGCTGTGATCGCCCTTGTGGGTGTGTCAGGTGTTTTGTTTGTCAGGATTGATTGTTCTGACCAGACGTGAATGACATACTGATTGCGCTGTAGATTGCTTGTAAAAGCTGCAGCGGGTACAGGCTCGGTCACCCCTGCTGTCTAGTGATATGGATGGAATTAACGCCATGCAAACCTCGAATGCCGTAAGATATCAGAATTGTGCGTAGAAATCGTCGGCCATGCCATGCGACGCAAAAGTCTCACATTTAACCTTATAACGAAGCACGGTTTGGGGTATATTTCAAAGTGCAATCGTCTGAAAAGGTTTTCATCAGAACGTTTCAGAGCTGTGACATGAGCTGGATAAGTTCCAGCCGCCTACAACATTACTAATATTGATCTCTGTTGACCAATGCCACGGCGCTGTTGAGCGCGTGTCAAGTGACACCGCCCTCGCCGTGTAGCCGCGGCTCACGTGTCCCAGATGAGCGGGACTTGCTTCCTGTAACAGCGCCACGCTGACGGACGACGTGTTGCGCCCAGGTCCATGGCTGGACTAGTTTGTTTCGGGCCCAGGTCGGTGGCTGGGGTATTTTGTTCCGCGCCCAGGTCCATGGCTGGACGAATTTGTTTCGCGCCCAGGTCGGTGGCTGGGGTATTTGTTCCGCGCCCAGGTCCATGGCTGGACGAGTTTGCTTCGCGCCCAGGTCGGTGGCTGGGGTATTTTGTTTCGCGCCCAGGTCCATGGCTGGACGAGTTTGTTCCGCGCCCAGGTCGGTGGCTGGGGTATTTTGTTTCGCGCCCAGGTCCATGGCTGGATGAGTTTGTTTCGCGCCCAGGTCGGTGGCTGGGCTACTTTGTTTCACGCCCGGGGCGATGACTGGACGAGTTTGCTTTCTATCCGCTGACCTACAAAAAAATAAAGTGGTTTGTATTGGGCAATGGTGCTGTTGCCCGAGGGACAGTGGCATGACGGTGTAACGACAGTGCCAGCCAGACAAAACTCAGGACTTCCTGGAGAGACACGTGGCTAATCACTACTAAGACCGCATCGAATTTGAAGGTGAATTCCCGAAACAAAAACGGCTCGGCTCCTGTTTATACACATGCTTGATTTGCGGCTCTGCATAACATGATAGCTATGGGGCACTGCATGGTTTACTGCAGGCGGCGCGCCCAAAAATCCCAATTTATCTTCATCGTAATCGGTCAGGGAGAGGGATTCCGCTTTGCCTTTTTTTCTCTCTCTCTCTCTCAATCTCTCTCTCTCCGCCTCTCTCTTTCTCTCTGTCTCTCTCTTTTTTTCTCTCTCTCCCTCTCCCTCTCTCTCCCCTCTCTCTTTCTCTCTCTTCTCTCTCCTTCTCTTTCCCTTTCTCTCTCTCCCTCTCCACCTCTCTCTTTCTCTCTCTTTCTTAATCTCTTTCCTCTCTCCTTCCTCTGTTCGCGGCTGGCGTCCGTTTGTTCATGTGAATGCCCTTACCAGGCGTGGAGCTGCCGGCTGTTAGTGCGGCATGGCGCCGTCAGATGGCATTAGGACCGACCGGAGGCAGACTCGTGTGCTCTATTTGATTGCTGTTATTTCACAGATGAATCAGTCCGTGAGAAGGCGGGTTTCTCTTGTTGTGGGCCACTTAACAAACCATTTTTCGTTTTAATAACCAGTAATGGTACGGCATGTGAGCGGTTGGTCAACTCATTTCAGCGGCTGCTGAGATATTTGCCACCTTCGTCACGGTGATTGCTCTGCTTCATGAAGGCGGCTTTTCCTGAGGAACGAAAGCTCCTGTTCTTAAAGGGAACAAACTGACAAAGCATCCCTAACTTATCTATTTCTGCTTCTGCAGCTGTAACCCTCTGCGATGCTCTGATCTTCTGCAACCACAACAAATGACGCACCAGGCGGCAGGACTGTCGTTCCAGTAATGATTTTTTTTTTGGTGGCGGTGTGTTGTGCATATGTGATGTGCCTTGAGCGATAACGATACTGCGATTCGGCTCAGTCACAATCGGCTGCGATTCAACTCAGACTCAAGCCCAGTTTAAGGCCAGGTTATCGACAATGTCGATGAAGTCATCACCACCCAACGAGCTCGATTGTTAGGACGAAACTTTTCATCGCTATGTATTTCGCTGAACTCAGCAGTTCAACAGAGAATAACCACATTGAATGCAAGTAGCACTGCCACGACAGAGCATGATCGTGAAACTGTAAAATTGGAGACCGCCATTTCCGCTCGACGATCATTCCTCTGAAGAAAAACAAGCGACAAATCAAATTTGCATTTCTCTAAAAAAAGCGACAAATCAAATGGTTGGCGTTTGATCAGTGAAATACTAGCTACGAGCCCTGTGTCATTTACATACGTGTTTCCAGGAAAGGAACATACACGTATCCCTACGACATTAGATACAATGTTAAACGCTCCACGTTTCTTGATTGCACAATTTGAACTGTCACTTCGGCTTAGAGTCATAGTGGTTAAGCTATTAGCCTGCTGAAGTAGATCTTCGAGGTCAGGTGCTGTAGCCCTGGCTGCCACCGTGTGCGTGCCGTCGTCGCAGGTCGGTTCGGCTACCATCCGCTGCTAATGACCTGTACCATCGTGCGCGTCAACGGACACTCGGCGAAGATCGCCCTCTTCTGGATCGGCTTCCTCATCCCCTGCATCGCCATCATCATCTGCTACATCGGCATCTTCCTGGTCATCGTGCTGTGAGCTATTCCGCCGACCTCTTGGCGTTTTCTCGCTTCTTAGGCTTTTTTGCTTTTTTGTGAGCGGGCGTCAGCCGAGGACTGTCAAGAGCATCCAGATTGCTCTGAATGCTCGTTAGGGAATTATTGTAAACCGACAGTGATCAAGTCGTCCTTGGGTCTATACACTTAAACAACTTCTTTCTAGCTTTGTGGGCCGCGCATTGCATCCTACCGAACAGCATGTGTGAGCGAGTCCGCTGTACCGCCACTGGGACCGCGGGACCATGTGTTTCTTCCTGTACCCTCTGAGGGCCAGAACTGTTTGTCATTCTCATCGGCGCCCCGCTGCAGACGATAGCACTGTCTGCTTTTCCCATCGGCGCCCCGCTGCGGACGATAATACTGTCTGCCTTTCCCACCAGCGCCCCGCCGTGGACGATGGCACTGTCTGTCTTTCTCACCGGCGCTCCGCTGCACACAATATCCCTGTCTGCCTTTCTCATCGGCACCCCGCTGCAGACAATAGCACTGTCTGCCTTTCCCACCGGCGCCCCGCTGCAGACGATATCCCTGTCTGCCTTTCTCATCGGCGCCCCGCTGCAGACAATAGCACTGCCTGCCTTTCCCACCGGCGTCCCGCTGCAGACAATAGCAATGCCTGCCCCGCCACAGATCGGACCGCAGAATGCGCCGGCACAGCGTGAAGTCGGGCATGAAGGAGACCAGCCAGCAGAAGAAGTCTCGCGAGGAGCGAGCCCGCAAGAACGAAATGCGCATTACCAGGATGTCGCTCGTGATCTTTCTCACCTTTCTGGTGTGCTACCTGCCGGTGACCATCGCCAAAGTGAAGGACCCCACCGTCAAGTTCCCAGGTGAGAGCCGAGTAGGTGCCAAAGTGTTAAGGCGCCCTTTCGGATCGCTTTAAAGTACAGTAGCAGTCAGCTAGATACATGAAATATAATCTCGAAACTTCAGTAAAAGCAACCATGCCACTCGATCACCACGTATCATGTTTCTTAAGTCCATGATGTCTCAGTCATCTGACTTGATAATTCAGCTGGCAGATCCTAGCCTCTGTGCCCTCACAGCGTTCCCGATCCCGGGGCAGATGTTCTATCATCAGCCAATAACACCTCTCGCAGGCGATCGTCTTCTGAGTTCAGCTGTATGGGCTTCGTGGTGCCAACCACCGCAATATCCCCCAGCTCTGCGGATGCTGGGCTAAGACATAGTGTACTTTCAGGTCTGCACATTCTGGGCTACATCCTGGTGTACCTGTCAGCCTGCATCAACCCCATCATCTACGTCATCATGAGTCGTCAGTACCGACAGGCCTACAAGACGGTGCTCTGCTGTCGGCGTCCGCGCCTCTTCTCCGACAGTTCCCTCCAATGTGAGTCCGGCGCCGCCGGGACCGGCCACACAATCCCCGAGAGGCCCTCCGACATGGGTCCTATCTCGCGGTGCATGGACTCTGGAGAGGTTAACACTTCCTACTAGGACAGACGTCGCAGACATGAACAACCGCTAATGAGGGCCCTTTGGCCCGACCATCAGGACGCGAAGGGGGCACGCAAACATCCACTCCAATGCCCCTCTGCCGGCTGACAATGCACATTAAAAACCCCACCACCCAATGCGTTCCACGTGCCGCCATCATCCTGCACCACCCATGCCCGGCCCCGACAATACGATTTGCACTGTGCAAAGCGAGCGCCCGAATCTTTGCACTGCGCAAAGCCAGCGCTCGAATCTTTGCACTGTGCAAAGCCAGCGCTCGTATCTCTGCACTGTGCACAGCCAGCGCACGTAGCTCTGCACTTAAGTCAGGCGTCGGATGCGGCGAGCGGGGAGAGAGAGGGGGCGGGGCTGGGCGCCAGACACTGCGACCCGCTGCAGAATCGCTCATCACCAGCGAGGTCACGCGCTATCGGCGCGGCGCCGCGTCCGACACCAAGCCCCTGCGGACGGCCGCTGATCACGGCGGCGACAGCCTGTCGGCGGCGACGAAAACAGACCGAGCGAGGCGGGCTGTGTGGTGGTGCCGGACCCGACGGAGGAGCGGGGCGGGCTGGACGGCTCAGCTGGCCAGAGGGCTGCGCTGTTAGGAGGGCCGGGCTGTTCGAGGGGCCGGGCTGTTAGAGGGGCTGGGCTGTTAGAGGGGCTGGGCTGGTAGGAGGGCCGGGCTGTTCGAGGGGCCGGGCTGTTAGAGGGGCTGGGCTGGTAGGAGGGCTGGGCTGTTAGAGGGGCCGGGCTGGTAGGAGGGCCGTGCTGGGTGGAGGGCGGGCTGGGTTGGGTTGGAGGGCCGGGCTGGGCGGAGCAGGTGAGATGGTTGGGGCGCGATGCATGGCACAGGGCCGGATTGAATGGAAGAGCAGGACTTGGCACAGCACCGCGCGGTGAGTAGAAGTCCTGCTTACGCCATTACCTCGGGCAGCCCCGTTTTCTCGGCTTGGTCACGCTCTTCAGGCTGGGCGGAGCACTCCGGCTGCGACCCGCAGGGATTTGTGTTGGCATCAAGAACGTCCAGAGCACGCGGGCGTGCCCAGCACCGGTGACCCATCACTGAGCGGCACCGCTGTGTGTGCCAGTTTCCAGAGTGGGTACCCTCAGGCTGTCTGCGAAGGTCGAGCTTCGTGACACGCAGCCGGCCGCACCTGCCGGAGGAAGCCATCTGCAGGTGTCCACGCTCTGGTCTGATCGCGGCTGACAGACTGCCGATCCCTGGCCCCTCCATTGCCGGTCTGGCCCGAGCCGAGCCTGGTGCAGCCTTGCTCTAGTTCAGGCGCCTGAAAAGTGGAGCCTTTTCACGGACAGCGGAACAGCAGTTCTCATGAACTCAAAGTCCCAGAAGAGACTTGTACAGCAGTCCGCTTTCCGACATCCCAAAATTCGGAGATATTATTGCTAATTTACTTACAAGGCCGGCTTGACCGATATCATCACACACAGATGCTAAGAGCCAGATTGCTGTCACGGAAGGGCCTGAAATGGTGCGCCAGCGTACTGGAGCTTGTTGGAAGGTCACCTCAGGGGAATCGGCAGTCTGATCCGTGACCGCGTGTCGTGCTTCAAGTCTGCGTTTCCCAGTGCCTATGCTGGACTTTCCAGTCGACGAACTAATATTTTCATGTACTGCCTGCGGGAATACGCCTTTGCTACCCGCCGTTGCGTTTCTGTCGATGTGCTTGCCCATTGCGTAGTGCTCCCTTCCACTGCGTTGTGATTTAATGTGCTCATTGCCGTACAGCCAAGGACACGTTTTTTACTTTCCTCTGAGTTAAGCTGTTGTTTCAGGCGCTGCTTGTTTTTTTCTTTGGTGTTTATGTTGTCGTAGTAGCTTACCATTACTTACCCCGTCGTTGTCAGACCCATCGCTCTGATCCGGGCAGTTGAGATTCTAAAACACACCGGTCGCGACCACACGCATGTCACTGTACCTTCCCTGTCCCACACTGGCGGGTGGGATTCTAAAACACACCGTCGCGACCACACATATGCCACTGTACCTTCGCTGTCCCACACTGGCGGGTGGGATTCTAAAACACACCGTCGCGACCACACGCATGCCACTGTACCTTCCCTGTCCCACACTGGCGGGTGGGATTCTAAAACACACCGTCGCGACCACACATATGCCACTGTACCTTCGCTGTCCCACACTGGCGGGTGAGATTCTAAAACACACCGTCGCGACCACACACATGCCACTGTACCTTCGCTGTCCCACACTGGCGGGTGGGATTCTAAAACACACCGTCGCGACCGCACACATGTCACTGTACCTTCGCTGTCCCACACTGGCGGGTGGGGTTCTAAAACACACCGTCGCGACCACACGCATGTCACTGTACCTTCCCTGTCCCACACTGGCGGGTGGGATTCTAAAACACACCGTCGCGACCACACGCATGTCACTGTACCTTCCCTGTCCCACACTGGCGGGTGGGATTCTAAAACACACCGTCGCGACCACACACATGCCACTGTACCTTCGCTGTCCCACACTGGCGGGTGGGATTCTAAAACACACCGTCGCGACCACACGCATGCCACTGCACCTTCGCTGTCCCACACTGGCGGGTGGGATTCTAAAACACACCGTCGCGACCACACGCATGTCACTGTACCTTCGCTGTCCCACACTGGCGGGTGGGATTCTAAAACACACCGTCGCGACCACACGCATGTCACTGTACCTTCCCTGTCCCACACTGGCGGGTGGGATTCTAAAACACACCGTCGCGACCACACGCATGTCACTGTACCTTCGCTGTCCCACACTGGCGGGTGGGATTCTAAAACACACCGTCGCGACCACACGCATGTCACTGTACCTTCCCTGTCCCACACTGGCGGGTGGGATTCTAAAACACACCGTCGCGACCACACGCATGTCACTGTACTTTCGCTGTCCCACACTGGCGGGTGGGATTCTAAAACACACCGTCGCGACCACACGCATGTCACTGTACTTTCGCTGTCCCACACTGGCGGGTGGGATTCTAAAACACACCGTCGCGACCACACGCATGTCACTGTACCTTCGCTGTCCCACACTGGCGGGTGGGATTCTAAAACACACCGTCGCGACCACACGCATGTCACTGTACCTTCCCTGTCCCACACTGGCGGGTGGGATTCTAAAACACACCGTCGCGACCACACGCATGTCACTGTACTTTCGCTGTCCCACACTGGCGGGTGGGATTCTAAAACACACCGTCGCGACCACACGCATGTCACTGTACTTTCGCTGTCCCACACTGGCGGGTGGGATTCTAAAACACACCGTCGCGACCACACGCATGTCACTGTACCTTCGCGGCTTCACACTCCTGTTTGGTCATTTGCCGCTCGTTTCAATGCCTTTGTGAAGGAACCCTGCTGCTGTGAAGACGGACTAAACAAAATCCTCAAGCTCATGATACGTGGCTTTGAAGCTGTTGGATACGAAGTCTTAAAATCCTGCTGATTTGTGGAACTAGCAGTTGATGGAAAATTGCACTTCCGTGCGTTTCAAGGCACTAGTGCAGTTAAAGGGAGTTACCTTTACCTTACCACGGCCTGTTACCGACAAGTTGATTGGTTAAAATTGGAACCAATGCGTCACATAGATCACATGATACTTCCATACTCAAAGTCAAAGTGTGCCTTTAAACCCGTGGTAAAAGCCTTAGGGAACAATTAAAGCCGTATTGCAACGTTTCGTTGACTTCGCGGGATAAAGGCTTCATGTTCACGTAGCTTATTGCCCAAATAGTGTTTCAAGCTTTCATAGCGTTTATGACGCTACGATTTCGACATATTAGTGTGTTTCAAACATAACAGAACATACACTTTGGAGGAAAAACAAAGCAAATACAATGTGCTATTTGCTAAGTACTGAGCATGCTGTGAGATGAGATTTCTCCCGCAGGGTCGCCTGCTTCAAATATAAATTCTAAGCTTTTCAGTAGGATTTCGAGAAAACTGGTAATATTTTTGCAATGGCACGCGTATGATGTAACAATAAGGGAAAAATACCAACAAAAAATGGGATACTCGTTTTAACAGCATCTCCAGGAGGCTTCAGTGAGGCACGTTTTAGGAAATCTGTGCAGATCAGACAGCAGGCTACCTAACAACCTGAAATAGAACCCACGTACTCCAGCTCAGGAAATATGGTGGAAAGCTAGAGAAGCTCTGATTTACTGCGATGTGCTTACATTGTAGAAGGTAGTGCGTGTGACTGACAACAGGCTGGCTCGAGTGGATCCAAGGAAAACAGATGATAAGACTGTCTTAGTTCTATAAGGTCATCTGAGACAGGCTGAATCACCCATCTTTATGTTTTTTACCAACAGTAGTGTGTGCAAATGCTTCAAAAAAGAGCGTTGCAAGATTGGTGACTCCCTCTCTGTTCTGAAAAAGCAAACTCTGGGAGCTATAACAAATTTGAAAATACGGGACTTGGATTCGAATGTTCCTTTCCGGTAAAACAGTTGCTTCGAAACTAAGTGCTAAAACATGGGGCACTTGTTACAGGTTCATACGTTTCGCCCGCCTCCACCAAATTCCGTGCATTTTTTCGGAATTATGCGGGTGTCGGCCTGACCTTGCATGTACAGTAGCTTGACGCCTGCTTCCAGCTGCAGGGGTCGACATTCCGGAAGCCTGCGCTTTCTCGCCAAATACGCGCATGATACACCACTGCTAGAAAAACCATAGCAACGATAGGCTGATAGCCAGGTGGTGCTAAATCGAAAGTATCTGGCTGTGTTGTTACTCTGGACGAGGCAGGTCATGTTCTGTCATTTTCAATCGAGTAATCCTGGATCTGACAATACCCCACATCTCATATGTGCCTGGTATTTAGTCTCTTATGCCGTCCGGAACCGGAACAATTAAACCGTGCTGCTAGCGATCCGTCCCGCAGCCGGAAGCTGTGTTACCGTAGCCTTTGTCCGTCCGTTCCTAACCCTAGCGCACAGCTGGAGCCAGCCCGCTGACCGAGGTTGCAGCTCCTGAAGACCAGTTGGTCGCGACGATCCGACTCGTGCTCACTTCCGAAACTCACCCAAAATTCTGAACCCCCGTGGAGTTCAGTGCGTGGCAGGCTTGCGAGACCCACCCTGGTCACGAGGGGCCTTGCCGACCGGACGCGGTGTCGTTGACGGACGGACCGACGCCATCGGTATCGACTCTGAGACTCTTGTCCGCTCTAGTGTCGGGGGACTGGCCGCTACGCTGCGCGCACGCGAAGTCATTCCTGAATAACACGTCACCTAATGATACCATGTTGACGTGCCACGTTTGATGTAGAATGGTTCCAATCGCGACCGATGCTCGAATTAGAACAGCATGTACCTTCTCGTCATTTGACGAGCGGGTTAGCGGGATCGTGAGCGCAAATCTCATTGGTGGCGCGACGAGAAGTCCCCTCACCCGTACTCATCCCGGACACGCTGTTCGGCGGCGGCAGCGGTGCGGCACGCGTGTCGCGCTCTAACGCTGTGCTCTGTGCTCTCTGCAGCCAGGGAAGGCAAGTCCAAGGACAGCGTCCCGGCGTCCCAGACCTACATGTCACAGGTGTCCAATGACAGCGTCTCTGGATCTCCGCTGGAGGAGCTTCCCGAGGTGTTCCCCGACGCGCGGGAGCACAAGATGTGATGAAGTCAGGCCCTGTCTGGGTGTCCACTGGACCAGCTTCCTGAGGTGTTCTCCGACGGGCGGGAGCACAAGATGTGATGGAGTCAGGCCCTGTCTGGATCTCCGCTGGACGGGCTTCCTGAGGTGTACCCCGACGCGCAGGAGCGCAAGATGTGATGGAGTCAGGCCCTGTCTGGATCTCCGCTGGAAGAGTTTACCGCGGTGTTCCCCGATGCTGGGGAGCGCAAGATGTGATGGAGTCAGGCCCTGTCTGGATCTCCGCTGGAGGAGCTTCTCGTGGTGTTCCCTTATGCCAGGGAGCGCAAGATGTAATGGAGCCAGGCCCTGTCTGGATCTCTGCTGGAAAAGCTTCTCGTGGTGTCTCCCGATGCTAGGGAGCACGAGATGTGATAGAGTCAGGCCCTATGCGAGTTCCCCTTCCAGATGGCTTCACCGAGGTTGCAAATCACAAGGTGTGATGAAGATATGACCTCGGGAACGCAGGAATGCGCTTGCCGCCGCACAAACCGAGCCGTACTTTCCACTGCCGTGCGACGAAATTGTCAATTCTGCTTAGCTTCGAAAAAAAACAAGGAAAAGATACACAACGAGCTTAGCGTGCTGCAAACACAAATAAGATGTATTGCAGCATGCTGCGGAGTGTACATAAATCACGAAGTGGTTGGTTGCTTCACGGGGCTTGGTTGCTTCGGACAAGGGCGGATGTCGTGTATGGATTGTTCTGGATGTTCCTTGCGTCCTTTATTTCGTGTCGGTGATTCTCATATTCCATTAGTCTCCAGCTGGAGGTAATTTTGCTCCTCGATGCGGTCTTTTACTGCTCTTGGCCTTCGTGGGAAGTATGTGATACTTTAAGTTCTCACGTTTTGTAGTACGGCGTTGAGTTGCAACACAAGGCTTAAAACTGCTTTTAATTTTTTTAGATAAGATATCAGAAAGATGCACTGTTTCTGCTGGCATCTGAAGTGACGCATGCCTTCCCAGATAAGCGCAGTGCTAGTTGACTCAGTACGTGCCACTGGCCATCATTAATTTTATCAAAACTAAGAGGAAAGTGGCTTGCCACCTCAAAACCTTACATGCACGCACGTGATTAAAGAACTTCTTCGACTATCAAGCGGAAGCACATGTTCCATCCAGGTAACAAAGTCACGCGCCCAGCCGCGCCAATATTCGTCCCGACCTCTTGCGTTTCGTCATTCATGTCTTGTCATAACAAATGGGTGCGACGTGATCGTTGATAATGTGTGTGATGTGCAGACGTGTGGTGAAAGAATACGAAATGGACCGTGTCCATCCGGTGCATGTTGCAATCCGCTCCAGTCTAACGAACTGGATGCAGATGGAGCTGACGGACATGGCTAATATACGGTTTGGGATCTGAATGTGGTTGGTGTTCGAATCAGCTCATCACTTCAATCCACTGAAAATGCATACCTAAAGACTATGCCAAATCAAGTCAACATTTGGTTTGAAATGAAGCATTTCACAACAAATAGTTATTTCGGCTGCCGGCAAGATACATGTGCAAAACAACCGGGCTGAACGTAAAACATGTTTCATTACAGCTAACCGGTAACTAAAATCATTGAATACACGGTGCGTGTTTGGTGCAGGAACACTTGAGAATGCTTAATCTAACCAATAGCATGGCAAATTAAGTGAATGACGAGGAGTATAATCAGCCTATAAAAACACAAACTTGCCCCAAATAGGTGACTGAGGTTTGAATACAAAAACCCTGGCACGCATTGGGTCTTAAAAGGCAAATGATACAAGTCAGGCGCCCTGAACATTCGTGCCCAGTTGAATTATTTCCGCTTGATTTGCATCTTTTTCAGCATATAGATTGATCACCAGACCCTACCAGGCTTTACCTTATTTTGGCTGATTGAACTCGGATTGGATCCGCCTTGCAGACGCCTTATTGTTTGGTACAACTCTGGATCCTGCCTGGTTGGATACGAATCGATCTGGATCAAAAGAAGGCTGCCAATTTTGTACTCTGGTGGCCAGCACAGGGGACGCGCGTGAAGAATGGCAGAGGTAATTGAGCGTAGATGAAGCCCGTTGATCGCATGCCACTTACCATCGTCTGTCTACCAGCGCTCCAGGCTGGGTAGAGTTATCTGCACCGCTCTATCCAGCACCCGTGGCAGCCTACACGGCTCGAACCCGACATCCCTGAGAATATGCAACATCTGCCGACCAGCTGGTGAGGCGCTGAGAGAACCTGCGTTCTTGCCGTGTTTCGGCCAGCGTGAATGCACCACGTATGATACTGTGGATGCAGATCACGGAGTAATCCCAGTACTGTCCGACCAATACGCACGGCGGTGATTGGTCATTAAGCTGATAAAGTTGCATTAAAACAGCCGGCCACGAGTGAGCTTCTGAGGGCTCGTACAGGGACATCGTCGGCCATGAAGACGTTACAGACGCTTGAACCAGCTCACCCTGTCTAATATCCCATCAACTGCATTTTGTCGTGGCAATCTGGTCATAATCTCCGATAGCGAAAATCGGCACAAATTCATTCATTTCAACTGAAACGGTGAGCTGGGCCGACCACCAGCCGAACAGCTTTCGGGAATGAGGTTTGCGAACACGCACGCGTACGCTGCATCACTGGCAGTGACTATCTCTGAGACGGTCCGTTCGCGCGATGCGCAGTTCATTTCAAAGGGTGTGTAGTTTCTTTTAACTACGAATGTGCCAGATAATGGATTCTACTACACGCCAGGATACGAGTTCGCCGCAAAATGACCTTTATCGGTCCGGGTAATCCATCCAGATCGTGATGTACCAAGACACCTTAATGCAGACATACGTTTTGGGAATGACTGAGCATCATGCGGGCATCTCATGATGCGAGGGTCACTGATGCAGCATCATATTCACTCGTGATTAGTTTAAACATTGTTTTCAACTGAAGCATGCCATTCACATTCTGCCCAAATCTTGATTGACCTCAATTTTGGTTGATTTCAATTTCCTCTGGCTCATCAATTCGATACCTTGCAATCAGTTTGAGTCGAACATGGGACCCCGTCCACTCCGTTATGCAACTTGATACAGCTGCGAGCAGGCTACCCAATCATCGGCTCGACCCACTCGGCAACTAAATCCACTTAGCAACTCGCCTTAATCCGTATTCAGAGGAATAAAAGTAAAGCAATTCAGTTGTGTTCGGTAATGAGCACCGCCTCTGACTGTTAATGCTATGAAGGTAGGGCTTTGGGCATAAACTGTGGTGTCAAGAGAAGGACGTTTGACAAAGTTAAACTTTTTATAAACAGTCCGCAGCAACCATGAGAAGACAAGGAATGAAATAATACGAAGTAACCGTTTCAAACATGATGATGTGGGGTTATTGTGTCCTCGTTTAAAAAAAAGATTGCGTGGAGTTCCTAGCAGATTACGGACCTTACTTAACAGAATACAGACGTTTTCAACACGCGCATATGGACGGAAAATAGGAAGTGCAACAAGAGTAGACAAGCGGCAATTATCTGATTTAATCAATGCTTTATGGGATTTTCCAATGTGCAGCATTTAATTGGACCTAAAGTTCAGAAGTCATCTATTGTTTGAAGATCATGCGTCCCAATCCCCAAGCATGACATCTCTGCCCACCGATCACGACCGCGAATCCGTTCGACCGTGGATTGGGTCTGTCGTAAAATTGTGAAATAAAGGCAGAGACGCATTCGAATAAGACAAAATAAAAAGAGAGCCGATATTGTTTTTGCATTTTTAAGCTTTAGCTCCATCCTTACTGAAGCAAGCGCACAAGCAATTATTCGGATTTGGGAGGATTGTGTCACTTAACATCAGTGAAACAGGCGGGTGTGTGAACACCCCTTCCATCCGTGTAAACCTCTAGCTCATTTGAAACTCTTGTGAACGATAATTTACTGCATAGGTCTGCCTTCTATTAAGTTCTGGCGCACATAGTGCTGGGAATAGGAAAGGAGTCTGAATTCACTCACTTCCACACCGGCTCGAGCTATTCAGCTCTCGGCCTGGTCCCAATCTTACGTGTCCAACCCCGCCCTGCGCGCCCCCTTTGCCCTGTCTGATACTCCATCTGTTATGTCTGATACTCTCCTTGGCTCTCCCGTCTCGTCCTGTTTTGTTCAGTTCGGTCCTGTCTTGGCCCATCCTGCTTTTCTGTGCTCTGCTGTGCACCGCTTTTACCAGTCCTTGGCCCGCCCTGTCCTGCCCCGCCCTGTCCTGCCCGCTCTGTCCTGCCCGATCTGCCCTGCTCTGCTTAGTTATCTCTTGTCGTTACTGCTGTGCACTGTCTTTTGCCCACCTTGCTCTATCCTCGTCTGTCCTGCCTAGGTGTGCCCTGGCACGTCCTGTCCAGCTTAGCACTGCTCTCGTTGTCGGTGTCTAGATGGCCCAGGTTCGATTCTGATCCTAGGCTGATTTGAACTACGCCCCTCCCCGTTTGTAGTATGTCTGTTCGATCTAGTTTCAGCCTGTCTTGTCCTATGCTGCCCTGTCCTGTTCTGCTCTTGTGCCTTTGCGGTTACCATAAGGCTTGCGCAAACCACACCTAGCAGTTAGTCCTCTAGATTTCCAATTTTTACCAGATTGCCATCCGTGGTGCAACGGTGATAACAGACAAAAGGACGCAGTGCGAATACAGACGGCGTCAGTCCGCAACTCTGCCTGCCAATCACAGGCAGGCCAACAGCTGGTGATATCGCCAGCTGCTAGCCTCCGGTGTGTCGCGAGCTCGCGCTGTTGGTGCCGCACTGTCGCACTCGCACTGTTGGCACTCATGCTTTGAAATGAGATCACGGGAGCTGTTTTATAGCGTATGCTAATTCCGATAGACCATTGTACTGAGGACGAAAAATGTCATAGTTTGTAATGTTTTGTTCTCTACCATACTCTGCTAGGCCAATTCAATCCGAACAATCGCGAGGGGCCGCTTTCCTCCGAAACATTCTTTGTGAATTAAACGGCATAATGCAACTTATCTTCGGGCATTTACTGAACTATGCAAATAGAATGGATGGACACTAGACCGGAAGTGACCCAACGTTCAACATTTAGCCTGCAATGATTGAGGCTCCATCGCCAGCTGAAATTTCGAAGGGATCATAAAAATGGACGTAAAGAAAAATGAAGAGGTATCGAATAACCGGCCTAACAAATGTGAAGGTAGCGTGGTACGTATGCTTGCAGCCGCGTTGCAGATCTGACTATTGCATGACATTAAGCGAGAGCCTTGGGTTTTTAGATATAAAAGCCCAAGGATGGCCTGCCAACAAACAACTCAGAGAGAAGCGTATAAAAATTAGACTTGGCATTGCAGCAAGATGTGCCAATTCCTAGTTAACCACCTACTGAAGTCAAATATAACAGAAAACCTGTTAGGTGTCGAGGTTTCTTCTGCGTGAAGTGTACACCATTTTCATAAACACCACGCGTGACTATGCTGCCACTATGGCAGCATATCTTCATATCAGCATATCTAAAAACATATCTTCATTACATTGAAGGCGCATTTTCAAGCGACTGGTCAGAAAAGACGGAGGTGGACTCGAAACAGCTGCAGCTCTCATGCGACACGTGTCTTGATTCACTGTCTCGATCTGCAAGGGCGGCGTCACGAATTTTGAGTTGGAGGAGGCGTGATTTTTAGGATGGAACTATAGGAACATAGTTTTGACTATATTGCCGTCGACTGAAGCATCGTACTTACGGTAAACTTTGATTGCATAGTTACAGCGCAAGGAGGACATGCCGGAGTGTAACTGAAAATATATAAATCCGAGGCTTATAGCTCAAATTCCTGCGCATTGCAGCCGGTTACCGGGTGGGCCCATTACCTTTAAACCCTCACCAGAAGTAGCTGGTTCTGGTTGCGTTTAAAATGCGTGTGTGTTGTTAAAGGACACATGCTGGAGTCCCGGTTAAATCGTGCTCTGCATTGAGCTGAGACATGTGAAGCACCGAAAAAAAACACAAATCGTAATCAAGTACGAATCGCATTCGTACGAAAACGCGTCATACCTTTTCAAACCCCGTCAACACTATCTGTACACTCCCAGCCCTCTCATTCGGAAGACTTCATGCATCCCTTCCTTCATGCTACCCAGGCAAAACTCATTTTTTTAGCACATAGACACAAGTGACGCATAGGCGTCCAATTCCTCGTGCGGCAATGTTGCCGCCTGAAGCCAACCGCCCTCAGACCGCTGGTAGCGCCACCTTCCGTCAGAACAGCAGCGACATCCTGCGTAAAGATTTGGAATCTAACGTCGCTTCTTACAACTGACTTACGCTGACTATTCTAGCAAACAGCAGTGGTGTTCGATACGGTGTTACGAGAATGTCACCAGGTACAATCCCAATACGCCTAAAGTCAGGGGATCAAGGAAATGGATCTGAGTAGGACCAGAATGTCTGTTAGATGAGTTTACTGCGCAGGGGGGCCGCGCTCCCATCATTCCTTGTCGCTGGGGTCAGATCCTGTCACAGCGCTGACAGCAGGTGCTGTATGCTTGCGGTTGGTGTCCCAACCTTGACCACGGCTTCAGTCCGTTACGGCTTGTAGTCGTGAACCGGTCATGACTTCCAGCAGTCGTGTCGCGTTACCACACCGACTGAACCTGACAGTGTTGGGCTGAATCCATGACTCTTCAGCGGACAGTCATTGTTTGGTGCGTTCAGATTGAGAGGCCCCTTGCGGCGCTGCAGCTAGATAGCCCGGTTGATGAAACGCGGAAGGGATACCTCACTATCGCCGTTCTTCTGATGAGATTGCGCACGAAAGGACCAAGACATACCAGGATCTGACGGACTACCTGAAGATAATAAAGAGCATCTGACCAAAGCATGTGAGTGAAATACGTCTTCAAGCCTACACTGCTGGTGCTCATGCTCCCGCGTGGAGGGTGGACCGACAACTTCCTCCTTCAGAAGCACTGTTTTAAGGCATTATTCGTGGCAGGTCATCACATCTATGTTCGCTAAATGGGCCGATATGTGAGACAGATGAAGCACCTTCCCCAGCGTACCAAGGAGAAGCTACTGGCGGGCGCGCACATCTGGTGACACTGGGACAGCGAGACCACAGAGCCAGAGATCAGATGCTGGTTGACCTCGGTCAGCTGCTAAACCGCGTCGTCTGGCCATTTCCTAGGACCGCAGAAGGCCTAGCTGAAAGTTTGGAGATTCGACTAGCCCACTTCACCGCTACCGCCCCCCCCCCCCCCCCCGAAGAAGCTTCCCAGCGAGCCACCCCTTCCCTCCAAGAAGAGAAGCTAGAGACATTCCTAAGCTTGGTTGGAGCATAGAAGCGTGTGGTCTCCCCACCAAAGCTGTCGCCTCAACAGCAGCAGTCATTCCAGAAGCGCTTCTTGATGCAGCGACCTGCAACTGCACCGCTGAAAGCAGGGCACGCAGCGCTGCAAGCTGCGGCGGTAACAGCCACAGTGCAGGCCTTTGGCGTACAGACAGACCACTGCAAGTGTCATGTAGAAATCGCATGCTATATCCCTTGAACCAGAAAACAGATTGACATCGCAGAAAGCGAAGGGGAGCTAGGTGTACATAGTGCTTACTGTGACAAGCATTAGCGAAATGTAATCGGCGCTGACAGGTAGTACTACGCTCAAGGTTGCATTTGATGTCATGACACTACGTTGAAGATCTACTGAGTTTGATAGGTGACCTGTGATTTGGCGTTGAATTATGCCTCGTAGCTAAAAAAGAAGTCGAGACATGCACTGTCCACTCACGTTCATCCGCATTGAGAGCTGTCGCACGACCGTCTATGTCATCCAGATCAAAATAATACAATTGCATAACATTTAAGATGGCAGCAGACGCTATCTCGAATTCCAACAAATGCTCAAGGTTGTACAACTAGCAACCAAGCTAGTTTGGCTTTCCATATTACTCAGAACATATTCCCGTGAAAAAGTTTACGAAAAATAGCATGGTAGGCTCAACATTTTGGCATCTTGACTAATCCGAAAGAAAGAGGTATGGATGCTTCAGCTTGTTTAAGCCTGTTTTTTTTTAACGGAACAAGCCACACACCGTCGCGCACTGGCGTCTGCAGGGCTGATCACATCGCCTGGGGGCGGCGCCGTATATTTGTCGTCAGATGATGGTGGAACGGAAGGCGAGCATGATAGCAGAAGCAGTATTACAAATGTTTCAATTTTTGAAATCCACAATAACCAGTGTAAGCTAGTTATTGTGGTGTATTTGTATAACCCAGTGCTAAGCTGTGTTCACGTAGAGGTCCTGATCCATACAGTTTCCGCGGGGTCTGCAGATGTGCCCAGGGGCCATCGCGCCTCTATGATCCTGTGGAAGAGCATGGTGAACTGTTGAGCAGGGTCCCAAAGCTTAAGCTCAAACCCTAAAGTGGTGTACGAATTGGTTCGAGCTGTTAATTAAGCTGGGGATTGTCACTTGTCTGAAGCTATGATGAGTCTTTTCTGTGCCAGCCCAATATATATTATAATATATATTATATATATATATATGCATGTGTGTATATTCAGTTTCTAGTAAGGCGTCTAGCATCACATTCAATCACGTCGTGTTCGTGAAGTACTTTTTGTTTTAGCTCATGTTCAGGGCAACATACCTGTAGCCCTTCTAAAACTTTTCTCTTTCTCTTGAGGATTTCACAGGCCACCTTCTTTTGCTGCAGTTCGAAGTTCATGAGCCGTTTTCTACACCCTTTGGTAAGCCCTCTTTCTTAACTGTCTGGTCATGAAGCTTCATGTGGGAATATTCTGACAGAATCCTTTCTATTATACATGCTTGATTAAAAATAACTGCTGACTCAGCATTGACAGGCTTTTCGACGCATCGTTTTAGTTCCCGGGAGTTTTACTTGGTATCATCGCTTAGATCAAAGATGGTTCGCACAAAATTACTCATATATTCCTGGCTCCTTACATCCGACGTTTCGAGATCCTATCTCATCGTCGAAGACAAAATGACACAATAAATAGGTTTTGAATTTTAAGGATGCAAAATTGTGCACTACTGTTGGAAAACATCTTTTGGTACGGAGAACATAAATGAAGCATAACTACTTGAAGTATGACAGAATTCTGTTTTAACTTTGATACATTTAAGAAACACTCATAACGGGTATGTTACAAAGACACAATGAGAACACTATTGCGACAATCACATCAGTAGTGCAAAAGTGGAAGGTTGTGCACAAATTTGTCTGTCTGTTTAGGGCCGGAGAGAGTTCGTTAATGAATATGCTTTCCCAAATTTGAAGGCGTCTTCTGTCATTGCACGTCCGTCAAATGTCAGTGCTGTCTGTCAGTTGCCGTCGTGCCAAGGTCATATCGTGTTCGTGTCGCATGTGGTCTAGGGGTGCCCCGTCACGTAAGTGCAGTGCCAGGCATCGTGAGTGTCGTTGTGGTCACATCAATATAATGTATGGAACAAAGTTTGCAGCCTTCGATGTTGCATTTGAATTGACACACTACAATGGTGCATTTTAGTTTGTCGGGTTTGTCGGGCTGTTTCTCATAAGAATGCTAGATATTTTCCTATTACGATAATAAATGACGATGTCCATTTTGTGGTCGTAGCCATTGTGGCCTTTAGCATGTTGAGAAATAATTTCCCGTAAAACTTTTTCGTCTTGTTTGTAAGCAGATGTCATTTGATTTTGATAATACAGCTTGGCGGTTGGTTGGATGTCTTGTCTTTGTTTGTCGTCAAAATGTCTTGTCATATGTCGTTGTATCTCGTTTTCAACGTCAGAATTTGAAAACCGCTGTTCGCCAACATCTGTCTGATTCTTATCAATTCTCAGTGTAGCCCCGTCTAGTCTGAGTAGCGCTTAAATGCTCGTCTAATGAAGGACGTTATGACGCTAATTTTGTAGCGTCGAGGACACTCACTGTCAGCATTTAAGCACCGTCCGTTGTTAGTCTATTTTCGGTATACGGTCATTTTGAATTGCTGTCATTGTTTATCGTCAGTCATGCCAAGAAAGGATATCAAGCCTTGCACACTTACCTCTCTTGTGCATTTAAGCCAGACTACTGCCAAAAGGTGTTTTTGAGACGTCCTGGCTGGTCAATGTCTCTAACTTCCAAAAATATATCGTCTACGTAGCGCCAGTAAATTTTCGGTCTTGTGCCGTCAATTTGTAGTATGTCGGTTTCTACGTGTCCCGCAAAGGCACCACAGTCAGTCACGTCGAGTTCGTCAAATACTTTTTGTTTTATTTCATGTTCAAGGCAATAGTGCTCTCATTGTGTCTTTGCAATGGTCCTATTATGAATGCTTCTTATATATACCAAAGTGAAAATAGGATTCTGTCATACTTCAGTTAGTTATGCTTCATTTATTATCCCCGTACCAAAAAATGTTTTCCAACATTACTGCACAATTTTGCATGCTTTAAAATTCAAAACTTATTTCTTATGCCCTTTAGTATTCCCCGACGATGAGATAGGAATTTGTGCGAACGATCTTTAATCTAAGCGATGATGCCAAGTCAAACCCCGGGAACTGGAATGATGCGTCAAAGAGCCTGTCAATGCGTGAGTCAGCAGTTATTTTTAGTCAAACATGCATACAAGAAAGGATTCTGCCGAAATATTGCAACAAAAACTACATGACCAGGCGGTTAAGAAACAGGGCTTACCAAAAGGTATAGAGAACGACTTGTGAATCACCAACTGCAGCAAAAGAAGACGGCCTGTGAAGTCCTGAAGAGAAAGAGAAAAGCTTTAGAAGAGCTACAGTTATGTTGCCCTGAACATAAACTAAAACAAAAGTACTTGACGAACATGACGTGATTGAATATATTACATATATATATATATATATATATATATATATATATATATATATATATATATATGCGCTGAGCCTACTTACAAAATGCCATGGCTTTGCACGCACAAGCGTAACCATGGTATCTAAAAGGTGTCGGGTTTGTTAAGCGCCTCTTTAAAAGATTCTTAATGTAGCCCGCGGCCAGCCGCGGAGTACTGATTCTCCCTATGTTTCTTTGAGCATGAGTAAAAAACGAAGGCTTTCAGAGAATTTGTATGCATACTTTAGCTTTGTTCTATCAAGATCAGCGACCCAGGTCAAGTCAAGGAATTAGCCTCTAAAAAAGCTTGACCGCACATAACGTTTGTGTTCTTTATTTGTGATTGTTCAAACCTGCTATGGAAGTAGAACATGGTAGTACCTCTAGTTTTCATCTTTCAGATTTTCCAAAATAGGCAAGGTGGGTGACCAAAAGTGAGGTCAACGCTTGCTATCTCTTTTTGCAAATAATCTAAATTTGTACGCGTTTATGCGCAGCTTTGGCGTTTTCGTATGATAAAAAGTACACACTCAATTGCTTAACCACCATTCGACCACAGACCACATGACACTGACCCAGGTCATGATCTTCCCTATGGGCACCTTCTTGAAAACACGTGCTGAGCTCAAAATAGGCAGTTTTGATAGACAATTTTGGACGCATAACTCAAACAACCCACTGAAAGCATGCTATGATATCATTCTAAGGCATAATGAGGTCACAATAGATCACGTGAGAACATGCAAGGTAATATGAGGTTATCGAAGGTGAAAGGCCTATGTTATTAGCATTGGAGAGGCTAGATGAACGAATGTGACGCATGTAATCGCTTCCTCATCGTGTTTGTAAATCTGATGACGTATAATGTCATATGACTTTGCTCAGTGCCTTTTCTCAGTTTGTTACAAATACACCGCCAAGCGCCGAAAGAACTATACATAACATAAGCAACAGCTAAGCAATTTTGAATATAGGGAGATACGGATCATATTATTTCTGACCACAAAGGCACTTGACTGTCACATGGAACCGGTCAACACTTTTCAGATGGATGGCCTCTAGGTCACCCTAAAATGACATTTGTGTGTCTGTAATACTTTTCTCCCACAGCTACACCTAAAAAAAACTTTGTCAGAACCACACCGTGGAAAAGTATCGTTATTGTAAGCTGATAATAGACCAATTTTGAACGGTGATCTGATCTGAACTGAGCTCTGTGGGGGAACAAAAATGGTCGACATAAATTCTCCACAATCTTAACGTTCATTTTCGTGCGCTCAATATTCGCCTTAACGTGTTGACGTAGGTTTTAGCCGAACCTATCGGAACGACTGCTTTCTAACCTTTCGTGACTTCTCGTGACCTTGCAATGGGCCCAAGGTCGAAATTTCAGTGTGAATTCTTCATGGTTCAAAGAGATCTTTACACCGGTATCTTTATTGTTTCATACGGTGTCTGAAAGTTCGAGATCCCAGGGAGAAGTCAGCATCCCCCCCCCCCGGCCGGACAGGGCTGTCTCGGACCTCCGGCCGGGCAAAGGTCAAGTGTGATCAAGCCAGTTACGTCAATTACGTCAATCAATTACGTCAAAATCGGCACACAGCTATAGGGGAGCATGTACGCAAGAGATCGCAACGGAGTTGATGACCAGATCAGAATGATGAGAACCTTCAGCAGTTTTACATTACTCCAGCCATGGTTACAGGTATGCGCCTTTCAGTCTTAGCCATGCGTTTACCATCATCACGTCACATATCATTTTACATTACAGAAACATAATTGGTGAAAACCGGCAACCAAAATGCTGGGTGCTTGGCGCCGACATGGCCTCTGGAAGGATGTGGAGCGACGTTCGTCTTGATCCGTTCAAACAGAACCGAAAAGGAAGTCAGCGTGCATAAATTCGATTAGGATATACGTACAGCTCTAAACTGCGCAAAATCTGACGTCACAAAAACAGCCTTGTTGATGCTCGCGCAAATTCCTGCGATGCTAATCATTCCATGTCGCATACTGGTATGTGGTCCGTGTGGCGGCAACCGGATCGACCGATTGCAAAGGGCGGCAACTTCCGGCATGCTAACATAAACGGTCGGGGCAGACCGGAACACATATACGACAAATATGCAACACTCGAGATGTGCGACACAGCTGAACTGACGGCGCACCACAATGTGTGCGCAGCGGGCCGTCGCGAGCGAACGGTCGGAACGCACTCCCAGGTGAACTGAAGGCGCTCCATTCAGTGTGTGTCGCGCAGCGGGCCATCACGAGCGAGCAGCCGGAACGCACCCCCAGCTGAACTGACGGCGCAACACAGTGTTGGTGCAGTGGGCTGTCACGAGCGAACAGCCGGAACGCACCCCTAGCTGAACTGACGGCGTTCCATTCAGCGTATGTCGCACAGCGGGCCGTCACGCACCCCCAGATGAACTGACGGCGCTCCGCTCAGTGTATGTCGCGCAGCGGGCCGTCACGAGCGGACGGCCGGGACGCACCCCAGAACAGGTGACCAACCGACAAGCCCGCGCCGCGATGTCAGCACCGGCCGCGCTGTCACCCGGCGGCGGTTGCGTGCCGACTCCGACTGACGCCTTCGCAGTCCAGAAGCGTTAATTAGAGAACAAAGCGCGTTACAGGTCACCAGCCCACCTATTGATCGGCGTCGGCTGGCGTCCCCCTGCCAGGTGAGGCGCGCCGCGTCGGGCCGCTGGTGGGGCTGGCTAACATGCATAAGTGATTTGTTTGCCGGACGTGTCTCGCTGCCGACGCAGCCCGGTATCCGTCGGAGTTGCTCTGTGCCACCGACGTGCTGTCGTGAAAACTCCTCATCGACATGAACTTTCGGCGAAATAAGCCTGTGTCTGTGTGTATGTGTGTACCCGGGGGCGTCACTTTTTATGTTTTTAGCGGGAAGAGCCGCTCCGATGCTGACTTAAGCCCCACCCCCCCCCCACCCCCCAATGCTTCTCTTAGGGTCTCAACAAAGAAGATGAGACAGAAAGGAATACTGGACCCATAAAATGGGGAAGATTTCCCCTGAAATATTAGTACACAAGGGACCTAGAGGAAGGCATCACTATTAGTTCCATGTTGATTTGGCACCACATAGTATCCTGAAGGTACTCGTCATTCTAAATCCTTTCTGTGTTAGGTCAATCTGTAATTATTGACATGTTTTTCATACAATAATGCATGGATCAGGACAAGCAGAATGTACTGCAGTGTGCGGCAGCTTTTAAAGCGATGGTTTCACATTAGAAGATATTGAGACAAGCAACACGTATGATGTTGAAAGCCCAATTATAACCAGGGGCATAGTTTCACAACCTGAGAGGGGGAGGGGGGAGTGGTCTAAACAGTGAAAAATGATTCAACCCCTACCTACGTCGCCGCAAGATATGCCCATACACTGATTTATCCACAGAGTTGACCCTTTCTTCCCGAAGTTGGAGAGGGGGCTGGCGCCGAAGTTCGGGGGGGGGGGGGGGGCAGCTGAAGCCCTCCCCAACTGAATAGGAAACTTCACCCCTGCTTGTAACTAACTGCATGTGCTTTTAATCCCTGGCCCTGATCGGGGGTTGGTGCACGCCCAGTTTTTTTCTCATTTGGAATACCGCTCTGGCATGTGCAATAGTACCCAATTCTTCCGTAGCCTTTGCAATGGAGCGTCCACCGCGCGTGTTTTGATGCTAAAGCTGAATTCCTAAATGAGATCCTAGCCTTTTCGGTTTAAAAGCAGCGACGTTGTCGAGGAGCACTACGC
>NW_023596136.1:35331831-35442001 GCF_011947565.3 Pollicipes pollicipes
ATTTTATACCCGCTGCATGTATATTCAAAATGTGAAGCATTCAATTAAAAGAATGCCCTACATTTCAAGATAATGAGGGACGCATCACATATAATGCAGCTCATTCATATAAAATGGTATGCTTTTAAGAGCAAAGGACTGATTTAGGCGACACAGTTTCACTATTTAGCAAACATGCTCCCCATACGTCATCGTTTGATTGCATCATAGAACGTTTGTATGACGTCATAGGTGCTACCAAACTGACCGTGCGAAGTTGCAACCGTAGTGGACGGCCTGACACACTTGTAGCACTTCAACTTCTCAAGAGGTGTCGTGGTAATCGGTGCGTTTTTCCCGAACCCAAGCATCGTTACGTGTTTGTGTTTTGGCCTTTGCTCTTGGAGTTCTTGCATATTAATCCATGAATTCATATTTTTACTTGCACTGACATGCTGGACGATGAGGCTATTCTGAAGTTATACGATTGCGAATATTATTTCCGTGCTAATTAGGACCCATGTCCAACTTCTTATATTATGTAGCGCAATACGTGATTCGTTTCTTAAACTTGCAGAGCCTGCACATATTGCTCGAGAACCAATTGACATCCGTTGTAGTTGTAAAAGCAAACATATGAACGACTCGACGATTTCATTATTCTTGGCCTTGAACGCCGCATCGTCAATGGGTTGGAAGGGTTTAATTATGTTTGATGGCGTCATGCATGCCTGAGTGGCCTTAGTCTACACGGAATAATCTGCACATCTTCGTGGTCGTGTAGCTAAGGAACTAGACGGTTTTAGGTCTTGAGAAGGGCAGGGCTGTGAACTTCACCGAATGATCTTTAAGACGAATATTTCAGCTCAACACCCCCCACTAAATTGTGGAGCGCTCGCTTAACTACGTGTGCTTCTCAGCGGCTCCATATGAGTTCAGCGGAAGCTTTTCAGGCACTGTTCACGTGTGTTCCGATTTTGGAATGTGTTTTTTACCCTCTTTGTGTACCCAATGTTTCCATTTCCAGTTTTTCTTTATGCGTCGTTTTTGCAAAAGTGGAGAGGAGGATAGCGAATTATATTTTGGTTGTGTGTTTCTGTATTCGGCTGATTGCTCCGTCAGTTTGTATTTCGCTACCCTGTGTATGATTTGGCGTAGAGCCATTAAAGCATCTTGGAGTGATACCATATTTTTTTCGATAAACGTATGACTGGTTGACAGCCAATTAAGTTCTTTGGTACCAGAAATTGTGCTGACGCACGCCAGACACGAATAACTCGATGCTCACCTTTACTTTGACCTGAAGTATCGAATAGCCAATGAGGTGGTAGTATTCATGTGATGTTTCCATGGTGTCATGAATGGCGAGGTGACCTTGAAGTAGTCTGCACGAAATAGTTTGTACAAGTTTGCGGTCGTCTGGCTCAGAAACCAGAGGGCTCTAGGTCTTAAAAGGCAGGGCTGTAAACTGCTCTTGATCTTCTTGATCTTGATGATGATCTCGATGATGATCTTGATCTTGATGATGATCTTGGTGATGATCTTGATCTTGATGATGCTGTTCAAACTGACTGTCTCATTTAAAAGCCCCAAAGAAATGTGGAACGCTCCCTTTAAAAAGGACCCGCACCACGTGGTGCGCACTTCGTGCCATCACAGGTTTCAAGTCACATCACGTCATCACATCACATCTCCATCACAAGTGAAAATCTATAGACAATCAGTAGATACTTCGAACTGCTCAGCCTTATACCCACGGGGCAATTTGTTCTACCAGATAAAAGCGGCCAACCGTCACACAAATCATTTCTTTAGTTTCCTCGAATGCATCTGCATACCTGCCAGCCTAGAGGAGCTCCTGCGCTCTGGCATGGAGGTGAGTGTGCATTGCTGATCCACTGCATTGAGGGTAGATGATTGTATTTCTGTGTCTCCCCCTCGGTCCGGTGACGGGTTCTCTCTTTCGCGATTCCGGACCTACTGACCGTTCCGCTTGACTCTCGCGGGTAGGGGATCCGATGCTTGCCTCTCGCGGGTAAGGGATCCGACGCTTGACTCCCCGGGCAGGGGATCCGCTTGACTCTCGCGGGTAAAGAATACGACGCTTGATTCTCGCGGGTAGGGGATCCGACGCTTGACTCTCGCGGGTAAGGGATCCGATGCTTGACTCTCGCGGTTAGGGGATCTGACGCTTGCCTCTCGCGGGTAGGGAATCCGACGCTGATTGATCTCGGTCGTTGATGTTATACGCCCCTTGATTTTATTACGCTTAGGCGAAGCTGTACAGTTGCTTGTTGCGAGAAAGGCCTTAAGTAAACACCGTGCCACGTACGCATCTGAAACACAACACATGCTAGCCTCTCAGGGGGCCACTGATGATCTTGCGCTGATGATTAGAGTCATGGGTCACCTCGCAGGCCCATCGGTGACCTTGCAGAGTGAAATGTACGGCACCAAGTTTGTGCTCGCACTGCGTTTACAGCAGCGCCGGCGTTACCCCGTTAGCATTTCGGCTAGATAAGCTGTTACGCGACACTTTTCGCGACAGAAACTATTTCGGCGCTCCCGGAAAGGCCAGATGTTTCAATTTAACACCATTGGCTTAGGGCACTTCCCTTTATATGCGTTGATAAGTGCTGCATTGTTATCTCTGTACACTTTTGTGTTTGGAGGAGAGGGTGGGACAGACACAGTGCCGTTAAAGCCGCGAGCGGCTCTGCATGGCAAATTGGCATTTCTGTTGGCAGAAAGCCAATGCCCCGGTCGAATCCGCCGGGCTTCGAGTGGTCCTGGTAGTGTTCACTGACCTAACTCTCATTCCCTGGAACGTTTTGGCTCCTCACGATTTTTGGGATTCCTTGAGAACCACGGCCACCACCCGTGAGAGTCTGGCTTGGAGTTATGAATCTCGTGACAACCGTAGTCCAGAATGCCTACGGGCAATATGCCCCGGTATTGGATTCCGCACGATCCCCTGCCGCATTTCGAAACCGGCTAACTGCGACGCCACTGATCGTAAATCGCATAACTCGGTGCGTAATCAGGCATTCAACCTGAGCATGAATTTAATAGCAGACGCCCCTGCAGTCCCGGTGCGGCCGCCCAGAGGCCGTGCGCGTCATGCTGACACCTTGCTGGCGCCTCTGTGTGTGGCCACATCCCCAGCCCATCACTCGCACCGCCGACGGCCATGTCCACACCATAATACCGCGCCGTCCCATGGCCGCGTCCGTCCGCGCCCCGCAGCCGTCCCGGAGGTCATGCGCGCGGCGACGCTGGTGAGGCAGCGGCGCCCGCCCGCCGTCGCCACGCTGCCGCCGGCCGCGCGTGCGGTCAGCGGTGCCCCAGGCTCTGCAGCGGCCTCCTCCAGCGCCGATCGCCCGTGCCGCACGCTGCCGCCGCCGCGCGTGCGGTCAGCGGTGCCCCAGGCTCTGCAGCGGCCTCCTCCGGTGCCGTCCGCCGGTGCCGCACGCTGCCACCGGCCGCGTGTGCAGTCAGCGGTGCCCCAGGCTCTGCAGCGGCCTTCTCCGGCGCCGATACGCCGGTGCCGCACGCTGCCGCCGGCCGCGCGTGCGGTCAGCGGTGCTCCAGGCTCTGCAGCGGCCTCCTCCGGTGCCGATACGTCCGTGACGCACAGCGCTGCCGCGCCGCGCGTGCGGTCAGCGGTGCCCCAGGCCCTGCAGCGGCATCCTCCGGCGCCGGTCAGATAGCCGGCTGGCTATCGCGCGCGGCGTGTATCCCGCCGACGGTGGGTGGCGGCGGCCAGAGACCCGCGCTGACCGGCCTGGCCAGCACGGTCAGCTGCTGTCGCCGCCTGTCCGGGGACAGACGCCGGACGTCTCGCGGCGGCCAGCGCGCTCACCGGGCGACGGAGGCTGGTGAGTGGACACCCCTGTCGCGCCTCGAGCGGCCGCTAGGATCAAGGCGACCGGCGCGCGTCTTCCGCTGCTGGAATGAAGATGAGGTGGCGGGCCCACGCGGAAGCAGCCAACTGGGGTGGGCGCAGGGGGCTTGCAAATTCGCTTAATTCAGTCACGGGGTGGGCCGACCGTTTGTACTACGCTGTGGAACGTCAGCGACATAGTCGACGAATCGCAATTTTTGCAATCCTTGCAATCCCTCATTTTCAAAGTTTGCAATCCTTGCAAGATGTAACGAACGTCGAATTGCCTCTTTTACTTAGTTCAAGACAACGGATGTTATTAGACCGTAAGTGGCTGCATTGCTGGAATTGCTGTGATGCTCACTCCACCCGTTTCAGCATGCATGTATTTTTTAGCAATGTTACGCCGAAAAGGTTTTTCTTTCGTGGTAATCCATGCTCCGATGTTTGGGAGATCAAAGTTGCCTTCGCTGTTAGTGATTTCAAGCCAAGACACCGCCAAGAACATTTCTGAACCTAAAAATTGGAGCAACTCAGCTGGAGTAAGCCACGTGCTCTTAGCCATCCACCCTATCAAATCAAAGTAATTGCTTTCTGAAACTCTCTTAATAATACTAATTAACTCTAAACTCTTCCAAAGTGTGGTCCAGTATATGTGCCGGATGTGGCTGTGGCATTAATGGTGCCCCTGTCTAGGTCACACGCACTGATAAAACTAAATAACATCATGTATGTATTGGAACATAGCCTGCATTGGTAAGGTTTCGTATGGGCGGGTGACAGTACCTTCATCTAGAAGCAACTGTTTAGAATTGCAAGGAATGTTGTGTTTTTCTGGCATTCTTTTCAAAACATATTCACTTGCCTATTCATTGCTTATAAACGACAGCAAAATGATTTGCGGTATACCAATGAGAGCCTTTTGGAAGATATCGGGAGCAATTATGAAACAATATATGGTCTGATAACCGCGTAAAGTTTTTCTTTGATATTGGAACGTACAGATGCATGGTATTAACATTGAAGCCAGGTTGTTGTGACGTGTTGCAGGCTGGCTGCTGTTGGTAAGCATTGCCAGCAATATCAAAGCTGGGAGCCGCGTTTTTTCTGAATCATGTCAAACGTTATAAACTGCTTTAAGAGAGGCTCGGTTCACTTGCAAACGCAAGTACAACTAGAGTTTTGTAGCAAACAGCTTACGCTCCAATCAGTGAGGGGTCACTTGACATCGTCGCGGGGTGAAGCCATCTCCGCGTGGCGTCATCGCGAAACACATGCCGTCATCGGCGCCACTCCTTGGAATGCCCGCCGAGGCGTAATCACCAATTAGCCCCTGTGGAGGTCATTAGGGGCCACCGGCGCGTGCTGAGGACGCGTGCACGCTGACGCCGCCAGGAATGCCGCGCCATGACGGCTGCCAACATGACGTGACAGCCGCGTCCGTCTGTCATTGGCGTGACGCTCACGACGGCAGCGCTCGGCTGGCATAATAACCGGCTGGTGCCAAGCATCGGCGCCGGATGTCAGCGCTTTGATCCTGGTGTCAGAGGACGAGTGTCGAACGCACTGGTCTTCCGCTGCCTGCGGACCCTTTCAGACCATGTCGAGCGGTCTCCCGAGTGCTATGCTCCAGTGTCATTCAGTCTCGACAATCGTGCGAGTCGTCACCAAGCATAAAAGCAGTGATGTCGCTAAGATTTTGACCAGGCGGGTGTCAGATCGGATAAGAGGGAAACCCTTACCAAAGGGTCTCTCGTCGTCGCTATAGGACCCTGCTTTGCTATAATTTGGAGTATCCTTTTAGACTCAAGATTCTATCTGGTACCTTTGGGGACATTTTTAATGTTTAAAAGACCCATAGGACATCTTAGACTGTCGGAAAGTACTTCTGGCACCTCTTGGGGCAGGCATGGTACCCAAAACTCCCCCCATTGACTGCGCTTCCGCAAACAAGAAAGGTGGACTCATAAGTGTCCGAAAACGGCGGCTCTATGCCTGGGTGCAGCCAAGGGGAAGCGGTAGTCCTGGGTTTATCCATTTTCACCAAAATGACCCCTGACAGGAATTTGATATCAGCGTGATGCATTGCTGCTGAAATCTGCCCCACCTCCTCCTTTAAGAAAATGCTGGCTGTAGTGTGGCTGTGTGTGGATCAAGAACGCAATGGTAGACTTGCAAAGTGTATGGACATTGAAGGTTTATACCCAGATCACCACAGCCATTGCCTCCGCACTCATTATCAAGCAAATAACTCATTTTCTTGCTATCAGGCAAGAAAATGAGTTACTTTTTGCTCGATAACAAGCATTTAAGACACTAGCCTGAACAACTCTGTACCCAAACATCGATGGTACTGGAAAACATATGGATTAAGCTGCAGTAATTTACAAATTCATGACGTGCTAAATGATTGATGCTGTATAGCAGTATGGAACAGTCCGCTCCCAGTTACACAAGGTTTCAAAATGCTGACTTCCGGGTCAAGTAAGTTCAGTGACATGGTGAGCCTTGAGATGAAAAGCGATACCGTTGTTTAATTTGACAACACCACCAAAATGCGCTACTGGCGTAGATGTTACCGCGGACCAGAGCTTCACGTCAAATTGGGTCAGTGGCATGTGATAGCCACAGCATGTCATTGAAAAATTAGAGAGCAACGCGGCGAGGCGAGCAAGGTGTGAGGGCTGCAGGAAGAGCACATTATAACACAATACCAAAATACTGCAAGTTTACACACATTTTGGTCTGACATGCTGAGACAAAAAAAACAGCTGATTGAGATCACTGCCTTGACCTGACCTGGACATAAAATAATAGTTAATAACAAACCAATGTAGGAGGAGATCCTGAAAATTCCAGACTGGCATAAGCCGTTCTCCAGCTATTTCCGAATAGGCCATGTGTGGGGACACCTGCCTCCCTTCAGCGGGAGAGTGGGCCTGCCTTCCTTCAGTTGGTGATACCAGCGCAACATATTTTTGTCCCCTTTCGCAGCATTTCACTCTTCCGATAAATAACCGCATAAAAAGCTGGTCAGCCCCCGCACCGACGTCACCGCTGCCCACGCGCTGAAAAAGCTAATTGTTGCCGAGATTCATTACGCTGACGCGACTACCGACCCTGGCATGGGGACCATATGTTCCGCTAATGACTCGCTCCAGACGCAGTGGACAGCGGTCATCGCCGGTACAATACACGGCCCGGCACTGCTTCGGCGCGGCGGGCAAGACCAGCGAGCGTGACCCGAGCTTCCGGCGGTCACACTTGGCATGGGCGCGAGGCTGCGGCAGCCACGGTCCCGCGGGAGTCACGGCGGGCGCCGGCGTGGATTGACCCGGCAGGTTATGGTGTGCCGACGACGAATGCTGATGTCCGATGCAGCGATTGACGCGAGACTGTGATTGGTCAGATGCCGATGCAGCATTTGACGCAATGTTGTCATTGGTCAGATGCCAACGCAGCGATTGACGCGAGGTTGTGATTGGTCAGATGCCGGTGCAGCGATTGACGCGAGGTTGTGATTGGTCAGATGCCGGTGCAGCGACTGATGCGAGGTTATGATTGGTCAGATGCCGGTGCGGTGATTGCAGGCAGTTCGTTTTGTATGTTTTATTATTGTTTTACAGCCGCTAAAGGATGGAGTCGGCAACTAATTACTTAATGTTAAACGCACGGGCTTTGTGCGGGCGATGCCGAAGGATTACCTGTAACTTGTGCGTGTCCGGAGTGCTGGCCTAGTAAGTGGTGGTGTGGGTGATACCGAGTGTCCGACAGTGATCTGTAGGGGGTGAGAGTAATAACTACAGCAAGTATTGTCGTGGGCGAGTTAAGAATTGGTCAAAAACCTTTACAGGTCAGAAGGATGACTGCGATGACTGGTGCGGATGATGACAAGTTCCGTTCAGTGACCTAACGGTGGGGGCTTAAGGCGTTCACCCGGACGCGGTGTTAATGCTGACAGGCTCTTCTCAGTGACCTGTAGGGGTGGGAGCGATGACCCCAGTGAGCAGCAGCATGGATGATGACAGAATCCTCTCAATGACCTGTCATGGTGAGAATGATAACCCCGGTCGGCATTAATTTAGCCGGCAACAGAGGTCGGTCAGTGACCTGTCACCGGGTCGGGACGGCGGCCGACGGCCGGCTGGCACCGCGCCAGCTCTGCTGACGTTGTTTTTGGACGGGTCGGCCCTGCTGCCGGTGCCGGGTGCGGGGCATAGTCCAGCCATGACCACCGCTGCCCTGTCGGGCTGTGAGAACACTGGCGGCCGGCGGCAGGTCGACTCTGGCCAGCCGGGCTGACAGCAGCGGTGGGCGGAGCTCATGCTGTTCTGTAGCAGCTTGTTGCGTGGTTTAGTGCGCGACCAACTGCGAGTGTGTCACATATTGTGAGGAGTGGCTCACCCGATCAGTTCAGCGTAACATGTTACAAGACACGCCACTGGTGACGGATATTGTGAGTGTAGAACCCAAGCCCAGGTGGTGGATCAACGGAGCTGTCAGCTGCCCTACTTCATTGCCACCAGTGTGGTATGCTTAACATATTATAAATGTGCTTTGGTTGTTATATTCTCTCACTAGAGAACTATCTTTGTCTTCGGTGATATCATGTGATAATCATATGTCATGCTTTCGCCATTTGCTCTCAGACTACGACTTAACAAATATGTCAATGTGTCTACTCATTTTTGAGAACGATCACAAGGCATTACTTAATTCGTGAAGACTAATTTATTTGTGAATCTATTTTGAATGATAATTATTCTAGGCTAATGAACAAGGGCATGTCATACCTCTGCTTAAGCCACTACGTACATCTAAGGTCATACCTCTGCATAGGCGTCTTTTGATTCCTAAAAACTACATTTTGTACTTCGGTGACCTCCCAAGAATATCACGTCGTCCACGTTCAAGCGATGTTTCTTGTTTCCTACACGTCGAATGTCAGTAACTGAAAGCGAGGCCGTAAACGAGCATCATTCGAGGTCTACTCCACAAATTTTCTGATAATAGTTGTCATGGGGTATAATAATGAGTCTCTAGCATGTAATGCATGGTTTTAATTTCATAGTACAAACCTCAGCCATGATAAGTGTGACCTGGCCTCTGTAGCAAAAAATCGTTTGTCATTTAACAGCAGCCACAATGTTTTTATCCTTAGAACTGAAAATTTGTTTAGTTAACGCAGAATTTCACACATGAGCAAGCAAGGCGTTGAGCCCATGTTTTTCTCGGCAACTATTGTGCGAAATTTCAAACGCGACCAAGTTGATGACTGATACCATTCCTGTACACATGGCAAGAATCTTACTACATGCAGAAACTCGTTAGACTCCCCAGTGCAAGGACGGCGGAAGCAGACTGGCCATCTCCTCCACCCAGGGGGCCACTTACCAGCAAACCTTGGACGTTCCATGATAAGAAATCATAACAAAATCATGCCTCCCGGGTCCCGGCACCATAGATCACAGGACTTTCCCAGACAACTACTCTAGCCGGCGAAATTCGGACACTTGTGTCTTTGCCAGTTATGGTTGCACTGTTCGAGCGCCAAGTTGTTAACAGACCTGCTGAAAGACTCATTAAAAAAAGAAAAAGCACTACTGATGCTACACAGCACGCGGAATGCTTCGTGAAGACGGCTTAAATTATATAACTGAAGGAAGGGATAAGGTCAAATGGATGACTCCAAGATCATACAGCTTTCTCTTAAGAGACAGACCCATGCTTCGGTGGCCTACAACTCAAACGAGACGCAGCTGCTATCGTCTGACACGCATATTCACGCAAACAGTGACTGGTCTTGCGAGCTTATCTCGTCTCCGCGAAAGCTGATTCATTAGCATTCAACGAAGCGTTTCGATAGTTCGCCGCAGCTGCCAGAACTTCAGAACTTCTGCTTCCAAGAACGTAGACAAAGACCCTAGTTGGGCTCGTCCGTCTACTCAGTTTTGTGATTACGGGGACCGACTGAGGCTGTTATTCAGCGGTAGATTTTCAGTAGTTTGAGTGACTCAGAGAAAATCCGAATGCGCGTAAATCAGGTATTGTCTACGCTTGGGAGGAAATCGGATGGGTCTTTCAAGCCGGGAAAGATACTCGAGCCGGCTGGGCGACACAACACGCCGAGTCTCCCACTCAGTATGAAAGACCCACCACACCTGCACTGGAAATTGATGCACCACCTGACTTGGCATTCTTTAGATCCGTCCAGCTCGGCTCTAGAACGGACCGGACCTGCCCTGGACCGGACCCAAATGGCTTGCCTAGACCGTGCGACGTCAGAATCCAAGCCGCTAGCCAACGGTTTTTAAACTGGTGCTTTGGTCTGTGCTTTGTAGCCGTGGAACGTCGCCAGATCTCAAATTCCTGGCGTTGTAACATCCATGAATGTTGAAGGCTCACATTTAACTGACGATTCCTGCCACGGACCAAGGTCGGGGTCCAGCGCCACCAGATTATTTGAATTCAGCAGCGGATATTTTTCTGATCACCCGCAGGGAACCCGGCTGTAGTTTGAAATGCCTTCTACTTTGAGTGAACAAATACGCTGGTGCCATAGGTTCCCTCTGTTCTCCCCGGTGCTTTTTTCCGGTGCGAGAGGCCGGGCTGATCTTAGCCTTTTCCGTAAAGGCTTCAGGTTCTGTGGTATTGCAATGGTACGGTGTAACGGATCACGAGAATCAGTTGTCTTTTTCATTTGTTGCAGGTTCGCGTCATTTTTTGTAATTTGAAGAAGATGCGTAAGAAAATGGGTATAGACCATGATTTGCTCGTCGTTCATGAAATTGGCCCGTCATTCTTGTTGTCTTTCATTGTTGTGCTGTTGTCTGTCATTCTCTCTTCGCTCGACTTCAAAAAATGCCCGTCATTCTTCAATCGTCATTCCTATAGGAGACGGAGTCGTCAGGGCCTGCCCCACGCCAACTGGGCCTTCGGCCAAAATGTTTTGACTGTTGCGCATCGCAGCAAAACATCCGAGCCGCTTCTATTCCCGGAAAACTAGCAGACTTGTTTCATAAGTGACCGCTCTTACAATCGAATGGGGTACATAAAGAGCTGTCAAAAGCCATGCTTCGACAGTTTGTTTTGTTTGTTAACTGTTGTCATGTTTCGTTATCCACGTCTCAATGGCTTAAAGTGCCGCTTTTATGAACATTTTTGAAAACCTTTACGCTGCAGCAACCTTATCTTATCTGCCACGTGAGTGATCGATAAACTGCCAGGGTTATTATTGTTGAGAAGATTCAAAAGTGAAAATTACATAAGGGAACAGAAACGGTGCAATGGTATCGTTACCTGCCATGTTTGTTGATTAGATAAAGTACTGCAATGCTGAGCCCAAGTTAGCCTAAGCTGCCATTTACCACAACCAGCGCAAATCCTTTGTGAAAACAGCAACGCTTCCACTCGCTGGTGTTATGCATACATCACGCGGGAGGGATGAAGATAATCTTCACCGATATCGGCACGCCTTGAGTGCTTTTCTTCTGGCGAACGTATCCGTGTTGCGCCTTCAATTTAGGACGAAGCGCTGAGCAACGTCGTTGTGGAACGGCGGCGGGTTCAAAGGGCTGAATTTCCATACTAACGCGATCGGTGGTGTGCGAAACACGCACGGGAGAGGGACCGATATCGTTGCTACGATGCCGCCCGCGGCCGGCCGTGCATCAGAGGCGACAGGCAATCTGCTCAGGTGACTGGTGGCCGCGTCGATAGTCATTCCGAGCCACGCCTGTGCGCCGCACTGGGTGGCCGCGTCGATAGTCATTCCGAGCCACGCCTGTGCGCTGCACTGGTGGCCGCGTCGATATGTCATTCCGAGCCACGCCTGTGCGCTGCACTGGTGGCCGCGTCGATAGTCATTCCGAGCCACGCCTGTGCGCTGCACTGGTGGCCGCGTCGATAGTCATTCCGAGCCACGTCTGTGCGCTGCAGAGATGGGGAGAGTAAGTCACGTCTGTGCGCTGCAGATATGGGGAGGGTAAGTCACGTCTGTGCTCTGCAGAAATGGGGAGAGTAAGTTACGTCTGTGCGCTGCAGGGATGGGGAGAGAAAGTGACGTCTGTGCGCTGCAGAGATGGGGGAGAAAAAGTCGGGACGGTAAGCCAAGTCGAGAGCACAGACGGCCTCTTGCGATAGCACAGACAACTGTGAATGGGAGTGAAGTCAACAAACGCATCAGCGCATTGTGCGGGAAAGACACATTGGCCAAAGGTGATCCAAAATGTTTAACCGTATTCCTCATTGTTTCCGTTGGATGGTAGCACGTATTTTCACCTTTGCCTGCTAACTTCTAAACGTAAAATTTCTTGCTCGCTGGGGTCATGGAGGAGAGATATAATGGGCGGAATGTCGTCCAGATGAGTGAGACGACTCTGACGACGCCCAAGCAATCCAGACCGCCCCGTTGCACATCCAGAATAACCCACAAACAGGTCTCCACGCCGGGCAGCGTGTGAACTATCGTCACTGCTGCCAGATGGCCGCTGGACTCTGTCTCCGCCGGCTGGACTGGCGTCCCTGCGGGCTGAGCAGCTGTCCACCGCACAGACTGCAGTCATAGGTGGATGCCGTGTGACAACCCCGCGAGACGTTTAGTTGCTTCTGTTGTTTCTTTTACTTACCTCTTCCACCTCTTTAACTTAACCCTTTTGCCTCTATATGTGTTAACAATTTACCTCTTTTAAAGAAAACATGCTAAAATGTCACTGTCCGCTGAAAATTGTAGTTGGCTGCTATTGAACTGTGCTGTGCTCTGCAGAGCACATACCGCAGCTACCATACCGCGTTCTCCACCTATAGCCTGGAAAGAGGCATTGATTGGCGCGTCACGCCAGGGTTGAGAACGAAATATTCTCAACTTATCCCACACTCATCGCAGCAAGTCAGCTTTATAACGCCGATGCTGACCTAATCATGAGAGAGCGACTGCAGGAAGAGCACGCACGTGCCCAGAATTTTGTGGGGTCGCGCTTTCCTGCTGCATCGAGTCGAGCAACAGCACGCAATAACAACAGGTCACAGCAGGAGGGAACACCCGCCAGCTGAACACATCTGGAACGATCCGACCGTGATTGGACCGTGATCTGAACGATCTGACAGTGATCTGACCGTGTGATCCGACGATCTGACCGTGATCTGACCGTGATCTTAACGATCTGACAGTGATCTGACCGTGATCTGAACGATCTGACAGTGATCTGACCGTGATCTGAAACGATCTGACCGTGATCTGACCGTGATCTGAAACGATCTGACAGTGATCTGACCGTGATCTGAACGATCTGACAGTGATCTGACCGTGATCTGACCGTGAACTGTCCGTGAATCTGAACGATCTGGTCGTGATAAACAGACTAGGAGTCAATTTCGAACTTGGATATGGCATAAGCAATACGATGTGTCTGCAAAGCCGGTGCATAAACCTCGTAATGCATGTGTAATGCGTAACTGGGGCGCCACCTCCTAAAATTGGTCGAGGAGAAGGCTCGACCGATAAAGTTGACGTTGACTTCTTGACCTCCAAAATGTGATTTTTAACCGGAATTGCAGTCACTTAGTTTTGTGTTTCCGATGCCAAGGATTTAACACATTTCTAAAAAATCAGACAGTTAACTAACGAAAGCCTGTTCTTCATCCCTTTGCACCCAGCTTATATTCTTATTTAAATGGTTAGCAGATTTCCTTGATCGAACATCCCTTTTTTCCCATATTTATTGAGCGAGGGAGCCCAAAAAAGGCATTGGGAGGGGGGGGGAGACTCAGTCAGCATTGGAGAGGGGAGGCCTTAGCGCATCAGAAAACGTACCAAGTGACGCCCCGCGCGTAATTCATTTTCAGAATTAAAAGAACTACCCCAAAGCGGGAAAGCATTGAGAAGGAAGAAGCCTCCCATTTGAGGTCTTGGTAGGGCCGGTCGGTGGCTGTTTTCGCTCCGTCACCACGTCTAAAATACACCTAAGCTCGGCCGCCGTCTTAGGCCCTGCTTGCAGTATTTGCTTGTCTGCTGCGCTCACTCACTCTACGCCTGAAATATACCTCAGCTCAGTCGGCGCGCCGCTTCATTGTTTACGCCCCGAGGGCCGTACACCCGAGGGGCGGACCCGTGCCTTGCCGAGGTACTGCTCCCTGCCCCGTCTACCCGAAAGACGGACCCGTGCCCTGCCGAGGTACTGCTCCCTGCCCCGTCTACCCGAAAGACGGACCCGTGCCCTGCCGAGGTACTGCTCCCTGCCCCGTCTACCCGAAAGACGGACCCGTGCCCTGCCGAGGTACTGCTCCCTGCCCCGTCTAACCCAAAGACGGACCCGAGCCTTGCCGAGGTACCGCTCCCTGCCCCGTCTACCCGAAAGACGGACCCGTGCCCTGCCGAGGTACTGCTCCCTGCCCCGTCTACCCGAAAGACGGACCCGTGCCTTGCCGAGGTACCGCTCCCTGCCCCGTCTACCCGAAAGACGACCCGTGCCCTGCCGAGGTACTGCTCCCTGTCTCGTCTACCCGAAAGACGGACCCGTGCCTGCCGAGGTACTGCTCCCTGCCCGCTCCACCCGAGGGCGGACCCGTGCCCTGCCGAGGTACTGCTCCCTGCCCGTCTACCCGAGGGGCGACCCGTTCCTGCCGAGGTACTGCTCCCTGCCCGTCTACCCGAGGGGCGGACCCGTGCCCCTGCCGAGATACTGCTCGCTGTCCCGTCTACCGGGAGCGTTGCTCCCTGCGTTGGTGGCACGCGTACGGTCCAGACCGCGTAAGATTCGCTCGTAGCCGTGCTGGTGTCAGCCCTGCCTTCCGGTCACTGCTGCACTATACGAATGCTTGTTTTCAAAATCTGCACGGCGATTTCCTACTGCCGCCGGGTTTAAGCCATAGAGGAAGCCCTATTCGTAGCCGTTTGACTTGTTGCTAGCTGCGGCCGCATATAGCTGGTGTTCCGAACGCACCAGCGGTTTTGCCTCTTGTGTGGCTTACATGATGCCGAAGAAAGGTTGTTATGCCATTCCATGTAAACAGCCATTGCGAAGCCCCAACAGTTAGCAACGTCTGGAGCTTCTCATGGATGTCAGAAACGGTAAACAGTCAATGGTCAATAGTCATCAGCTTTTACAGTCAGCAGTCTGAAGGTCCTCACGGTCATCAAAACTGATCTGAGACGATCTTAGATATTGATGCGCATCCATGGATGAATTGAAATGATCTAATGAGGTATATTTCAAATATTAATTTGATGTCATTTTAGCACATGCTTGCAAGATGCGATTTCATGTAAGCCATGACAACTCCTGACGAATTCATACATCTCACCCTCAGCCCCTCACAAAAGTGTGTTCTGAGTAGAATATGGCTTATTTTCCAGCACAGACGTCACAAAATATCGCAGCAAAAACTAAAATGCCTGACAAACAACCGATCTTATACTCATCCAAACTCGGAAGTGAAAAGAACCCGACGGCATGGTTCTTCGTTCAGCTCTTCCGCGACTAAATCCGAGTGGGCCGGAAGGCGGGGACGTGGTCTGGAGTATCAGTCTGTCTGTAGCAGCTCCCCCTCCCTCCCCCACCACCCCGATCTCCCGCAGTTCTCTGCCCCGCATGACATGGAAGAATTGCGGTACAGTATAACCCTGGCGTCTGGGCTGAGCCGGCGCCGCCCAGGTCTCATGCCGATTGGCGTATGAAACTCGTAAGATCTTTTGTCATCGGGACAAGTTCAGGTCTTTATAGTCATAAGGGTATGGCGAAGGGTTGTGGGGAGCATGATATGCATATATGTATCGGCATGATCGGCCCTTGCTTGAAAGTTCTTGGACGCAATTGCATGGCCCAATGATTACCCTCCTTCGTCATCTCCAACCAAGCCACAAATCCGCTTGAACATTGTCATCGCCAGTCTGCTTCCTCGTCTGTCCACTATTGCTTGTAATGCCACTGAAGAGAGTGTGCTTTCTTTAGCGACCATCACAGGAGCTTTCTGAAGGACGCTGCGAACTGGCAATTCTGCACCTGACCTTTAAATTTGCAAATAATTATTAACGAGTGCACTTTATAACCTGAGACATTCGAACCTGTAAACAGCACTAGACAATGCAGCGTCGTTACATTCGAATATTCTTCGAATTGAATCCTCAGTAGCTTTCTTTAGGAAATGAGTGCTACCCATGGTTTGCTTTAATAACAAGACAGTAGTCGATCACATTCCAACAGGCTCAAGGTTGACTGGCAAGCGTGAAACGGACCCAAAAACAGAAGTCCCAATTCGTATGGATTAATGACCTTCGCGTGTTGTGTTGTACTGACAAGATCGAAATGTGGGTTACACCACCGAATCTTGGTCTCTCTCTCTCTCTCTCTCCCTCTCTCTCTCTCTCTCTCTCTCTCCTCTTCCTCTCTCCCTCCTCTCTCTCTCTCTCTCTCTCCTCTCTCCTCTCTCTCTCTCTCTCCTCTCTCTCTCTCCTCTCTCTCTCTCTCTCTCTCTCCTCTCTCCCTCTCTCTCTCTCTCTCTCTCCCCCTCTCTCTCCGCTCTCTCTCTCTTCTCTCTCTCTCTCTCCTCCTCATCTCTTCTCTCTCCTCTCTCTCTATATATATATACATATGCAAGGTCCGCAATGAAGTGCTTACACAATTGATGCAAACTGATCTTACTTTACATCATATGATTGCTGAAAAAACAGCAAATACGCATCGTATGTTGAGGGAAGAGCGGAGCTTTACCATATCTGCAAAGCTGTCAGTTATTATCATAAAGATGATACAAAAACTAAGCTAATGAGAAACTAACCTAATGAAAAACGATGCAACAGTCCAGGGCTGTTTGTCAATTAGTTTGAAGTCTTCTGTCATAAAGACCTTGCAGACGAAAGCTCACTGATGTGACGTTTATGGCGAAAATTTATGTATATTTTGCTTGAGAGGTTGCTGATACAATCCTCGTCAAATTTGATTATTTTTGTGAACGGAGTCAGTGACCTTGAATGGTATAACCATTTTTAAATTGCGACCAAACTGTTACAAAAAAGCTAAAAATAATCTGACCGATATGGATCACAATTAGCACAGCGCACCGGCCCGTGTAGCTCTGATGCCTCAATTCCACAAGTTAGACTTAAGTGTCTCGCAGACGAGGCCGGTTTCTGAAAATGACGCTAGTCACTTTTCGGTCGACTACTGGCAAAACTGCGGACTTTAAACTGGAAGCTTTACAATTCACCAGCGAAACGAAGCCGCCACACTAATCTGCATCGTGAAATTGGTTTAAAGTATTCTTCTATTCTGGCTGTTGCGATCTGACAAGGATCTTTATCATCGCTCCAAAACGAGTTGACTCACAACTTGTGCACAGGAGGGAGGACGTGGCAATCTGCACGCAGGAACCCACACTATTGTCCATATTATCTTCTGTTTTCACCCCAGTCAGCATATGCCTGTTTCGAACCGTCTGTCTGGAACCGTTTTTGACACGTGCTTTTCAGTTACCTCGCACTTTGGAAAGTATACCTTTTTCGCGGCATTCGACAGATAAAATGGAGTCGTGGTGATATTGCAAAATTGCGGGCAAAGCTCACCTCATCAGAAAGCTTGTGTAAGGATGTCTCAACATATATACGGCACAAGTTTGAGAGTGCTTGGCTCCTCTCCAAACACCTCACGAACCTATGAACAGAGGCTGTAATGATGTTAACCTCTGGAAAGCGTGTCGATGGAGTCCGGCCAGGCCTCCCAAGTTGTGAATTGTCCTCACAGTTTAGGCACGATTCGTGGAAGCGGGACCCAGTTTTGCAAAGCTGCAGTGAACCTTGGGAACTAAAACGTGTGCTTGTGGCGGTGAATAAAGGGTCTTGCCCTGACTAGATAGACAAATTCCGCAAACATCGTAATTCAAAGGAAACAACTAAGGCCAGCATCAGCCAATTCAAAAATATACCACACGGCGTGAATATCGTGTGTGTAATTAGATACCGATGTGCTACGGTGAAATACTGGCCTAGAACCCGTCATTCCCGCCTCAAGCCTGCGTGTTTAACGTCTTACAACGGGCACCCACAACATTGACCACGGTTTATTTCAGAGTGCTGCAGTCCATCGTCTTCGCCGCAAGCGGCCGATCGCCGTTAGCAGGCCCTCAGACCGTGAGCGGAAATCAGCGGAAGGCGAACACCCGCTGCCATGGAGCACATGAGCATATACACTGGAGCTCAACGCCACCGCGACAAACCAAGCCGAGCCGGACTACAACGAATGAATCGGTCATCCGCCGGCGACTCTGTTTCGCTTGTCGCGATGTTGTTCGATGCATGTCTGGCTGGATGGGTGTCGCTTTAACTGCCGCGCTTCTTGATGTCGTGATATTACCCAAGAGCGCTCAGTGTACTTAACTGTCACAGATAGCGTGACTGACGGTTGCTGTACATTGTGAAGGTGCCAACCGCTACGATACACGTATGTTGTTATGTCTACGATGATGCTGCAATTGCTTTGATGATATTTTGGGTTTTCAATGTCAGGAACGCCTACGTCTGCGTAAATTGACCAATTGCTGGTGACCCTGGTGACTCATATGCTTGCGGAACGACGGGTCTTTGATACAGTGGAAGCTTGATTGGGGTGACACTGGTCTGAAAAACGTTAGAGCCACGTCTTGTTACTTCGAGATCAGCGTTTTGGAGATTCAGAGAATGATATTTGGCTTGTTGTAGCTATTCTCATTTAAAGTTCAGGATGAGAGAGAGAGAGAGAGAGAGAGAAGAGAGAGAGAGAAGAGAGAAGAGAGAGAGAGAAGAGAGAGAAGAGAGAGAGAGAGAGAGAGAGAGAGAGAGAGAGAGATGAGAAGGAGAGAGAGGATAAATATATATATACATACATATAATATATATATAATATAATATATTATATATAATATATAATATATATATAATATAATATATATATATATATATACTAGTATAGTACAAGCAATATATGCATATACAAATATAGATTAGATATGATGTGTGTATATACGGGCAATATAATAAATATATATATAAATAATATAGTATATTGACTAAACGTCACACACAAAGGTAAGCCAGTTTTACAGCTCGCAGCAAGCCTGCAACGCAGGCAGTTGCGCACTCTAGACTAATTCCCCGCTTCGGCTGCTGCGAGCCTGCGCGTGTTCCTCAGCAGGATGACGCTGTCCCTGATGCAGACATCATCGCCAATTGGCGTAGGTAGGCGTCCTGACAAGGGTTCAGCATGAACACTGAGTTGCATTAGATCACCTAAGTTGCCCACATTATTTGAGGCACTGTAGTCCGTGGCTGGACTAAGGTGCCGCGCGGCATCTGGCCAGCTCTTGCCATGCCCCCAAACACAAAACAGCACACTGGTCCTAAAACCGTTCTAACCCATCAGCCACGACACAGCACAGCGAGGCCGGCAAGTTCGCGATCTCCGAACCTTGTCCTTTTAACCGGAGGTTGACGGCCCCGCCCATACCCATGAGCCCACCAGCGTGACCTCAGCGCCAGATAGTGTCGATCGGCGGCAGAGCCGGACGTCAGCGGAGATACTCCACCGAGGCGGTGACGACATCGCGGGACAGGCGGATGCCTGGCCGGTCCACGCGGTGTCCGGCGGCCGGCTGGACACCGCCGGCGGCTGGCCCGCCACCGCGCACCGACACCAGCGCGCCGCCGTCTCCCTTACCCAGCGACGGGCAGTGGGGCGGCCCCCGACAAAACCGCATCTCCCGCCGCACCGGCGCGCCATGGCCCGACGTGAGCCGGGGGTCGGGGGTCAGCAGGGATGTCGGGGTCATCGGGCGACGCTCTGCAAGATAGACGCTGTCGGGGTCGGTGGTAAACAGCCGGCTGCAGTGGTCAGTGGAGGGGGCAGCCCGCTCATGTAGCAGTTCCGACAAGTGGAGGCTAACGCATACCCTGCCGGCAAAAAGTTAGACGGAAAATACTTTCACGTGTCGGACGGGGCTGATATGCGAAACCCGCCACCATTTGAAGGGCACCCTCGGACTCGTGGCTGGCAATTCGAGCCACCTAAATACCGCGACTTTGGATTTACTGAGCACTAGAACTTAAAAAAAGAGGAGGATGAAGGCCATAAGGAGGAAATAAGAGGACATGAGGCGAAATACCATCCGTTAAAAATTTTCTTCTTCTTTAGTGAACAACATGCGCGCCTACGCCAATTTCTGCGCACCCGATGACCACGCGTCCCTCGCATCAACGGCTTCATCGCCGCTGCGTCCTTGAATCCGGACATGGAAGCGGGAAGGCGGGCGTATTGGCAACGCCCGGTATGGGCAATGAGCGTATTGATCACGCGTCGTTATCGAGGGCGCCGAAATAAACATATCCGGTATTTCAAGCGGCCGCAGGGTGTTTGCCTACATTAGGGAAGTAAAGCACGGCAGAGATAGCGCCAGCGGCTGCCGGCAGCAACACTGAGATACCAACAATGGTTATCTGTACCAACTGTCAGGCGAAATGAAATGAATATTTTGATTGGCTGTTACCACCACTTTGATAGGTGTGTTCGTAGTCACTAAGTGAAAGAAACGTTCAACAAAAATTGTAATATTCTGTATTGAGAGTTAGTAATCTTAGCTGATTAAAATCATTATGGAGCGAAATCATGCTACTGGAATATACGCTAATGAAACATATGCTAATGAAATGCATGCTAATATGCTTGCTCGTCATTTAAAAATCATGTTGAACCACCCCCTGTAGCCATTAACATCTATTTTGTACCAATGCCTTTGACATATATGACAACTATGGGCTAAATTGTAGCATAATGCTACGTTAACTTTTGCACTGGAAAACGTTATTTGATTAAATACACGTGAAAAGGTTTGCCGTTTTGAAGTACTTTAAAAGTAATTTGCGCGTGGAAGCTTACTGCATAACAGAAAGGAAGATGTGTGATCGTAAGACAACCTAAACAGAGGGTTAGGCATTTACAGGTTTTCAGTGAAGCTTTGGCTATCGACCACAATCTGCGTTTGACGCACTAGATGTAAAAATATGCTGACCTCATTTTCCTCTCTTCTGGCTCCGTTCCAACTTCTATGCCACGTTCCTTGCAGCATCAGGATCTATCAAAAACGGTGACATCCCAGCCGAGTAATGTTTGAAAACACTGCGGGACACACGCCGCATTTCTTTACCGAAACCAATCTGCCGCTCTGAAAAAACAACACCAGAATGGCGCCAACAATGCACACTCATACACCTCTTGAAACGGTTTCTATTTTTGCAGCTGTCCATAACAGGATAATCCACAGAACACCTCCGTTAGCTGAGGCTATAGCGCCGCGCGGTCGATAACCGCAGGTCACACCTTCGGATTCTCTGGGACCGACTCGGGCGGCCCCCACCGAGGCGCACGCTGAGAACAGCAGGTCAAACGACGCCGGCAACGCAGCTTCTTCCTGTCGTCCGCGTCTCCACCGCTTGCCTTACTGCCCGCCGCTGACGCACAGGAAAGCCACGTTAAAAGAGTGTGCAGCGCATCGAATTTTTCGGTACAGAGGATACAGCAAAATGCTCTTACAGTGTACAATTTTGACATGCTTTTTTCTCTCATCGAAACGCCCCCGTTCATTCAGCTCAGACATTTCCTTGACAACTCTGAATGCAGAACAGAAAGAAAGCTACCAGCCCGGAAGACTTTCGACTGGCAGAAGATCGATGCAAACTAGATGCAAATCTGTAAGCCATATTGCTTAAATGAACGCAATGTTCATGCAATCTGTCCAGAAAATGATTTGGATCTCAGCCATGAAATCTAATCTGCCCGATCAGGAGCCAACCAACCATGACACAGCCGAAGTGATTCAGAGCACATGCGCACACCTGGTCCAACGTGCCATGCAGAGTGCAGCGTCACAGTCTTTGTCAGTTGATGGGTTGTCGGTAACACCTGGTCACGCTTCGCTCCCTTCACCGCCACCTGACCACGCCCCGCTCCCCATCACCGCCCGGCTGAACATGTCCCGCTTTCGCCGACCCATGGGCTAAGGTCTCCGCCATACCCCCGCTCCCCATTAGTGCTCGGGCTGAACATGTGCCGCCGCCGCCAACCCATGGCCTGAAGTCCTCCGCCTGCGTCGCTGCAGGTTCTCACCGTCGCTGATGACGCTGACGGCCGTGCTCATCACCATATTCATGATCGTCGGGCTGTTCGGCAACGCCATCACCATCGTGGCCCTGCTGCGCTGTCCGCGGGTGCGCAACGCAACGTCACCCGCCGTCTTCATATGCAGGTCAGTGATTGCCTGGAAGCTGCCACAGGACATGTGGGCGATCCTGCACCGGCAGGGCACTGTTCCACCGAAACGGAAAGTGCCCGGGTGTGTGGCTCCTGATTCGCCCCCTTCACGGGCGGCTGTTGTATCAGCTGTTCCAGCAATGCAACATCCTCGCTCTTGGCCCCGACTCGGGAGCTCCATCGCCGATACCCTCGTTATTCAGCTCAATGCCGTGGATGATTACTCGCATATCGTCATTCCGATATGCGAGTTTCCGTCGTGAGTCACTTTTAGTAATGATCTGCCCAACAGCGTCTCCATATCCAATCACCAGGTTTCCAACCACGCGTACAATACGAGGCCTAAATGTTATCCAAGTATGTATATGTAAGACTAAGATCATTTATAGATATCCCAGTATATGCGTATTTCTGCTCTGTTGCTAGACCATAATCATGTTCCTCAAAGTAGCCTTAACTTATCAAAGTTAGCAGTGTTGCACAGGATCCATGCATCGTTCCTAATTGAGATGAACAAAAAATGTCTTCATTTTCTGGCTTTTCAGCATTATGAGTTCAGAATGCTTAAGTGGAGCTATTGACCCTCAATCTACCGGAAGGTACTGGATGAACGGCGTTTTAGAAGCAAACCCTGGCTTTATTGGCAGTACTCGACGTTTCAAGCTACGCTTTTGATCATGAGTGATTCTATTATCGTATGATCCCTGCACTCGTTATACCACTGCTGCGGTTTACCCACCCCGTTTACCACCCAAAACTTATCAAAAGTTAAAAAATAATTTTCAGCGTTGTGTTTCTAAACAACACCTTCTGCCAGCAATTTTCGGGTCTTGCAGAGATTTAAAAACATATTTGTAAAATATATCATTTTATAAAATTGCGGTTTGCTGGATATCACCAAGAAATCACCTTTTTTACCACCTTTTTATTTTTTATTTTATCACCTTTTATGGACAGATGTGATGTATGGTCTCTTTTTACCGAAACTTTCCAAAACTTATTAAAAACGTCCGGGTGGCATTTCTAACGTAGACGAGACTAAAAACCTTTACCCTTGCGTAGTCCTGCTCATAGGCAAAACAGCACTTAAAAGCCTACAGTACTTGCAGAGCTTGCTTAGATTACTTACAGAGCTAGATGAATGATCCTTGAATGAAATGATCCTCAACGCCCACAGACAAAACGCCCAAGATCTCACCGAACATGCCAACATCCTGTCCTAACACCTGTTATGACCCGTCATGAACAGTGTTCGAACTATGGTATTTGAATCCCCCCCCCCCTCCCCCCATTAGAGAAGCCGCTCCCATCACTCAACAAACAAATGAAGTCGTCTTAAATTAAATCGGTTTCCCTGACGAGCGTGGCAGACACAAGTGCGGTCTATCACACCACTTGAACAAAGATATGATAAAAATGTGTTATGACGTATTTGTTCCAAGTCCACATCATCACCACCACCACCACCACCGGTAGTAGTAGTGCGAATATTGTTGGCAGTCCTAGGAGGCATGCACAGTCATGTTCCTTTATTGCCCCGCTGCTTTGTATTATCGGCCCGTATCAAAACATTTAGATTGAGGGATGACAACTTAAGAGATAACGAATGCCTGCTTGATCACCACGAAGACTTCAGTGTGTACGATGTCAGTGACAGAGTGCAATATACAAAATCAATGTCAGTATATAGCTGGGGAATTAGATGGGGAAAATGCTCCTTACAAAGGCCTTCGATTGACGTGCCATGGTTCTTGCGCTACCTACCCAATCTCTGCGTCCATCCGTCCGTCCATCCCTGTGACCGCCCGTTCCGTCCGTCCCTGTATCCGTCCGTTCGTTCATCCTGTGTCCGTCCGTCCGTGAATCCCTATGTCCGTCCGTTCATCCCTACGGTCCGTCCGTCCACCCATCCCTCCGTCCGTCCGTCCGTGAATCCCTATGTCCGTCCGTCCACCCCCTACGTCCGTCCGTCCACCCATCCCTTTGTTCGTCCGTCCGTCCATCCGTCCGTCCATCCCTGCGCCCGTCCATCCGTCCATCCCCGTGTCCGTCCGTCCGTCTATCCATATGACCGTCCGTCCATCCATCCCTATGTCCGCCTGTACATCCATCCCCATGTCCCTTCGTCCATCCATCCCTATGTCCGTGCGTCCATCCATCCCTGTGTCCCGTTCATGCCGTCCGTCCCTGTGTCCGTACGTCCGTCCATCCCGTGTCCTGTCGTCCATCCGACCGTCCGTCCATCCCTGCGTCCGCCCGTCCTTCCGTCCCTGTGTCCGTGCGTCCATCGATCCCTGTGTCCGTCCGTCCGTCCGTCCCTGTTGTCCGTCCGTCCGTCCATCCCTGCATCCGCCCGTCCGTCCGTCGCTGTGTCCATCCGTCCATCCATCCCTCCGTCCGTCCCTGTGTCCGTCCGTCCGTCCGTCCGCCCGACGATTCAATCCTGAGCTGTCCGATATAGCGCACGTACATCATCGCGCGTTGCACATAATTCATTGAACTGAGTGACACATTGTGACGCGCTGTGGAGCTGGGCTAAATCGCTTGAGCTCACGTTCAGTTTTGGGCTTTGAGCTTACCGCAGACACCGTTTTATCATTCGACCCCTGCATTCCACCTGCTTTTGACGCTTGCAGTAGACGGCTTTACCGCATATATGTTATCTCCATGGCTCACCAACAGAAGCATCCCAATAGTTGTTGGGAGCCGGTTGTCTCAGGTGATCAATAGTTCCGCGTGGATTCAATTTTTTATGGCATTTGGGGTTACGAGCTTCTCAGATAATCACAATCAAATTGTGTCAAATCCGCACAAGATCTTGACTGACCACTTATTTGGCTGTTACGCGATATAAGAACTTAATCCTCGACTTACGAAGAGTCAGCAGAGACCGCTAAGGGTTTCCGTGATATCGTGACACATTTTGAGAACGGCGCTGACATTTTGAGTAGCTGAGTTTGCATCATTTTTACACACGTTGCGAAAATTTAAGTCTCCGAACTTTATGGTTCATGATCTCTGACCATTTTTCGAAGAGTCTTGACACTGGCACTGTGGTAAAAAGGACAATTAACGACAACTTGTTACCGAAAATACACTATAAAGGTGAAGAAGAGCAAATCACTACAAATATTACCTTTCTTAGCTCATCACGCTGAATATCGCTTTGCCTGCTTCTACGACGCCAAATTATCCGAGGACCATCAGCTTTTACCTTTGTGACCAGTTCGACACTTTAAACATCGCACGACTGGATCTTAATGGCCCATATGCCGCTTTAAAAGACGTTTCTAACGTTGTTTTCCTCACTTACACGACTTGTTTAGCTCTTGGTACAGCCAAGTGGGCCAATTAATTGCTTCTTTCACCTGATATGACATATGATAGATTCACCTGTCGATGACTGGTATTGATCGCTTCTATCAAATGAGCATCATTTGATAGAACGGTTTCAATGCTGTCAGCACCTTTTCTCCGCACTGTCGTAGTGTTAATAGTTCTTTCGATAACAGGATGATTTGTGTGAATGCTTATTTTTAACCCTGTGACCTATGGGATGCTAAAGGTCACATTCACCATATTTCGGTCGTTTCCATCTAATACGGCTTAACAAAAACTTATCAAGTCTTCTTCCCGTGGCTCAAGCTTGCCTAATTTTCGAGGGCGCGGAAGTGAAAAAAAGCTTGTGGGCCTAGGATTGATATGTCCACGAAGCTTCTGATAATCAACATCCATGCAGTACTTTCTAGTAACCGTATATGAGTACGTGTAAGGATTTTTTTATTAAGCCTGGTCTTGTTCGTTCGTGCACAAGCGCTTCATAATTTCTAGCCGAGTTCAAAAACAATGAATTCGCGGCAGCAAAAGTTCGTGAGAAACGTTAGTTACGGCTGATTTTTGCTTGATTTGAGCACAAGGCCCAGGCTGACTCCGGCAACCAGCATGACCTAGTTTCAATGAAAAGTGTGAAATAGCGTGACTGCAACTTCTAGAGGGTGCTTTTCCATAAGGGTCTTCGCCTTCCCCCCCCCCCCCTCCCTTCCTTTCTTTGTTTGCCAAAAGAGTGACTCAGCATCCACCAACACACCCTGCGCAGCTCTTCTGCAAATTTCGAGTGCCTGCCGTCTTCATCCCTAATGGTCCCACACTGCCCGCTGCCGCTCTCCTTCAGTTTTCGCGTTGCTGACTTCTCCCTTTGGCTGCTGGTGATGACGTCACCCGTTGCCCCCTTCCAGTCTGTGCATAGCCGACTTCTCCTTCTGTCTGCTGGTGCTGCCGTTCGAGATCTCCCGCTTCGCCAACGGCGCCTGGACCTTGGGCGAGGGCTTCGTCTGCGTGCTCTTCCCCTTGCTGAGATACTGGAACGTCGGCTGCTCCCTGCTCTCCATCGCCATGGTGAATGTGATCCTGAGCCCCGCGTGAAGACAGGGTTTAAGCGACCGGACAGTCAGCAGACGCAACAGGACGCATAGGGGGCAGGGTTCGGTTATTCTGGAAAATTTCGTTCGTTGTGGTTATGGTTGGATGAAGTACTAACTTGGTGACATGAAACAAATGCGTTGCGCTGTTGTCCATTGCCCGAGGGTGGGATATCTGGGCATGACTGGGTATACGGTAAAGATGTCAAAGCTATTCGGTTGATTTGAAAGGCACAACAGCTATGGTGTGCATGCCGTTTTGTTTGAGCTTGTTTGAGCATTTCGTAGCATGCCACAATCCCTCATCCCATAATACACACACACACACACACACACACACACACACACACACACACACACACACACACACACACACACACACACACACACACACACACACACACACACACACCACACACACACACACACACACACACAACACACACACACACCACACACACACACACCACACACACACACACACACACACACACACCCACACACACAACACACACACACACACACACACACACACACACACACACACACACTTATATATATATATATATATATATATATATATATATATATATATATATATATATATATATATCAACATTCCTCTGTTCTACGCAAAAGTCTTAAAACGAAGCGATGCATAATCCTTTCACTGTTGCTTTTTACTCTCGCTGAAATGACGAGTTGAAATGCTGATCCGTAGCTTCAGCGTTCGAAGGGGGAGAAAAGGCTGCTGCGTATTCAAGCAGAACATTTTAACGACGTCAGTTAGATCTGAGTCATTTGCTTCATGTGATACGCCCGACCCTTCGTTTCAGATAACGATCAACAGGTAACTGCAGGTGACCCTGCTTTGTAACACTGCCGTGCAACCTGCAGGAGATGGTATCGTACAGCCCTTTGCAAACCACACCACACGCCGATGATTTTCCACCGGCATATGCAACATTCATATGGCCCACCGAGTCATGAAAGCAAAGGCTAAGCTGCCTTGGACCCAGGGCGTCATTTCAATAATGGGCCACGATAAGGCGATATAAACGACGTGTGTCACTGTTGTTAAAATGCGCCTTACATGGGGTAGTGCCATCACTGTGTGAAACCAGGTCGCAAATGCCTGATTTCGCCAGAGTTATTCCCAAATGAAAGGCGATCAGGACAGTGGCAATATACCATACATCTTGATTCATTAACGCATTTGACGTAGCTTTCGTTTGGAGGGCATGATCCCCAATCACACTTCATGAAATTATTTGAATATTTTTTAATTCTTTGAATAATCTATGCTTGTCACTCTGCTAACCAGGTTCGTGATGATCGCTTTCAACGACCTCTACAAGAAGATCTACGAACGTCGTTGGGTGGTGGTTCAGATCGCCTTCATCTGGCTCTACAGCTTCGGCATGCTGACGCCCACACTGGCAGGCTCTTGGGGTAGGTTCCTCTCGTCTGACATCCCCTTACTTCCCCAAATGACGAGCAGCTGTCGCAGCCCTGGTGGATGCTGTGATCGCCCTTGTGGCGTGTCAGGTGTTTTGTTTGTCAGGATTGATTGTTCTGACCAGACGTGATGACATCTGATTGCGCTGTAGATTGCTTGTAAAAGCTTGCAGCGGGTACAGGCTCGTCACCCTGCTGTTAGTGATATGGAAATTAACGCCATGCAAACCTCGAATGCCGTAAGATATCAGAATTGTGCGTAGAAATCGTCGGCCATGCCATGCGACGCAAAAGTCTCACATTTAACCTTATAACGAAGCACGGTTTGGGGTATATTTCAAAGTGCAATCGTCTGAAAAGGTTTTCACACAGAACTTTTCAGAGCTGTGACATGAGCTGGATAAGTTCCAGCCGCCTACAACATTACTAATATTGATCTCTGTTGACCAATGCCACGGCGCTGTTGAGCGCGTGTCAAGTGACACCGCCCTCGCCGTGTAGCCGCGGCTCACGTGTCCCAGATGAGCGGGACTTGCTTCCTGTAAACAGCGCCACGCTGGACGGACGACGTGTTGCGCCCAGGTCCATGGCTGGACTAGTTTGTTTCGGGCCCAGGTCGGTGGCTGGGGTATTTGTTCCGCGCCCAGGTCCATGGCTGGACGAGTTTGTTTCGCGCCCAGGTCGGTGGCTGGGGTATTTTGTTCCGCGCCCAGGTCCATGGCTGGACGAGTTTGTTTCGCGCCCAGGTCGGTGGCTGGGGTATTTTGTTTCGCGCCCAGGTCCATGGCTGGACGAGTTTGTTTCGCGCCCAGGTCGGTGGCTGGGGTATTTTGTTTCGCGCCCAGGTCCATGGCTGGACGAGTTTGTTTCGCGCCCAGGTCGGTGGCTGGGCTACTTTGTTTCACGCCCGGGGCGATGACTGGACGAGTTTGCTTTCTATCCGCTGACCTACAAAAAAATAAAATGGTTTGTATTGGGCAATGGTGCTGTTGCCCGAGGGACAGTGGTATGGCGGTGTAACGACAGTGCCAGCCAGACAAAACTCAGGCCTTCCTGGAGAGACACGTGGCTAATCACTACTAAGACCGCGTCGAATTTAAAGGTGAATTCCCGAAATAAAAACGGCTCGGCTCCTGTTTATACACATGCTTGATTTGCGGCTCCGCATAACATGATAGCTATGGGGCACTGCATGGTTTACTGCAGGCGGCGCGCCCAAAAATCCCAAGTTATCATCATCGTAATCGGTCAGGGAGAGGGATTCCGCTTTGCCTTTTTTTCTCTCTCTCTCTCAATCTCTCTCTCTCCGCCTCTCTCTTTCTCTCTGTCTCTCTCTCTTTTTTTCTCTCTCTCTCTGTTTCTCTCTCTCCCTCTCTTTTCTCTCTCTTCTCTCTCCTCTCTCTTTCCCTTTCTCTCTCTCCTCTCTCTCCTTTCCTTTCTCTCTCTCCCTCTCCACCTCTCTCTTTCTCTCTCTTTCTTAATCTCTTTCCTCTCTCCTTCCTCTGTTCGCGGCTGGCGTCCGTTTGTTCATGTGAATGCCCTTACCAGGCGTGGAGCTGCCGGCTGTTAGTGCGGCATGGCGCCGTCAGATGGCATTAGGACCGACCGGAGGCAGACTCGTGTGCTCTATTTGATTGCTGTTATTTCACAGATGAATCAGTCCGTGAGAAGGCGGGTTTCTCTTGTTGTGGGCCATTTAACAAACCATTTTTCGTTTTAATAACCAGTAATGGTACGGCATGTGAGCGGTTGGTCTGCTCATTTCAGCGGCTGCTGAGATATTTGCCACCTTCGTCACGGTGATTGCTCTGCTTCATGAAGGCGGCTTTTCCTGAGGAACGAAAGCTCCTGTTCTTAAAGGGAACAAACTGACAAAGCATCCCTAACTTATCTATTTCTGCTTCTGCAGCTGTAACCCTCTGCGATGTTCTGATCTTCTGCAACCACAACAAATGACGCACCAGGCGGCAGGACTGTCGTTCCAGCAATGATTTTTTTTTTTGGTGGCGGTGCGTTGTGCATATGTGATATGCCTTGAGCGATAACGATACTGCGATTCGGCTCAGTCACAATCGGCTGCGATTCAACTCAGATTTAAGCCCAGTTTAAGGCCAGGTTATCGACAATGTCGATGAAGTCATCACCACCCAACGAGCTCGATTGTTAGGACGAAACTTTTCATCGCTATGTATTTCGCTGAACTCAGCAGTTCAACAGAGAATAACCACATTGAATGCAAGTAGCACTGCCACAATAGAGCATGGTCGTGAAACTGTGAAATTGGAGACCGCCATTTCCGTTCGACGATCATTCCTCTGAAGAAAAACAAGCGACAAATCAAATTTGCATTTCTCTAAAAAAAAGCGACAAATCAAATGGTTGGCGTTTGATCAGTGAAATACTAGCTACGAGCCCTGTGTCATTTACATACGTGTTTCCAGGAAAGGAACACACACGTATCCCTACGACATTAGATACAATGTTAAACGCTCCACGTTTCTTGATTGCACAATTTGAACTGTCACTTCGGCTTAGAGTCATAGTGGTTAAGCTATTAGCCTGCTGAATTAGATCTTCGAGAGTGCTGTAGCCCTGGCTGCCACCGTGTGCGTGCCGTCGTCGCAGGTCGGTTCGGCTACCATCCGCTGCTAATGACCTGTACCATCGTGCGCGTCAACGGACACTCGGCGAAGATCGCCCTCTTCTGGATCGGCTTCCTCATTCCCTGCATCGCCATCATCATCTGCTACATCGGCATCTTCCTGGTCATCGTGCTGTGAGCTATTCCGCCAACCTCTTGGCGTTTTCTCGCTTCTTAGGCTTTTTTGCTTTTTTGTGAGCGGGCGTCAGCCGAGGACTGTCAAGAGCATCCAGATTGCTCTGGATGCTCGTTAGGGAATTATTGTAAACCGACAGTGATCAAGTCGTCCTTGGGTCTATACACTTAAACAACTTCTTTCTAGCTTTGTGGGCCGCGCATTGCATCCTACCGAACAGCATGTGTGAGCGAGTCCGCTGTACCGCCACTGGGACCGCGGGACCATGTGTTTCTTCCTGTACCCTCTGAGGGCCAGAACTGTTTGTCATTCTCATCGGCGCCCCGCTGCAGACGATAGCACTGTTGCTTTTCCCATCGGCGCCCCGCTGCGGACGATAATACTGTCTGCCTTTCCCACCAGCGCCCCGCCGTGGACGATGGCACTGTCTGTCTTTCTCACCGGCGCTCCGCTGCACACAATATCCCTGTCTGCCTTTCTCATCGGCACCCCGCTGCAGACAATAGCACTGTCTGCCTTCCCCACCGGCGCCCCGCTGCAGACGATATCCCTGTCTGCCTTTCTCATCGGCGCCCCGCTGCAGACAATAGCACTGCCTGCCTTTCCCACCGGCGCCCCGCTGCAGACAATAGCAATGCCTGCCCCGCCACAGATCGGACCGCAGAATGCGCCGGCAACAGAGTGAAAGTCGGGCATGAAGGAGACCAGCCAGCAGAAGAAGTCTCGCGAGGAGCGAGCCCGCAAGAACGAAATGCGCATTACCAGGATGTCGCTCGTGATCTTTCTCACCTTTCTGGTGTGCTACCTGCCGGTTGACCATCGCCAAAGTGAAGGACCCCACCGTCAAGTTCCAGGTGAGAGCCGAGTAGGTGCCACCAGTGTTAAGGCGCCCTTTCGGATCGCTTTAAAGTACAGTAGCAGTCAGCTAGATACATGAAATATAATCTCGAAAACTTCAGTAAAAGCAACCATGCCCACTCGATCACCACGTATCATGTTTCTTAAGTCCAATGATTGTCTCAGTTCATCTGACTTGATAATTCAGCTGGCAGATCCTAGCCCTCTGTGCCCTAACAGCGTTCACGATCCCGGGGCAGATGTTCTATCATCAGCCATAACACCTCTCGCAGGCGATCGTCTTCTGAGTTCAGCTCTGTATGGGCTTCGTGGTGCCAACCACCGCAATATCCCCCAGCTCTGCGGATGCTGGGCTAAGACATAGTGTACTTTCAGGTCTGCACATTCTGGGCTACATCCTTGGTGTACCTGTCAGCCTGCATCAACCCCATCATCTACGTCATCATGAGGTCGTCAGTACCGACAGGCCTACAAGACGGTGCTCTGCTGTCGGCGTCCCGCGCCTCTTCCTCCGACAGTTCCCTCCAATGTGAGTCCGGCGCCGCGGGGACCGGCCACACAATCCCCGAGAGGCCCTCCGACATGGGGTCCTATCTCGCGGTGCATGGACTCTGGAGAGGTTAACACTTCCTACTAGGACAGACGTCGCAGACATGAACAACCGCTAATGAGGGGCCCTTTGGCCCCGACCATCAGGTACGCGAAGGGGGCACGCAAACATCCACTCCAATGCCCCTCTGCCGGCTGACAATGCACATTAAAAACCCCACCACCCAATGCGTTCCACGTGCCGCCATCATCCTGCACCACCCATGCCTGGGCCCGACAATACGATTTGCACTGTGCAAAACGAGCGCCCGAATCTTTGCACCGTGCAAAGCCAGCGCTCGAATCTTTGCACTGTGCAAAGCCAGCGCTCGTATCTCTGCACTGTGCACAGCCAGCGCACGTAGCTCTGCACTTAAGTCAGGCGTCGGATGCGGCGAGCGGGGAGAGAGGGGGGCGGGGCTGGGCGCCAGACACTGCGACCCGCTGCAGAATCGCTCATCACCAGCGAGGTCACGCGCTATCGGCGCGGCCGCCGCGTCCGACACCAAGCCCCTGCGGACGGCCGCTGATCACGGCGGCGACAGCTGTCGGCGGCGACGAAAACAGACCGAGCGAGGCGGGCTGTGTGGTGGTGCCGGACCCGACGGAGGAGCGGGGCTGGCTGGGACGGCTCAGCTGGCCAGAGGGCTGCGCTGTTAGGAGGGCCGGGCTGTTCGAGGGGCCGGGCTGTTAGAGGGGCTGGGCTGTTAGAGGGGCTGGGCTGGTAGGAGGGCCGGGCTGTTCGAGGGCCGGGCTGTTAGAGGGGCTGGGCTGGTAGGAGGGCTGGGCTGTTAGAGGGGCCGGGCTGGTAGGAGGGCCGTGCTGGGTGGAGGGCGGGCTGGGTTGGGTTGGAGGGCCGGGCTGGGCGGAGCAGGTGAGATGGTTGGGGCGCGATGCATGGCACAGGGCCGGATTGAATGGAAGAGCAGGACTTGGCACAGCACCGCGCGGTGAGTAGAAGTCCTGCTTACGCCATTACCTCGGGCAGCCCCGTTTTCTCGGCTTGGTCACGCTCTTCAGGCTGGGCGGAGCACTCCGGCTGCGACCCGCAGGGATTTGTGTTGGCATCAAGAACGTCCAGAGCACGCGGGCGTGCCCAGCACCGGTGACCCATCACTGAGCGGCACCGCTGTGTGTGCCAGTTTCCAGAGTGGGTACCCTCAGGCTGTCTGCGAGGTCGAGCTTCGTGACACGCAGCCGGCCGCACCTGCCGGAGGAAGCCATCTGCAGGTGTCCACGCTCTGGTCTGATCGCGGCTGACAGACTGCCGATCCCTGGCCCTCCATTGCCGGTCTGGCCCGAGCCGAGCCTGGTGGCAGCCTTGCTCTAGTTCAGGCGCCTGAAACGTGGAGCCTTTCACGGACAGCGGAACAGCAGTTCTCATGAACTCAAAGTCCCAGAAGAGACTTGTACAGCAGTCCGCTTTCCGACATCCCAAAATTCGGAGATATTATTGCTAATTTACTTACAAGGCCGGCTTGACCGATATCATCACACACAGATGCTAAGAGCCAGATTGCTGTCACGGAAGGGCCTGAAATGGTGCGCCAGCGTACTGGAGCTTGTTGGAAGGTCACCTCAGGGGAATCGGCAGTCTGATCCGTGAACGCGTGTCGTGCTTCAAGTCTGCGTTTCCCAGTGCCTATGCTGGACTTTCCAGTCGACGAACTAATATTTTCATGTACTGCCTGCGGGAATACGCCTTTGCTACCCGCCGTTGCGTTTCTGTCGATGTGCTGCCCATTGCGTAGTGCTCCCTTCCACTGCGTTGTGATTTAATGTGCTCATTGCCGTACAGCCAAGGACACGTTTTTTACTTTCCTCTGAGTTAAGCTGTTGTTTCAGGCGCTGCTTGTTTTTTTCTTTGGTGTTTATGTTGTCGTAGTAGCTTACCATTACTTACCCCGTCGTTGTCAGACCCATCGCTCTGATCCGGGCAGTTGAGATTCTAAAACACACCGTCGCGACCACACGCATGTCACTGTACCTTCCCTGTCCCACACTGGCGGGTGGGATTCTAAAACACACCGTCGCGACCACACATATGCCACTGTACCTTCGCTGTCCCACACTGGCGGGTGGGATTCTAAAACACACCGTCGCGACCACACGCATGCCACTGTACCTTCCCTGTCCCACACTGGGCGGGTGGGATTCTAAAACACACCGTCGCGACCACACATATGCCCACTGTACCTTCGCTGTCCCACACTGGCGGGTGGGATTCTAAAACACACCGTCGCGACCACACACATGTCACTGTACCTTCGCTGTCCCACACTGGCGGGTGGGATTCTAAAACACACCGTCGCGACCACACACATGTCACTGTACCTTCGCTGTCCCACACTGGCGGGTGGGATTCTAAAACACACCGTCGCGACCACACGCATGTCACTGTACCTTCCCTGTCCCACACTGGCGGGTGGGATTCTAAAAACACACCGTCGCGACCACACGCAATGTCACTGTACCTTCCCTGTCCCACACTGGCGGGTGGGATTCTAAAACACACCGTCCGCGACCACACACATGCCACTGTACCTTCGCTGTCCCACACTGGCGGGTGGGATTCTAAAACACACCGTCGCGACCACACGCATGCCACTGCACCTTCGCTGTCCCACACTGGCGGGTGGGATTCTAAAACACACCGTCGCGACCACACGCATGTCCACTGTACCTTCGCTGTTCCCCACACTGGCGGGTGGGATTCTAAAACACACCGTCGCGACCACACGCATGTCACTGTACCTTCCCTGTCCCACACTGGCGGGTGGGATTCTAAAACACACCGTCGCGACCACACGCATGTCACTGTACCTTCGCTGTCCCACACGGCGGGTGGGATTCTAAAACACACCGTCGCGACCACACGCATGTCACTGTACCTTCCCTGTCCCACACTGGCGGGTGGGATTCTAAAACACACCGTCGCGACCACACGCATGTCACTGTACTTTCGCTGTCCCACACTGGCGGGTGGGATTCTAAAACACACCGTCGCGACCACACGCATGTCACTGTACTTTCGCTGTCCCACACTGGCGGGTGGGATTCTAAAACACACCGTCGCGACCACACGCATGTCACTGTACCTTCGCTGTCCCACACTGGCGGGTGGGATTCTAAAACACACCGTCGCGACCACACGCATGTCACTGTACCTTCCCTGTCCCACACTGGCGGGTGGGATTCTAAAACACACCGTCGCGACCACACGCATGTCACTGTACTTTCGCTGTCCCACACTGGCGGGTGGGATTCTAAAAACACACCGTCGCGACCACACGCATGTCACTGTACTTTCGCTGTCCCACACTGGCGGGTGGGATTCTAAAACACACCGTCGCGACCACACGCATGTCACTGTACCTTCGCGGCTTCACACTCCTGTTTGGTCATTTGCCGCTCGTTTCATCAATGCCTTTGTGAAGGAACCCTGCTGCTGTGAAGACGGACTAAACAAAATCCTCAAGCTCATGATACGTGGCTTTGAAGCTGTTGGATACGAAGTCTTAAAATCCTGCTGATTTGTGGAACTAGCAGTTGATGGAAAATTGCACTTCCGTGCGTTTCAAGGCACTAGTGCAGTTAAAGGGAGTTTACCTTTACCTTACCACGGCCTGTTACCGACAAGTTGATTGGTTAAAATTGGAACCAATGCGTCACATAGATCACATGATACTTCCATACTCAAAGTCAAAGTGTGCCTTTAAACCCGTGGTAAAAGCCTTAGGGAACAATTAAAGCCGTATTGCAACGTTTCGTTGACTTTCGCGGGATAAAGGCTTCATGTTCACGTAGCTTATTGCCCAAATAGTGTTTCAAGCTTTCATAGCGTTTATGGACGCTACGATTTCGACATATTAGTGTGTTTCAAACATAACAGAACATACACTTTGGAGGAAAAACAAAGCAAATACAATGTGCTATTTGCTAAGTACTGAGCATGCTGTGAGATGAGATTTCTCCCGCAGGGTCGCCTGCTTCAAATATAAATTCTAAGCTTTTCAGTAGGATTTCGAGAAAACTGGTAATATTTTTGCAATGGCACGCGTATGATGTAACAATAAGGGAAAAATACCAACAAAAAATGGGATACTCGTTTTAACAGCATCTCCAGGAGGCTTCAGTGAGGCACGTTTTAGGAAATCTGTGCAGATCAGACAGCAGGCTACCTAACAACCTGAAATAGAACCCACGTACTCCAGCTCAGGAAATATGGTGGAAAGCTAGAGAAGCTCTGATTTACTGCGATGTGCTTACATTGTAGAAGGTAGTGCGTGTGACTGACAACAGGCTGGCTCGAGTGGATCCAAGGAAAACAGATGATAAGACTGTCTTAGTTCTATAAGGTCATCTGAGACAGGCTGAATCACCCATCTTTATGTTTTTTACCAACAGTAGTGTGTGCAAATGCTTCAAAAAAGAGCGTTGCAAGATTGGTGACTCCCTCTCTGTTCTGAAAAAGCAAACTCTGGGAGCTATAACAAATTTGAAAATACGGGACTTGGATTCGAATGTTCCTTTCCGGTAAAACAGTTGCTTCGAAACTAAGTGCTAAAACATGGGGCACTTGTTACAGGTTCATACGTTTCGCCCGCCTCCACCAAATTCCGTGCATTTTTTCGGAATTATGCGGGTGTCGGCCTGACCTTGCATGTACAGTAGCTTGACGCCTGCTTCCAGCTGCAGGGGTCGACATTCCGGAAGCCTGCGCTTTCTCGCCAAATACGCGCATGATACACCACTGCTAGAAAAACCATAGCAACGATAGGCTGATAGCCAGGTGGTGCTAAATCGAAAGTATCTGGCTGTGTTGTTACTCTGGACGAGGCAGGTCATGTTCTGTCATTTTCAATCGAGTAATCCTGGATCTGACAATACCCCACATCTCATATGTGCCTGGTATTTAGTCTCTTATGCCGTCCGGAACCGGAACAATTAAACCGTGCTGCTAGCGATCCGTCCCGCAGCCGGAAGCTGTGTTACCGTAGCCTTTGTCCGTCCGTTCCTAACCCTAGCGCACAGCTGGAGCCAGCCCGCTGACCGAGGTTGCAGCTCCTGAAGACCAGTTGGTCGCGACGATCCGACTCGTGCTCACTTCCGAAACTCACCCAAAATTCTGAACCCCCGTGGAGTTCAGTGCGTGGCAGGCTTGCGAGACCCACCCTGGTCACGAGGGGCCTTGCCGACCGGACGCGGTGTCGTTGACGGGACGGACCGACGCCATCGGTATCGACTCTGAGACTCTTGTCCGCTCTAGTGTCGGGGGACTGGCCGCTACGCTGCGCGCACGCGAAGTCATTCCTGAATAACACGTCACCTAATGATACCATGTTGACGTGCCACGTTTGATGTAGAATGGTTCCAATCGCGACCGATGCTCGAATTAGAACAGCATGTACCTTCTCGTCATTTGACGAGCGGGTTAGCGGGATCGTGAGCGCAAATCTCATTGGTGGCGCGACGAGAAGTCCCCTCACCCGTACTCATCCCGGACACGCTGTTCGGCGGCGGCAGCGGTGCGGCACGCGTGTCGCGCTCCTAACGCTGTGCTCTGTGCTCTCTGCAGCCAGGGAAGGCAAGTCCAAGGACAGCGTCCCGGCGTCCCAGACCTACATGTCACAGGTGTCCAATGACAGCGTCTCTGGATCTCCGCTGGAGGAGCTTCCCGAGGTGTTCCCCGACGCGCGGGAGCACAAGATGTGATGAAGTCAGGCCCTGTCTGGGTGTCCACTGGACCAGCTTCCTGAGGTGTTCTCCGACGGGCGGGAGCACAAGATGTGATGGAGTCAGGCCCTGTCTGGATCTCCGCTGGACGGGCTTCCTGAGGTGTACCCCGACGCGCAGGAGCGCAAGATGTGATGGAGTCAGGCCCTGTCTGGATCTCCGCTGGAAGAGTTTACCGCGGTGTTCCCCGATGCTGGGGAGCGCAAGATGTGATGGAGTCAGGCCCTGTCTGGATCTCCGCTGGAGGAGCTTCTCGTGGTGTTCCCTTATGCCAGGGAGCGCAAGATGTAATGGAGCCAGGCCCTGTCTGGATCTCTGCTGGAAAAGCTTCTCGTGGTGTCTCCCGATGCTAGGGAGCACGAGATGTGATAGAGTCAGGCCCTATGCGAGTTCCCCTTCCAGATGGCTTCACCGAGGTTGCAAATCACAAGGTGTGATGAAGATATGACCTCGGGAACGCAGGAATGCGCTTGCCGCCGCACAAACCGAGCCGTACTTTCCACTGCCGTGCGACGAAATTGTCAATTCTGCTTAGCTTCGAAAAAAAACAAGGAAAAGATACACAACGAGCTTAGCGTGCTGCAAACACAAATAAGATGTATTGCAGCATGCTGCGGAGTGTACATAAATCACGAAGTGGTTGGTTGCTTCACGGGGCTTGGTTGCTTCGGACAAGGGCGGATGTCGTGTATGGATTGTTCTGGATGTTCCTTGCGTCCTTTATTTCGTGTCGGTGATTCTCATATTCCATTAGTCTCCAGCTGGAGGTAATTTTGCTCCTCGATGCGGTCTTTTACTGCTCTTGGCCTTCGTGGGAAGTATGTGATACTTTAAGTTCTCACGTTTTGTAGTACGGCGTTGAGTTGCAACACAAGGCTTAAAACTGCTTTTAATTTTTTTAGATAAGATATCAGAAAGATGCACTGTTTCTGCTGGCATCTGAAGTGACGCATGCCTTCCCAGATAAGCGCAGTGCTAGTTGACTCAGTACGTGCCACTGGCCATCATTAATTTTATCAAAACTAAGAGGAAAGTGGCTTGCCACCTCAAAACCTTACATGCACGCACGTGATTAAAGAACTTCTTCGACTATCAAGCGGAAGCACATGTTCCATCCAGGTAACAAAGTCACGCGCCCAGCCGCGCCAATATTCGTCCCGACCTCTTGCGTTTCGTCATTCATGTCTTGTCATAACAAATGGGTGCGACGTGATCGTTGATAATGTGTGTGATGTGCAGACGTGTGGTGAAAGAATACGAAATGGACCGTGTCCATCCGGTGCATGTTGCAATCCGCTCCAGTCTAACGAACTGGATGCAGATGGAGCTGACGGACATGGCTAATATACGGTTTGGGATCTGAATGTGGTTGGTGTTCGAATCAGCTCATCACTTCAATCCACTGAAAATGCATACCTAAAGACTATGCCAAATCAAGTCAACATTTGGTTTGAAATGAAGCATTTCACAACAAATAGTTATTTCGGCTGCCGGCAAGATACATGTGCAAAACAACCGGGCTGAACGTAAAACATGTTTCATTACAGCTAACCGGTAACTAAAATCATTGAATACACGGTGCGTGTTTGGTGCAGGAACACTTGAGAATGCTTAATCTAACCAATAGCATGGCAAATTAAGTGAATGACGAGGAGTATAATCAGCCTATAAAAACACAAACTTGCCCCAAATAGGTGACTGAGGTTTGAATACAAAAACCCTGGCACGCATTGGGTCTTAAAAGGCAAATGATACAAGTCAGGCGCCCTGAACATTCGTGCCCAGTTGAATTATTTCCGCTTGATTTGCATCTTTTTCAGCATATAGATTGATCACCAGACCCTACCAGGCTTTACCTTATTTTGGCTGATTGAACTCGGATTGGATCCGCCTTGCAGACGCCTTATTGTTTGGTACAACTCTGGATCCTGCCTGGTTGGATACGAATCGATCTGGATCAAAAGAAGGCTGCCAATTTTGTACTCTGGTGGCCAGCACAGGGGACGCGCGTGAAGAATGGCAGAGGTAATTGAGCGTAGATGAAGCCCGTTGATCGCATGCCACTTACCATCGTCTGTCTACCAGCGCTCCAGGCTGGGTAGAGTTATCTGCACCGCTCTATCCAGCACCCGTGGCAGCCTACACGGCTCGAACCCGACATCCCTGAGAATATGCAACATCTGCCGACCAGCTGGTGAGGCGCTGAGAGAACCTGCGTTCTTGCCGTGTTTCGGCCAGCGTGAATGCACCACGTATGATACTGTGGATGCAGATCACGGAGTAATCCCAGTACTGTCCGACCAATACGCACGGCGGTGATTGGTCATTAAGCTGATAAAGTTGCATTAAAACAGCCGGCCACGAGTGAGCTTCTGAGGGCTCGTACAGGGACATCGTCGGCCATGAAGACGTTACAGACGCTTGAACCAGCTCACCCTGTCTAATATCCCATCAACTGCATTTTGTCGTGGCAATCTGGTCATAATCTCCGATAGCGAAAATCGGCACAAATTCATTCATTTCAACTGAAACGGTGAGCCTGGGCCGACCACCAGCCGAACAGCTTTCGGGAATGAGGTTTGCGAACACGCACGCGTACGCTGCATCACTGGCAGTGACTATCTCTGAGACGGTCCGTTCGCGCGATGCGCAGTTCATTTCAAAGGGTGTGTAGTTTCTTTTAACTACGAATGTGCCAGATAATGGATTCTACTACACGCCAGGATACGAGTTCGCCGCAAAATGACCTTTATCGGTCCGGGTAATCCATCCAGATCGTGATGTACCAAGACACCTTAATGCAGACATACGTTTTGGGAATGACTGAGCATCATGCGGGCATCTCATGATGCGAGGGTCACTGATGCAGCATCATATTCACTCGTGATTAGTTAAACATTGTTTTCAACTGAAGCATGCCATTCACATTCTGCCCAAATCTTGATTGACCTCAATTTTGGTTGATTTCAATTTCCTCTGGCTCATCAATTCGATACCTTGCAATCAGTTTGAGTCGAACATGGGACCCCGTCCACTCCGTTATGCAACTTGATACAGCTGCGAGCAGGCTACCCAATCATCGGCTCGACCCCACTCGGCAACTAAATCCACTTAGCAACTCGCCTTAATCCGTATTCAGAGGAATAAAAGTAAAGCAATTCAGTTGTGTTCGGTAATGAGCACCGCCTCTGACTGTTAATGCTATGAAGGTAGGGCTTTGGGCATAAACTGTGGTGTCAAGAGAAGGACGTTTGACAAAGTTAAACTTTTTATAAACAGTCCGCAGCAACCATGAGAAGACAAGGAATGAAATAATACGAAGTAACCGTTTCAAACATGATGATGTGGGGTTATTGTGTCCTCGTTTAAAAAAAAAGATTGCGTGGAGTTCCTAGCAGATTACGGACCTTACTTAACAGAATACAGACGTTTTCAACACGCGCATATGGACGGAAAATAGGAAGTGCAACAAGAGTAGACAAGCGGCAATTATCTGATTTAATCAATGCTTTATGGGATTTTCCAATGTGCAGCATTTAATTGGACCTAAAGTTCAGAAGTCATCTATTGTTTGAAGATCATGCGTCCCAATCCCCAAGCATGACATCTGCCACCGATCACGACCGCGAATCCGTTCGACCGTGGATTGGGTCTGTCGTAAAATTGTGAAATAAAGGCAGAGACGCATTCGAATAAGACAAAAATAAAAAGAGCCGATATTGTTTTTGCATTTTTAAGCTTTAGCTCCATCCTTACTGAAGCAAGCGCACAAGCAATTATTCGGATTTGGGAGGATTGTGTCACTTAACATCAGTGAAACAGGCGGGTGTGTGAACACCCCTTCCATCCGTGTAAACCTCTAGCTCATTTGAAACTCTTGTGAACGATAATTTACTGCATAGGTCTGCCTTCTATTAAGTTCTGGCGCACATAGTGCTGGGAATAGGAAAGGAGTCTGAATTCACTCACTTCCACACCGGCTCGAGCTATTCAGCTCTCGGCCTGGTCCCAATCTTACGTGTCCAACCCCGCCCTGCGCGCCCCCTTGCCCTGTCTGATACTCCATCTGTTATGTCTGATACTCTCCTTGGCTCTCCCGTCTCGTCCTGTTTTGTTCAGTTCGGTCCTGTCTTGGCCCATCCTGCTTTTCTGTGCTCTGCTGTGCACCGCTTTTACCAGTCCTTGGCCCGCCCTGTCCTGCCCGCCCTGTCCTGCCCGCTCTGTCCTGCCCGATCTGCCCTGCTCTGCTTAGTTATCTCTTGTCGTTACTGCTGTGCACTGTCTTTTGCCCACCTTGCTCTATCCTCGTCTGTCCTGCCTAGGTGTGCCCTGGCACGTCCTGTCCAGCTTAGCACTGCTCTCGTTGTCGGTGTCTAGATGGCCCAGGTTCGATCTGATCCTAGGCTGATTTGAACTACGCCCCTCCCCGTTTGTAGTATGTCTGTTCGATCTAGTTTCAGCCTGTCTTGTCCTATGCTGCCCTGTCCTGTTCTGCTCTTGTGCCTTTGCGGTTACCATAAGGCTTGCGCAAACCACACCTAGCAGTTAGTCCTCTAGATTTCCAATTTTTACCAGATTGCCATCCGTGGTGCAACGGTGATAACAGACAAAAGGACGCAGTGCGAATACAGACGGCGTCAGTCCGCAACTCTGCCTGCCAATCACAGGCAGGCCAACAGCTGGTGATATCGCCAGCTGCTAGCCTCCGTGTGTCGCGAGCTCGCGCTGTTGGTGCCGCACTGTCGCACTCGCACTGTTGGCACTCATGCTTTGAAATGAGATCACGGGAGCTGTTTTATAGCGTATGCTAATTCCGATAGACCATTGTACTGAGGACGAAAAATGTCATAGTTTGTAATGTTTTGTTCTCTACCATACTCTGCTAGGCCAATTCAATCCGAACAATCGCGAGGGCCGCTTTCCTCCGAAACATTCTTTGTGAATTAACGGCATAATGCAACTTATCTTCGGGCATTTACTGAACTATGCAAATAGAATGGATGGACACTAGACCGGAAGTGACCCAACGTTCAACATTTAGCCTGCAATGATTGAGGCTCCATCGCCAGCTGAAATTTCGAAGGGATCATAAAAATGGACGTAAAGAAAAATGAAGAGGTATCGAATAACCGGCCTAACAAATGTGAAGGTAGCGTGGTACGTATGCTTGCAGCCGCGTTGCAGATCTGACTATTGCATGACATTAAGCGAGAGCCTTGGGTTTTTAGATATAAAAGCCCAAGGATGGCCTGCCAACAAACAACTCAGAGAGAAGCGTATAAAAATTAGACTTGGCATTGCAGCAAGATGTGCCAATTCCTAGTTAACCACCTACTGAAGTCAAATATAACAGAAAACCTGTTAGGTGTCGAGGGTTTCTGCGTGAAGTGTACACCATTTTCATAAACACCACGCGTGACTATGCTGCCACTATGGCAGCATATCTTCATATCAGCATATCTAAAAACATATCTTCATTACATTGAAGGCGCATTTTCAAGCGACTGGTCAGAAAAGACGGAGGTGGACTCGAAACAGCTGCAGCTCTCATGCGACACGTGTCTTGATTCACTGTCTCGATCTGCAAGGGCGGCGTCACGAATTTTGAGTTGGAGGAGGCGTGATTTTTAGGATGGAACTATAGGAACATAGTTTGACTATATTGCCGTCGACTGAAGCATCGTACTTACGGTAAACTTTGATTGCATAGTTACAGCGCAAGGAGGACATGCCGGAGTGTAACTGAAAATATATAAATCCGAGGCTTATAGCTCAAATTCCTGCGCATTGCAGCCGGTTACCGGGTGGGCCCATTACCTTTAAACCCTCACCAGAAGTAGCTGGTTCTGGTTGCGTTTAAAATGCGTGTGTGTTGTTAAAGGACACATGCTGGAGTCCCGGTTAAATCGTGCTCTGCATTGAGCTGAGACATGTGAAGCACCGAAAAAAAACACAAATCGTAATCAAGTACGAATCGCATTCGTACGAAAACGCGTCATACCTTTTCAAACCCCGTCAACACTATCTGTACACTCCCAGCCCTCTCATTCGGAAGACTTCATGCATCCCTTCCTTCATGCTACCAGGCAAAACTCATTTTTTTAGCACATAGACACAAGTGACGCATAGGCGTCCAATTCCTCGTGCGGCAATGTTGCCGCCTGAAGCCAACCGCCTCAGACCGCTGGTAGCGCCACCTTCCGTCAGAACAGCAGCGACATCCTGCGTAAAGATTTGGAATCTAACGTCGCTTCTTACACTGACTTACGCTGACTATTCTAGCAAACAGCAGTGGTGTTCGATACGGTGTTACGAGAATGTCACCAGGTACATCCCAATACGCCTAAAGTCAGGGGATCAAGGAAATGGATCTGAGTAGGACCAGAATGTCTGTTAGATGAGTTTACTGCGCAGGGGGCCGCGCTCCATCATTCCTTGTCGCTGGGGTCAGATCCTGTCACAGCGCTGACAGCAGGTGCTGTATGCTTGCGGTTGGTGTCCCAACCTTGACCACGGCTTCAGTCCGTTTACGGCTTGTAGTCGTGACCGGTCATGACTTCCAGCAGTCGTGTCGCGTTACCACACCGACTGAACCTGACAGTGTTGGGCTGAATCCATGACTCTTCAGCGGACAGTCATTGTTTGGTGCGTTCAGATTGAGAGGCCCCTTGCGGCGCTGCAGCTAGATAGCCCGGTTGATGAAACGCGGAAGGGATACCTCACTATCGCCGTTCTTCTGATGAGATTGCGCACGAAAGGACCAAGACATACCAGGATCTGACGGACTACCTGAAGATAATAAAGAGCATCTGACCAAAAGCATGTGAGTGAAATACGTCTTCAAGCCTACACTGCTGGTGCTCATGCTCCCGCGTGGAGGGTGGACCGACAACTTCCTCCTTCAGAAGCACTGTTTTAGGGCATTATTCGTGGCAGGTCATCACATCTATGTTCGCTAAATGGGCCGATATGTGAGACAGATGAAGCACCTTCCCCAGCGTACCAAGGAGCAGCTACTGGCGGGCGCGCACATCTGGTGACACTGGGACAGCGAGACCGCAGAGCCAGGAGATCAGATGCTGGTTGACCTCGGTCAGCTGCTAAACCGCGTCGTCTGGCCATTTCCTAGGACCGCAGAAGGCCTAGCTGAAAGTTTGGAGATTCGACTAGCCCACTTCACCGCTACCGCCCCCCCCCCCCCCCCCCGAAGAAGCTTCCCAGCGAGCCACCCCTTCCCTCCAAGAAGAGAAGCTAGAGACATTCCTAAGCTTGGTTGGAGCATAGAAGCTGTGGTCTCCCCACCAAAGCTGTCGCCTCAACAGCAGCAGTCATTCCAGAAGCGCTTCTTGATGCAGCGACCTGCAACTGCACCGCTGAAAGCAGGGCACGCAGCGCTGCAAGCTGCGGCGGTAACAGCCACAGTGCAGGCCTTTGGCGTACAGACAGACCACTGCAAGTGTCATGTAGAAATCGCATGCTATATCCCTTGAACCAGAAAACAGATTGACATCGCAGAAAGCGAAGGGGAGCTAGGTGTACATAGTGCTTACTGTGACAAGCATTAGCGAAATGTAATCGGCGCTGACAGGTAGTACTACGCTCAAGGTTGCATTTGATGTCATGACACTACGTTGAAGATCTACTGAGTTTGATAGGTGACCTGTGATTTGGCGTTGAATTATGCCTCGTAGCTAAAAAAGAAGTCGAGACATGCACTGTCCACTCACGTTCACCCGCATTGAGAGCTGTCGCACGACCGTCTATGTCATCCAGATCAAAATAATACAATTGCATAACATTTAAGATGGCAGCAGACGCTATCTCGAATTCCAACAAATGCTCAAGGTTGTACAACTAGCAACCAAGCTAGTTTGGCTTTCCATATTACTCAGAACATATTCCCGTGAAAAAGTTTACGAAAAATAGCATGGTAGGCTCAACATTTTGGCATCTTGACTAATCCGAAAGGAAAGAGGTATGGATGCTTCAGCTTGTTTAAGCCTGTTTTTTTTTTAACGGAACAAGCCACACACCGTCGCGCACTGGCGTCTGCAGGGCTGATCACATCGCCTGGGGGCGGCGCCGTATATTTGTCGTCAGATGATGGTGGAACGGAAGGCGAGCATGATAGCAGAAGCAGTATTACAAATGTTTCAATTTTTGAAATCCACAATAACCAGTGTAAGCTAGTTATTGTGGTGTATTTGTATAACCCAGTGCTAAGCTGTGTTCAACGTAGAGGTCCTGATCCATACAGTTTCCGCGGGGTCTGCAGATGTGCCCAGGGGCCATCGCGCCTCTATGATCCTGTGGAAGAGCATGGTGAACTGTTGAGCAGAGTCCCAAAGCTTAAGCTCAAACCCTAAAGTGGTGTACGAATTGGTTCGAGCTGTTAATTAAGCTGGGGATTGTCACTTGTCTGAAGCTATGATGAGTCTTTTCTGTGCCAGCCCAATATATATATATATATATATATATATATATATATGCATGTGTGTATATTCAGTTTCTAGTAAGGCGTCTAGCATCACATTCAATCACGTCGTGTTCGTGAAGTACTTTTTGTTTTAGCTCATGTTCAGGGCAACATACCTGTAGCCCTTCTAAAACTTTTCTCTTTCTCTTGAGGATTTCACAGGCCACCTTCTTTTGCTGCAGTTCGAAGTTCATGAGCCGTTTTCTACACCCTTTGGTAAGCCCTCTTTCTTAACTGTCTGGTCATGAAGCTTCATGTGGGAATATTCTGACAGAATCCTTTCTATTATACATGCTTGATTAAAAATAACTGCTGACTCAGCATTGACAGGCTTTTCGACGCATCGTTTTAGTTCCCGGGAGTTTTACTTGGTATCATCGCTTAGATCAAAGATGGTTCGCACAAAATTACTCATATATTCCTGGCTCCTTACATCCGACGTTTCGAGATCCTATCTCATCGTCGAAGACAAAATGACACAATAAATAGGTTTTGAATTTTAAGGATGCAAAATTGTGCACTACTGTTGGAAAACATCTTTTGGTACGGAGAACATAAATGAAGCATAACTACTTGAAGTATGACAGAATTCTGTTTTAACTTTGATACATTTAAGAAACACTCATAACGGGTATGTTACAAAGACACAATGAGAACACTATTGCGACAATCACATCAGTAGTGCAAAAGTGGAAGGTTGTGCACAAATTTGTCTGTCTGTTTAGGGCCGGAGAGAGTTCGTTAATGAATATGCTTTCCCAAATTTGAAGGCGTCTTCTGTCATTGCACGTCCGTCAAATGTCAGTGCTGTCTGTCAGTTGCCGTCGTGCCAAGGTCATATCGTGTTCGTGTCGCATGTGGTCTAGGGGTGCCCCGTCACGTAAGTGCAGTGCCAGGCATCGTGAGTGTCGTTGTGGTCACATCAATATAATGTATGGAACAAAGTTTGCAGCCTTCGATGTTGCATTTGAATTGACACACTACAATGGTGCATTTTAGTTTGTCGGGTTTGTCTGGGCTGTTTCTCATAAGAATGCTAGATATTTTCCTATTACGATAATAAATGACGATGTCCATTTTGTGGTCGTAGCCATTGTGGCCTTTAGCATGTTGAGAAATAATTTCCCGTAAAACTTTTTCGTCTTGTTTGTAAGCAGATGTCATTTGATTTTGATAATACAGCTTGGCGGTTGGTTGGATGTCTTGTCTTTGTTTGTCGTCAAAATGTCTTGTCATATGTCGTTGTATCTCGTTTTCAACGTCAGAATTTGAAAACCGCTGTTCGCCAACATCTGTCTGATTCTTATCAATTCTCAGTGTAGCCCCGTCTAGTCTGAGTAGCGCTTAAATGCTCGTCTAATGAAGGACGTTATGACGCTAATTTTGTAGCGTCGAGGACACTCACTGTCAGCATTTAAGCACCGTCCGTTGTTAGTCTATTTTCGGTATACGGTCATTTTGAATTGCTGTCATTGTTTATCGTCAGTCATGCCAAGAAAGGATATCAAGCCTTGCACACTTACCTCTCTTGTGCATTTTAAGCCAGACTACTGCCAAAAGGTGTTTTTGAGACGTCCTGGCTGGTCAATGTCTCTAACTTCCAAAAATATATCGTCTACGTAGCGCCAGTAAATTTTCGGTCTTGTGCCGTCAATTTGTAGTATGTCGGTTTCTACGTGTCCCGCAAAGGCACCACAGTCAGTCACGTCGAGTTCGTCAAATACTTTTTGTTTTATTTCATGTTCAAGGCAATAGTGCTCTCATTGTGTCTTTGCAATGGTCCTATTATGAATGCTTCTTATATATACCAAAGTGAAAATAGGATTCTGTCATACTTCAGTTAGTTATGCTTCATTTATTATCCCCGTACCAAAAAATGTTTTCCAACATTACTGCACAATTTTGCATGCTTTAAAATTCAAAACTTATTTCTTATGCCCTTTAGTATTCCCCGACGATGAGATAGGAATTTGTGCGAACGATCTTTAATCTAAGCGATGATGCCAAGTCAAACCCCCGGGAACTGGAATGATGCGTCAAAGAGCCTGTCAATGCTGAGTCAGCAGTTATTTTTAGTCAAACATGCATACAAGAAAGGATTCTGCCGAAATATTGCAACAAAAACTACATGACCAGGCGGTTAAGAAACAGGGCTTACCAAAAGGTATAGAGAACGACTTGTGAATCACCAACTGCAGCAAAAGAAGACGGCCTGTGAAGTCCTGAAGAGAAAGAGAAAAGCTTTAGAAGAGCTACAGTTATGTTGCCCTGAACATAAACTAAAACAAAAAGTACTTGACGAACATGACGTGATTGAATATATGTACATATATATATATATATATATATATATATATATATATATATATATATATATGCGCTGAGCCTACTTACAAAATGCCATGGCTTTGCACGCACAAGCGTAACCATGGTATCTAAAAGGTGTCGGGTTTGTTAAGCGCCTCTTTAAAAGATTCTTAATGTAGCCCGCGGCCAGCCGCGGAGTACTGATTCTCCCTATGTTTCTTTGAGCATGAGTAAAAAACGAAGGCTTTCAGAGAATTTGTATGCATACTTTAGCTTTGTTCTATCAAGATCAGCGACCCAGGTCAAGTCAAGGAATTAGCCTCTAAAAAAGCTTGACCGCACATAACGTTTGTGTTCTTTATTTGTGATTGTTCAAACCTGCTATGGAAGTAGAACATGGTAGTACCTCTAGTTTTCATCTTTCAGATTTTCCAAAATAGGCAAGGTGGGTGACCAAAAGTGAGGTCAACGCTTGCTATCTCTTTTTGCAAATAATCTAAATTTGTACGCGTTTATGCGCAGCTTTGGCGTTTTCGTATGATAAAAAGTACACACTCAATTGCTTAACCACCATTCGACCACAGACCACATGACACTGACCCAGGTCATGATCTTCCCTATGGGCACCTTCTTGAAAACACGTGCTGAGCTCAAAATAGGCAGTTTTGATAGACAATTTTGGACGCATAACTCAAACAACCCACTGAAAGCATGCTATGATATCATTCTAAGGCATAATGAGGTCACAATAGATCACGTGAGAACATGCAAGGTAATATGAGGTTATCGAAGGTGAAAGGCCTATGTTATTAGCATTGGAGAGGCTAGATGAACGAATGTGACGCATGTAATCGCTTCCTCATCGTGTTTGTAAATCTGATGACGTATAATGTCATATGACTTTGCTCAGTGCCTTTTCTCAGTTTGTTACAAATACACCGCCAAGCGCCGAAAGAACTATACATAACATAAGCAACAGCTAAGCAATTTTGAATATAGGGAGATACGGATCATATTATTTCTGACCACAAAGGCACTTGACTTGTCACATGGAACCGGTCAACACTTTTCCAGATGGATGGCCTCTAGGTCACCCTAAAATGACATTTGTGTGTCTGTAATACTTTTCTCCCACAGCTACACCTAAAAAAAACTTTGTCAGAACCACACCGTGGAAAAGTATCGTTATTGTAAGCTGATAATAGACCAATTTTGAACGGTGATCTGATCTGAACTGAGCTCTGTGGGGGAACAAAAATGGTCGACATAAATTCTCCACAATCTTAACGTTCATTTTCGTGCGCTCAATATTCGCCTTAACGTGTTGACGTAGGTTTTAGCCGAACCTATCGGAACGACTGCTTTCTAACCTTTCGTGACTTCTCGTGACCTTGCAATGGGCCCAAGGTCGAAATTTCAGTGTGAATTCTTCATGGTTCAAAGAGATCTTTACACCGGTATCTTTATTGTTTCATACGGTGTCTGAAAGTTCGAGATCCCAGGGAGAAGTCAGCATCCCCCCCCCCCGGCCGGACAGGGCTGTCTCGGACCTCCGGCCGGGCAAAGGTCAAGTGTGATCAAGCCAGTTACGTCAATTACGTCAATCAATTACGTCAAAATCGGCACACAGCTATAGGGGAGCATGTACGCAAGAGATCGCAACGGAGTTGATGACCAGATCAGAATGATGAGAACCTTCAGCAGTTTTACATTACTCCAGCCATGGTTACAGGTATGCGCCTTTCAGTCTTAGCCATGCGTTTACCATCATCACGTCACATATCATTTTACATTACAGAAACATAATTGGTGAAAACCGGCAACCAAAATGCTGGGTGCTTGGCGCCGACATGGCCTCTGGAAGGATGTGGAGCGACGTTCGTCTTGATCCGTTCAAACAGAACCGAAAAGGAAGTCAGCGTGCATAAATTCGATTAGGATATACGTACAGCTCTAAACTGCGCAAAATCTGACGTCACAAAAACAGCCTTGTTGATGCTCGCGCAAATTCCTGCGATGCTAATCATTCCATGTCGCATACTGGTATGTGGTCCGTGTGGCGGCAACCGGATCGACCGATTGCAAAGGGCGGCAACTTCCGGCATGCTAACATAAACGGTCGGGGCAGACCGGAACACATATACGACAAATATGCAACACTCGAGATGTGCGACACAGCTGAACTGACGGCGCACCACAATGTGTTGCGCAGCGGGCCGTCGCGAGCGAACGGTCGGAACGCACTCCCAGGTGAACTGAAGGCGCTCCATTCAGTGTGTGTCGCGCAGCGGGCCATCACGAGCGAGCAGCCGGAACGCACCCCCAGCTGAACTGACGGCGCAACACAGTGTTGGTGCAGTGGGCTGTCACGAGCGAACAGCCGGAACGCACCCCTAGCTGAACTGACGGCGTTCCATTCAGCGTATGTCGCACAGCGGGCCGTCACGCACCCCCAGATGAACTGACGGCGCTCCGCTCAGTGTATGTCGCGCAGCGGGCCGTCACGAGCGGACGGCCGGGACGCACCCCAGAACAGGTGACCAACCGACAAGCCCGCGCCGCGATGTCAGCACCGGCCGCGCTGTCACCCGGCGGCGGTTGCGTGCCGACTCCGACTGACGCCTTCGCAGTCCAGAAGCGTTAATTAGAGAACAAAGCGCGTTACAGGTCACCAGCCCACCTATTGATCGGCGTCGGCTGGCGTCCCCCTGCCAGGTGAGGCGCGCCGCGTCGGGCCGCTGGTGGGGCTGGCTAACATGCATAAGTGATTTGTTTGCCGGACGTGTCTCGCTGCCGACGCAGCCCGGTATCCGTCGGAGTTGCTCTGTGCCACCGACGTGCTGTCGTGAAAACTCCTCATCGACATGAACTTTCGGCGAAATAAGCCTGTGTCTGTGTGTATGTGTGTACCCGGGGGCGTCACTTTTTATGTTTTTAGCGGGAAGAGCCGCTCCGATGCTGACTTAAGCCCCACCCCACCCCCACCCCCCAATGCTTCTCTTAGGGTCTCAACAAAGAAGATGAGACAGAAAGGAATACTGGACCCATAAAATGGGGAAGATTTCCCCTGAAATATTAGTACACAAGGGACCTAGAGGAAGGCATCACTATTAGTTCCATGTTGATTTGGCACCACATAGTATCCTGAAGGTACTCGTCATTCTAAATCCTTTCTGTGTTAGGTCAATCTGTAATTATTGACATGTTTTTCATACAATAATGCATGGATCAGGACAAGCAGAATGTACTGCAGTGTGCGGCAGCTTTTAAAGCGATGGTTTCACATTAGAAGATATTGAGACAAGCAACACGTATGATGTTGAAAGCCCAATTATAACCAGGGGCATAGTTTCACAACCTGAGAGGGGGGAGGGGGGAGTGGTCTAAACAGTGAAAAATGATTCAACCCCTACCTACGTCGCCGCAAGATATGCCCATACACTGATTTATCCACAGAGTTGACTCCCTTTCTTCCCGAAGTTGGAGAGGGGGCTGGCGCCGAAGTTCGGGGGGGGGGGGGGGGGGCAGCTGAAGCCCTCCCCAACTGAATAGGAAACTTCACCCCTGCTTGTAACTAACTGCATGTGCTTTTAATCCCTGGCCCTGATCGGGGGTTGGTGCACGCCCAGTTTTTTTCTCATTTGGAATACCGCTCTGGCATGTGCAATAGTACCCAATTCTTCCGTAGCCTTTGCAATGGAGCGTCCACCGCGCGTGTTTTGATGCTAAAGCTGAATTCCTAAATGAGATCCTAGCCTTTTCGGTTTAAAAGCAGCGACGTTGTCGAGGAGCACTACGCCGCGATTTACAGCCGGCGTGGGCAGCGGGCGGCAGCCGACGATACGCCCGCGGCGGGCCAACATCGTTGCATTTAAGGAATAAAATGTCATATATGTAAGCTTAAAACATATGCAAACACACACCAAGGTACTCATAATTAAGCAAGGAAGATACCGGTTCGAGTTTCGTGTCGCCACAAGACAGGGTCCATTACGTGTGATGTAACGCTGAAAAGCAGGATTGCCTGAAATACGACTTTTGAGCTGTTGTAATAGGGTTAATGATTTAGCTAAAATCCACTGATGGTTTCCACTTAATTCTACCTTTATTGCTTTGGAAACGTTAGGTGGGTTACATCAATCCCCCAGCAGTCCGCGCTATAAAAACGGCGAATCAGGGCAAGGGACTAAAAAAATACTTTACTCAAAAGACCACTCCAGATAACAAACTTAAACTGTTCGGTAAACGCTATCCTAAAACGTCATCCTTTGATTACCTTATGAAGCGCTTGTTTGACGTCAGAGTCGATACCAGAAGGGTCGTGTCAAAATTGCCACTAGCGGAGCGCTGACTCATTCATAGTTCTTCAACTTGCCAAGAGGTGTCCTGCTAAACGGCGCGTGTTTTGCTCAACCCGAGCATCGTTACATGCGCGTGTTTTAGTCCTTTCTCGTGTCGACTTTGTACATTGTCCATGGCTTGACATTTTCTGTTAGTATTTGCATGCTCGGTTACGGCGGTGCTCTTAACACATTCGGCTCTCACACTCATTTCCTTTAAACCAGTACCACTGGCCAATTTTTGAATTAGCACAAAACGTAATCCATGTTCAAAGCTCCCTCTCATTGGCTTAAACTTGTTGTAGGCTTGCTGTTGTCCGTTGATGTCATGAATCGTGCTGCAGTACGCCAGATACGAATACCTCACTGATCATGCTTTTATTGACCTTGATACTACATGGGGTGATAATACCGCAACATCGTTATCTCAATGGCCATGTATGGCCATTGAAATGGCAGCATTGGTCTGGCTTTTCTATGACGTCGTGCGTGCCTGGGTGATCTTCATATATGCTGCGCGTCGTCTGCACAACCTCGTGTGCGGCTAGCTCAGAAACAACAGGGCTTGTAGTCTCAAAAAGGACATGGTCGTGAATTGCGCCAAATTATTATAGGATTTGACACCTTAGAGCACCTGGGAATTCTTCTTCCTCAGGGCTGTTCGTCTCCTGATGTTGGGTCCTCCACTGGCGCCCGGAGGAGAGCATCATGTATGGCGAAGAGTCGCTCAGCTACCAAACCGAACGGAGCCAGCCGCTCCCGGAGGCACTGCAGCCAGCGTTCTCGACATCGGAGAGACATTTGAAGTTGATGATCGGGATCATAAGCCGGTGATCCGTGATGGGCTTCAAACCGCTACACCTCGCAAAGGTGCAGGACGCATTTCCTGTACAGGACGTACAGGGCGCCTGAGCCATCCCCGAGCAGCTCGAGCTCCATTGTCACGCAGCGTGACCCGGTGTCCGAGAGGAACCGCGGACCTTGCTGGACGACGCGCCAAATCCCGCCTCCCCCCCCCCTTGCTGCCGGGGGCAGAGACCGAGCCCGCGAAAACGCGCTGCCTCTGTCTCCAATATCGTACGCCGATACAGACACGGAAGAAGTCTTGGACGGGCGGCGGTACCAGTGCCTTCTCCACATCGTTCAACGCCTTGGTGTGAGGCGGCGTCCACACCCTGGCATCATTCGACCGCAGAAGACGCCGCAGTGGCTCGGTGGCTTTAACGATTTTGGGCAAGAGCTCGCCGAGCCGGCTGCTCACACTGAAGAACGCCTTCAGATATGTACCACAAGCCGGCTGAGGGGAGCACACGATAGTAAATAGCTTTTCGCCGTCCTCGGCGCGGCCTGCCGTTGCGATCCGGAGGCCACAACAACCTATACCGCCCTCAGCGAACGGACGCTTCTCTGAATTGATGATGATACAGTGCGCATGGCGCCGAGTGGAGGACCTCTCCCATTCGGGTCACGTGCGCAACGGCGGTGTCGTCATAGATCAGGGTGGTATCTACTGCTTCCACCACGTCTTCTAGACCCTGCACAGCAAAATCGCCACACCGACAGCCTTAATCTCCTGTTGACGTCAGACCCTTATTTGCACAGATGAACTTGAAGTGTCAACACGGCGTGATAAACTCCAGCCACGTCCTCTTTGAAATGCTAACACCATCACTGCCACAGCCACATTTATGTGTATATGGACCCATCACTGCAGCTTTTGCCAATTCGATCTGTGATGTCAAATAACGACATGGTGCTAACACAGTGGAATAGGTTGATGCGTCCTAAGTCTCATAGGCGGATCCCGGGGGGGTGGGGGGGCGGGGGGCTCGGGGCCATAGCCCCCCAAAATTCTGAGATTATGTTTCGGCCCCCTCAAAAAATTCCCAGAACTTCATTAAAGTTTCGTCTACTCACCGTCTGTTATAACTTAAACTGTTTTAGCTGCTTTATTTTAACTTCTGTTTAAGATTCAAAAGCATTTCGGTGCTTGAATGGTGTCCCCACTAGGTTCTCGCAAGAGAAACCATGCACTGGCCCTCGGATCTCATACCAGCCAGCTGGCAACGAACGGTTGCCCCCCCCCCCCCCCCCCCACCCGACTCCAGGCTAGATCCGCCCCTGCCAAGTCTGTGATATCCTTTAAGCCTGTGATTAAACGCAAGATTATGTTTGAAATGCTGACTGGCTCTGTTCAAGCATAACGTACGGAGCATAACGGTGCTGATAAGGACCACACGCCACGTTCATTGCCGGCACTAGTTACTCGGCGGCAAACACCTGTCCACGTGCTCATAACAAGGCAATGCAAAGCGTCCAACCAGGTCGCTCAACGGCGACAGATCACGCCGGGCAACGCCGCTTTCTGAAATCATATCAGCGTGTTTAAAATGATTGGTGATTCCTAAAGTGATTAGTGATTGACGACTCATCTGCGGTCGCTCGCACCCAAGTGCGCCACCTGCCATCGACTCCATAAGCAGCATTCGGTGGGACCACGGTCCCACCACCTTGTATAAATGGCTGGTGCTGTTTATAGTTCTGAAGTCCACCTTGAAAATTCTGTAACCACATCGTGCATGCCTCCGCGATGGGGCAACCATTCTCGTTCTCACGCGGTTACAAAGTTTAAACCTGTTTTGCTATCGATAAAGCTGAGGCAATACCCTCACAGCACAATACGTCATTGACACCCCATGGCAAGCTCACAGTATGGCAAGGCTCAAAGCCTTTTGTTCGGCTGGTTGGTTAGGTTCTCGAACGTTTTGCGCGCTGCGTTTGAAACACGTATGCCAAATTTGCTACATCGCTTCCTTCACGTTCCTTACGGGCCTATCTTGTAAACAGCCGATAAGTTGACAGTTGATACTCAGCGCTGAATACGGACTGTTGCTACTAAAATAAGTTCAAGGTTCTTTAGCGTGCTGTGAAGCATTTTTATCTTTTAATCCATTTAATATCTCTGTTGTGGTGACAAGTAGAAATTAAAATCCTGATTTACAAGGAGAGCCTTCCAGATGCTCTTCTGTCGCTGATATCAAGTAGGCAGCAGCTAATATTGAGTTGGCGCACCCCCACAGCTGCTGACGAACTTCGTCGCGCCAGCAGACACGGGTGTTGCATACCGGCGATAAGCCGAACGGGACCGCACCCACGATGACCTCGTTTTTCACCGGCGCCCCGGGCATCTCGCGAAAGGTGGTGGAGGTGGTGCCGAACACCTGCGGGAAGTCGACGCGGAGGGCCGTGAAAAGATCTCTCGACTCTGCTGCTGGCTGCTGGGCCGCCCCCGACGCCGTCCGCGGTGGCTTCCTCGGCTTGCTCGCCGGCTGAGCCGCCGCGTCAGACGACACGGAGGGACGACCCCCGGGCGTGCTCGCCACGAGTGACACCCAGCGGCGCGAGACTGCGACGGCGCAGGCTCGGCCACCGTCCGGGCCGCCACGGCGGCCGCCAGGGCCGGACCCGTGCGGGTAGGTCAAGCCGACGCTCCGTCCTGCCGGGCGAGCGGAGTCTGGCCCCGCGGTAACCCCGGCCACCGTCCAAGCCGCCACGGCGGCCGCCAGGGCCGGACCCGTGCAGGGCAGGTCGAGCCGACGCTCCGTCCTGCCGGGCGAACGGAGTCTGGCCCCGCAGCATCCCCGGCCACCGGACATCCCGGATCTGCCGGAGCCGACGCTCCGTCCTGCCGGGTGAACGGAGTCTGGCCCCGCAGAATCCCCGGCCGCCGAACGTCCTGGATCTGTCGGATCTGCTCCGGCAGGTCGACCGTTAGAACACCGAACCGCACATGGATCACCCGAGCCCCGCTGGAGATTAAAAAGAAAGCTGGAGGGAAGGAGAAAATATGGTGTCAGAGAAAGTGGTGTGAGGAGCCGATCGGCGCAAGAACGCTGCTGAACCGCAGAGCCATAGCAGTAACTGAGCTGTTTGGATCGTAGCAGTCTTTTTCAAACGATCTAACGTGACGATACAACTTAATCATAGTTTGTCATGCACGGCTCCGCTAATGTAACAATGCCGGTCTGCCTCAGGCGGTCTGTGGAATGGTCGGTGGCCGCCCGCCGCCCGCGCCGGTCTCAGATCGCCCTGCAGTGCTCCAAAAAATCGCCTCCGCTCCGTAACCAGAAAGGCGAAGGACACATTTCTGTGTCATAACACGCGCAATGAACGCCCATAGGATACTCAAAACTTGGACGTGACTGCACGGCGCACTGAAGAGGCATCTTTAGAAAACCTTGAGGGAAGGGGAGGGGGGGGGGGGGCTCGCAAGACCCCTCAATCTCCCATGAATGCGACCGTTAATGTGTGCTATTAAATACTGACAGCGGGAAACTTCACATGGCAGGGGTGCGGTGAAAGGGAGCGGGTTCCCTTAAAATCCGACTTTTCTTTTTTTCTGCCGCCAACGATCTTTTGGGTTCGTATCATATTGTCCAAGGTACAGAATGTTCAAAGGTACAGGATGTCCAAAGTACAGAATGCCCAAGGTACAGAATGTCCAAAGTTCATAATGTCCAAGGTACACAATGTCCAAGATGAGAAATAGCTTTCAAAATGGCGCAGAGTGGAAGGGGCCCATTTCATAATGCCCAATGTACAGAATGTCCAAAGTACAGAATGTCCAAAGTACAGAATGTCCAATGTACGTATTGTCCAAGGTACAAAATGTCGAAAGACCAAAGCTTCCAAACTAGTTCCTACAGCGGCCACCAGGGTGTGAATAATTGCCCTTATTGGCAGGCAGCGTTGCCCCGCCCAGCGCCGGCCGCGCGCATACAGTCGGCACCGTTGCGAAGACTACGCGCGTGATGCTGGCGGGACGGATTACTAGCTTAGTAACAGATCCATGTCCGCTCCACAACGCAATGGAGCCGGCTCGAGGCGCCGCGCCGAGCATTAGCCGCTGATTGTCACAGTTGAGCCCCGTAATGTTTACCTACATTTTGGGCTGCTAAAAGCATTGAAAGCAGGCACAATATGAAATGGAATTATAGCCGCGCTATGCCCGAAAATATAATTGTCGAAATCGACACCAGCAGTGGGCAATTCTGGATGCCGATCTTGACTGTTCGATTGCCAGTGTAATGCAGACATTATAAGTTCGGGTTAATAAGTTCAAACAAGTTCAAATAACAAATAAGTTTTAGCTAATATTCGCTTCCGGCATTATACACCAGCATTGTGGTTACTATGGGATGGGTTTTCAGCAATAGCAAGCTAACATCAAAAATGTACCGTAGTTAGTAGTGAATATCCTTGAATGAGGGTGACTATCCTTCAATATGGTATTATAGAAACACCCCATACCCAGCACGTGCGGAAAGCTGATCGAAACACAGACGGTTAAATTTAAATTAATAGATGACTATTACCAAGAATTAGGTCAAGGTGTTCAAAACAATGACTAAAGCACCATTACTAGATGTACTTCACATGAAAAACGCTGCTCATGTGACGTCCCAAGATGATGCATGCTTACTTGCCTTGAACAAAATTGACGATTGCGCGCAACAATTTAAATACATGAATACTTGTCTCCTGGCGTTAATATGTCTTCTTTACAGCTAGCGGTTCTTGTGCAATGCTGCATCTATCAAACTACGTACGCGATGCGATTACTTGATTCGACATTAGGCATACTTAACGTATTTACCTGTCATGTTTTCCCCGCAACGATGTGCGCATCTTCTGTATACGTGCGCCACTGAGGTGTCCAATGAACCGGTCTGAAATCTTACGCTTCGATCATCACACCTGAACTGTCCCTGTACTTAGGTTCTTGGAGATTTGATGTCTTACCCCATTTTTCATTTCATTTTCAATCCTTTGGCACATACATGAGGAACTTTTACCCCCAACGAAACACTAGGGTTTCTTGGAGCGGTAGCTAGAATGAAATTAGGATTAGGACTTCTAGTCATGCTACCCTACGGTTGTGCATATTTTTGCGTGTATATATGTACACACGCACACACACACACATACACACACACACACACACACACACACACACACACACACACACACACACACACATATATATATATATATATATATATATATATATATATATATATATACATATATTGCTCCTGAGATTGCGGGTGCACAGGCTCAAACCATTCGATGTAATTGTTTTCCCTAGTCGACTCTGCAAAAGAATAGACGTTTTAAAGCAAACATGGAGTGAAGGACCCTGCGCGTTTTTGAACTCATCTCTACACTCTCTGTTCAACAGCTATGGGATCCTTATTGTCCGGTGAATCAGCCCTCTTAAGCAGAACACCACGGGCACATTGTTACTCCCGGTCAGGGGCTGAACTGCGACTCTGTCCCACCGCGGTCTGTCTTCCGGCTGTTATTCTGGTAACACGGGGCGGGATTCCCCGACCGATCAGAGGTCCATTAGCGGCATACATCACATCGCATTGGTCCGCTACCGGATGTGGGAGGCCTTCTGATCCGTGCAGTTGACCCGGACTGACGCAGGAACCCTCACTGACGCAACAACGTCCCTGACCGCCGCGGGAGTTCAAGTAATTGACACATACACTCTAGTTCCGCTTAACGGGCCTTCGCCGGCATTGGGTTGGTGGATCAACCGTTCGGTACTGGAGACCCTGACCGACACACGACTATTCCATTGCTTCAATGTGAGCACTGGTAATGAGTTCTCAGGTTTCCTTTGTATTGTTGGAGGGCCGCAATCAACGCACGAGGCTCTCTGCCATTTGGGGTCCCGTTCCCGCCCCTGCTGAGCAAATCTTCCCCTGACAGACTCGACGCCCCCTGTTGGCATAGAATACCTTGCTAGGCACGGTAGGCCACTGAAAGATAAAGGAAGATAAAATAAAAGACCAATTGTTAATCGCGGGTCAGGCCTTGTCCCTGCTTGGGAGATGGGCCGCTGGAGTTCACACCAACACGGATCCAACTGTTCGTTGTTCGTGATCTATGGCCGAAATAGAGGAACGCTCTGTCTCAGGGCCCTTATCGGTACAAAAGGTTCTCTAACTGACATTTGAGATCACGGCCCCATGGACTGGGGTGCTTAATATGACCTACAGCCAGCTCTTCGGACGCTTCGGCCTTTCAATCCGGCCCTTCATTCTTTGGTCTCGAGAGACCCTTCGGCCCTTCTTCGTGCCCTCTCAAACACCGCTCCGACTCGGGGCCACATGCCGCCACATATCTCCGTTAGCCACTGTGGCCTCTGACCGATGCAGAAATCCTTCATTATGTCAGAGGCCCGGAACATTGCAAATCGCGGGCCCCGGCTTCGTTCCCGCTTGGAAAATGGGTCTCAAGGGCTCGGACGGACATGGAGCCGACTGTTCGGTGTCCGTGGTCTCTGGCCGAATTAAACACCCGCATTGTCTCAGGGGCTCCTCAAACGGTGTAAGAGAACCTTTGACTAATGTTTAAGGTCACAACCCTATGGGCTGCGGTTTTTTATGTGACCTACAGCCAGTCCATCGGGCCCTTATGCCCTTCAACCGGGCCTTGCACCATCGGTTCCGGTGGGCCTCCCGGGCTCCTCTTCGGGCCTCACCGATCACTTCTCTTGGTCGGTCCGGGGCCCTTGCGTGCACAGAACCTCCTGTTAGGCGCTGTGGGCCCCTGACAGATCCAGGGCCCCCAATCAGTATAAATCCCTCAGGGCCATACCGACACGGAGCCGACTGTGCGATTCTGGTGGTGCCTGACCGACACGTGAGCCCATATGGACGCAGGGGCCTCGATCGGCGTAAACGGCCGTCTGACCATTATTTGGGAGCCGACCCCTGACCGGGGTCGGGGCCGGGGCCCCTGAATAAGACCCTGGCCAGCCCTCTATGCCCTTAGACCTTCTAATTGGGCCCCTGATCGTCGAACTTGGTGGACACTCTAGGCTCTCCGGGCTCCTCGAACACTCCCTCTGGCCAACTCGGGGCCTCTGTCAGGCGCTGTGAGGGCTGACAGACGCTGCGACCCTGACCAATACAAATGTCTGGAAAATGGCCATCAAGCCCACGCCGCCACGGAGCCGACTGTCGGTTACTGGTGGTTTCTGACCAACATATAGGCCCTTATCGACTCAGGCCTGACCTAACCTAACCTAACCTAACCTAACCTAAGCTAACCTTACCTAACCTAACCTAGCTCAACCTAACCTAACCTAACCTAACCGGATCAGCGCGCAGGGCCCTCTGGCTGGCATTGGAGTGTCCGAACGTGTCGGCCGGGAGCCGCTTTCTTGCCAGCTTTCCGCTTTGTTTTAAGGTTCCTGTCGCAAACAGGATTTGAACCCAGACCTCCCCACACGTGGATTCCCAGGTGTTAATCACTCGGCCAATGTGCCACTCACATTGTTAATAACTGCTATAAATGTCTTTCCCTGAGTTGTTGAGCTGTGATTGCTTTATGGTTGTCAATCAAGCGCGATCCTCATATGTTCTTTATTTTGTTCGTCCCGAATAACCCATCCAAACGCCTAGTGTTCTCTGAGAATGTGGCAATCTGTGAAAATGAGGCGAGTAGGTAATTACTTGACCTACGGTAAACGACTGAGCAAATTTACTGAGCAAAAAATGCACAAATTTAAATGCTGAAGCAAGAAATCACTTTAGCCTACCCAAAATGATGAACTGACCTGTAACAAAGCATTGAAATACTGAAAATACGCAACAATGGTGCAAGAAAAATTACTGGAAATTTTGCTGCAATTCGTCATTCACTTCGCCGGTACACTAGAAAAACCTTAGAGGATAGTAAATGTCCCTCACCACAGTTAGGTAAGGGCTGGAAATCCTTGCCTATGTGCAAGACCGTGAAACACACCTTGCGTTTTTTAAATCATTTACCTTGTGACATTTCATTTCACTAATCTGAAACACTTCCTTTCATCTTTTTCTTCCCTGTCTTCAATCTCTCAGCGTTCCTGTCGCTGGAAGCGCAAACGTTGCCGGTGCTTACCCTGAGGTGGCACCCAGGGGAGGCACCACCGGGGACTAAAGCCAGCCGCCTCCTGGTCTGCTGCCAACATGAAGCATATCTTTTAGTTCCCCTTGAAGTTTAAACAGACCCTATCGTGCCGACAGGAGGCCGCAGTCGATCGGAACAAAAAGTGCCGTGAAATCAAGAGGAGGACCCGAAATGCATGCAAGAGGCAATATCGCCGCGTAGGAGACCTCCGTAGTCATCATAACGTTCCAATGGTATGAAATGCAAAGCAGGCCCGTCATATGAATAAGGCGCCGCATGAAAAGCTTTGGTCAAACTGTTTACCCTTGCGAAGAATCAGGTAAGTTCCATGACTCCCTTGTAGAATTGGACGCCAGCGAGGATGAACTAGGACATCGAAAAGAGAAGTGGGCTTGCAGGTAAACGTGCATGAAACATCAAACCGTGGGTATTTTCCCATTAAACATGCACATACTTAATCCACTGCTGCAGTGTATGTTCCGATGGTTTGGACAGTTGTATGAAACGCGCAGAGGAAAAGAACCAAAATCGCGATGAGATATTCCAACCGGAGGTACAGGGCAAAGCAGAAAAGTAATTGACATCATTTGCGTCACCATCATTTGCGTTTTTTATCATTTTTTATCATTGTCATTTGCGTCACTGACATCATCATTCACTATTTGCGAGACTCAATTTATGAACCGCATTATATCTAACCCACTATTTTACTCAAGCTTCTTAGTGAGGGCTGTTTTATCTCGTCTTTGTCTCTGTCAAAATTGGTACTGCCGGCCCTGGCCCTGGTGTATATGGCAAATGATTATTTGGGGTCCCATTATGGTGCTCCCGCATTTGATGCCTTTTGAAAACAAAGGATATGTGAGTCAGAAATAAAGGTTTGGTGCGCGTACATCATGAAATTTCCGTGTTCCTTCGGGACATCAAAACCTCAAAGATGCCAAAAGGGGGGGGGGGGGGGTAGGGCCCCATGCCACCGGGATCCGCCCTTGCAACTGGGTGTTAAAGATTATCAAGCCGGCAACGCAACATTTGGCGTAAGTCGAAAGTCAGTACTTCAACAGTACCCCTCTGATCAGATTTCGACGCCGGCCTCCCGGCCTCCTACCCACAGCAACAGGTCACCTGGCAGGCCAGCCTGCCTCTCCGCCGCTGCAACCCTGCGGCTGTTGCACGCCTGCGTCGATCCAGACCGCCAACCGGGCAGCGGCGGCGGCGACCGCGCGCTCCGATTGGCAGGCGTCGCGTGACGTCACGGCCGGTGGCCGGGCCGTCTTCGGCCGTTGCACGAGGCGGTCACAAGCAGACGAGAGGCGACACGATGCGACTGGCAGCGCTGCTGATCCCGCTCTGCCTGCTGGCGGCGCTGGCCGCGGCCGGCGACGCGGAGGCCTACATGGACGACGGTGAGTCGGCGCGCGGGACGGCAGGTAGCAGGCGCTGGGCGGGAATCGAACCCCAGACGCGCAGCTGAGCGCTCAACAAGGGTAACTGAGGGCTCGGGTAGTAATAATACGGGCTCCGTACAATAACACGGATGTAAGATGGCAATGATGACGAGAGCTTGTTTTTCCTCTTGGGTTGATATATCGCTCGAACTCTGTGCCTTACTGGTAGCGTGGCTGAACTGAGAGTTTAAACCGAATGCCCCCCCCCCCCGCCCACCCCCGTCCTCCCAAAAGGAAATCGTAGACCACATCTGACAGTTGGCCGGATTTGACGCCTGCCCAGATGTGAGCAACGTGCTACGGCATAAACGACGATAAATGCGCCCCTAAAGATGGTGATACGCTGCAACGCTTTTTCAAGCAACACTTCACAACTATCAATGTTGTGGCACAAATGTGTAAACTTTGATTCATCCAAAATGCATGAAAAAACTCGATTAAGCATAGCGCGTTCCACGATTTTTTGAGACGGCAGACCGAGGTGCGCGCGCGAACGAGAGCGACGCTGAGCTCATCAGGCACTAAACGACTGCGAGCTACTAGCCTTCGGTGAGACTGTGGGAGGGGAGAGGATTTTATCTAACGTGGCTCAGTCGCCTTCGATGAGACTGTAGGAGAGGGGAGGATGCAATTCAGCGTAACTTTTTTGTCTCCGATGGGGTTGTGGGAGCGTGAGGATTCTGTCTCTTGTGTTCGGTGAGACTGTGGGGGCGGAGAGGATTTTGTCCGGCGTGGCTCAGCTGTCTTCGGTGAGACTGTGGGGGTGGGGATGATTCTGTCCGGCGTGGCTCAGATACCTTCGGTGAGACTGTGGGCTGGGGAGAATTCTGTCCGGCGTGGCTCTCTTGTCTTCAGTGAAACTGTGGAGGTGGGGAGGATTTTGTCCGGCGTGGCTCAGTTGTTTTCGGTGAGACGGTGGAGGTGGGGATGATTCTGTCCGGCGCGGCTCAGTTGTTTTCGGTGAGACGGTGGTGGTGGGGAGGATTCTGTCCGGCGTGGCTCAGTCGCCTCCGTCTGCTGTGCTGCCGAACCCGAACGACGCTGTGTTAAGGTGTGGGTGAATACTGATAAACGAGCTGAATCGACCGCCGGCCGTTGCAGGGATTTCTGGGCGATTTCAGGTTACCAGTGACGTAATGCTTTAAACCATCGATGTTCTTGGGTTTGTTTCGTTTCTGGTAAAATCAGGTGTGCATCACATAAACGACGTGTCCCAAGCACGCGGCTATCTTACTAAAAATGAAAAAGGAAGGTATCAGTAGCCTCCTGAGCTAGAAGTGAAGTAAAAGCCCGTCGACAAGTTTTTATGTGTATATCTATTGCATTCGCCACGCACAACCTACTCCGCCATTGGGGGACGGATTATTTCGACCGAAGTAAGCACGTGAGAGACTTTACCTTATTTCACACGTGGTGCCAGACATTCCAAAATGAGGCTCGCTCCTTGGTAGGTCGAATATTTAGTGTTCTGTGCTGTCTAGCAGAAACATAGGACCGATCCCTGATCAGCCTTCTGTGGCTTGTCATATCGGGTACATTGCTGTCAGCAACCGAAGTGAATGCTAATGCTAACTATGAAAGGGAGGAAGTTACCATCTGCATGAACAAATGATGTATTGAATATGACTTTTTGATTCTACCTTGCTTGTAAAACCTGTTCAGGGTTAGGTGCGTTGCTCCGATTCCCTACCCCAGCCTCCTCTGTAACCCAGCTGCTGGAGTGTCAGACACGACTGGACCAATCCGCGGAGGGCGGGTGAGCTCGAGTCCCAGAAATGTCACAGAAGCTTCTCAGGAACGGCACTTGTGTGGTTCGACTTGTGTGGCCCATCCTAACTAAACTTAGAGGACTAAGCTGGACTAGGGGCAGCCGTGCAGCATTATTATGAAAGAAGCTACAAATGTCCGAAAAGGTAGTTGATGTCAATAAAACATCTTTAAAAGTAAGAACAGTCCTATGCATGACATTCTTCAAGGGGTGGTGTGAGCTGAATCTTTTGAAGAACGTACGCTTAGCAGAGACTCTCGCACGGTCATCACAGGCTCACGCGCGCTTAGCAGAGGCTCACGTACGCTTAGCAGAAGTTCACGTACGCTCAACAGAAACTCACGCGTGTTTATCAGAGGCTCACGTACGCTCAGTAGAGACTCACGCACGCTTAACGCAGGCTCACGCACGCTCAGCAGAGACTCACGTACGCTTAGCAAAGGCTCGCCTATGCTTAGCAGAGGCTCACGTACGCTTAGTACATACCCACGCATGCTCAGTAGAGACTCACGTACACTTATCACAGGCTCACGTAGGCTTAGCAGAGGCTCAGGTACGCTCAGCAGAGACTCATGCACGCTTAGCAGAAACTCACGTGCGCTAAACAGAGACTCACGCACGTTTAGCAGAAACTCACGCACGCTTAGCAGAGATTCACGCACGCTTCGCACAGACTGTTGAACCAAATACATTCCTGCGAAGCATTCAGTCAATTTGTAAGAGGTATCTTGGCATGGTTTTGTGAACATTCCTTCGGCGCAACGGGACATGAATTCGGCTGCATCCACCTCCCGGTGCTTTTTCAACATATGACATTTTTTCATTAACTATGATCGCCGATCGGCTGCGCGTCCCCTCGATTTAGCGGAGACGGCCGGTGCACCCCGCCCGCCACACTGTCGCCAGTGGCATACTGGACCCCAGCGGATCGCGCGACATTCGTGGGCTGCTTTGTTTAGAGAACGAACCAACGCGTTTAGAAAACGCGTCGCACGTCCTCGCGCGCCCTTTACTGGAGCGACGTGAAATGGTAAGTGTTGCACCTATATGCGCATATCCATACAGCCCAACCCCCGCGCAAGTCATTCGCCATCGCAGCTCAATACACGTGAGCGGGGGGAGGGGGGGGGGGGGGCGTATCTCCCGTGACATAGAGCGCCGGGATTGCAGATAAGCCGCTGGATCTGTCGCTGGGTGGACCCACATTCTCCATAATGCGCTGTGCCGCGGGCGTGTGCGACAGCGCTGTACCGCGGGCGTGTGCGACGGCGCTGTACCGCGGGCGTGTGCGGCAGCTCTGCACCGTGGGCGTGTGCGACAACACTGTACCGCGGAACAATCAGCAGCTTTGCGATCGATGTGCGCGAAAGCTCTGTGCCTCTGGCGGCAGCGATACATCAACGTTACATCGGACGCAGCCTTACCGGATTACTATTACTCCGAGCTGCGGTGCCGCCATTACTCAGCTCCCGGCGACAGGGGCGGCCAGCAGCCGCGGCTGTCGTAAACCGATACCCACATCGCCTCCAACGCAGCCGCCGCTCAATGCTGTCAGCTTTGCAGTCGGTGCTGTGAGCCACGCGCACGAACCAAATGTCGCAATTCTTCTCTTCATGGTGCATTGCGGCTAGATGTCATTCTTGCCCGGCGTTTGAGACAGTCATTGCCGAAACTGATGCTTAAGCAAGCGACAGAGGTAGAAAATAGGTTAACAGAGCACGCAGATCTTGGGGACTCGATGGTTTTTCTGACATATTTCGACGTTACCAAGCTCGTTTAGGTATGATGTTAATCCAACACATTCACTGTGAATACGGAACATGCTTGATAGCCCATGTTAAAACGGCCGGTATTCCAGTTCACATCAGTTGCATAAGGCACGTAAAGAGTCAGTTACATAAGGCGTGCAACGAGACAGTCGCATAAGGCATATAACGAAGCAGCCTGATTCCATGCATCTTGTTCCAAGTTAAATAAAAAACAACATTCAAGTCAAGGTCTAAAAGCAAGTTTCATTCTAGGTGAGCAAACCACGGTGCACGTTTTGTGGCATCATCATGTGGCATTTGTGGCATTGTCTGCCAGACTCATGGAGCGTAGCGGCCAACAGCCAATCAGATTCGAAGCTGATTGGCAGCCGGCTGCCGCACCGCTTCATCTTAGCGGCAGGGTAGCTGCCGTTAATAGGTTTAGAACGCGCCCATGGCAGATTTTCGTGCCTTGTGCTATCAGTGGAGCTTTGCCTAAAATAGCATCAGTGTCGTTCACTCGTCCTAAGACATCCACGCAGTGTCACGTGTTTTCGCCGAACCCGGCACGGATCGTCGCTCCCGCGGGAGGCCTCCCTTCCTCCCACATCCTCAAGGGGAGCAAAACGAGATCAAGCATGTCCGGAGAGTTGTTGACACGGCCAACATCAGCACTCGGGCGCGTTCCCCAGAGACGGGGTTATCGGGCGTCAGAGATGGGGTCATTGTCCGGGCCACGGGGCGGCTGGGGTGCAGTGCTCTGTCCGCCACGTGGGTGCCTCTGTCCGCCCGCTGGGGTGCAGTGCTCTGTCCGCCCGCGTGGGCGCCTCTGTCCGTCCGCTGGGGTGCAGTGCTCTGTCCGCCTGGGTGGGCGCGGCTGTCCGCCCGCTGGGGTGCGGTGCTCTGTCCGCCCGCGTGGGCGCCTTTGTCCGCCCTCTGGGGTGTGGTACTCCGTCCGCCCACGTGGGCGCGGCTGTCCGCCCGCTGGGGTGCAGTGCTCTGTCCGCCCGCGTGGGCGCCTTTGTCCGCCCTCTGGGGTGTGGTACTCCGTCCGCCCACGTGGGCGCGGCTGTCCGCCCGCTTGGGTGCAGTGCTCTGTCCGCCCGCGTGGGCGCGGCTGTCCGCCCGCTGGGGTGCGGTGCTCTGTCCGCCCGCGTAGACGCGCGGTTGACAGTCAGGTTTGCTTTGCTGGCTGGTTGAGGCAAGCTGCGGCATTGTGCTCCGTTTGTTGTGCACAGAAGGTGGCCATCAAGGGTTTTTACCGACTTCCTGATGGATACTGAACTGCAGGACCGGCAGTTGGCTCGTATGACCGACGGTCAGAGCTGAACTTGGCAGAGCTAACCTTTGGCAGGACCGTGCAGGTACGCATCGAGATGCAAAATGCTAGGCTTTACGGACTACTTATGTCTCGCTCCCGTCCGAAACTTCTTAAACCGACTTTGCCTCCCCCTCACCCTCTCCCCGCCTTGTTTTTTTTCAGCTGAAGCCTCTGAAGTGTGAACCGTTTGACACAATACCCAATTCTTAAGAATTTCCTTGTCCCCTTTATTTCTCCACCAAATAACACGTCAAAGTATTCGTCTATAAACTTCTTTTTACGGCAAAAGATGTTTATCACTTCCAATTGAATGTGTGTGACCAGTCGATGCGAATATTTTTGAAGGCTGGATATCGAGTGAAAGGTGTGACACATTTGATGAAGAAACGTCTGGTTGTTCATTTGCTGTGATAATGTTGTCCAGAAAAAAGTAAAATACAAATAAGTGACAAACTAAATAATATACTGGGTCTATCACCTACATCTCCATGCAAGCATTCAGCCAACCAGCCAAGGGAGGGTTTGAATGACGTTTCTGGGCCTCGAAAGGTAGATTCTTTGCTTCTGGCAATACCAAGCAAAAGACGGACAAACTTCAGGGTCTTGTTTTAAAGAGTTGTAAAGGTCCGTAAGCCTCCACACGATATGTTCAATTAGATGATGGTTATTAGGGCACACTTACTTTGATATTTACGCCTCGTGCCTCTGTCCTCGTATCAGTGATATCCGGCGCTGTCATTCAGCGAAACTAACCAAGCATATTTCGTTATTAGTCGCTTTCTAATGCATCGAGCAGACCTCGAGATATTGAGGGCAGTTTGCAAAAAGCGTTGGGTACCGGTGGCTGCCGGCGTGAAAAAGCTTCTGATTTGCCGGACATGATCGGCGACAAAAAAAAAAACACACTTTTGCGAGCCAATTAGTGACAAAATTGGGAAAATGGAAACAAATTCCAACACCCTAGACCATGATACAACAGACTATCCCGGCTCAACGAAGCTCAGAGCTTAGTATTGGTCTGCTCGTTAACGCTTGCAGCGTGAGCTCATGTCGAAATGTTGACATTTCGTTGCATGAGCAGGTTCAGCCATAAGATGCTGCCAAACATAGCTTGAATCAAGATAGTTTTAGCAAGTGACAGAAACACACTATGAACCATATTATACCGGTGCTGATGTCACAGATCAGTGGTGACCCAGTGCTTTTCCAATATCACTCAGATCAATGCTTTTCGAAGATTTTTATCAGCCAAGATTTACTTCACATACTAAACAGTGTAGAATACCAAATAACCATGCTGTTACTAATCGTTGAAATCGTGGCTGGCCACAGCATCTTAGGACGAACGTGATCAGCTCGCTACGCAGCGCATTAAAGCGCCGTGCGATTTGAGGGACATTGGCTCGGTTGCTCGCCACGCGGTAATGCGTTAGCCTCATTGCAAGGCTTTGGACTGCCGTTGGTTGTATTCATGTGGTGAGAAGCTGACTGGCTAGAAGGACGTTGCTAATCGTCAGTTTTTTTAAATGTGATAGCGCTAAGATGCCCTGCCGATCTAGAGTTGTTGTTTTGGATGCCTGAGCTGTAGCTTTAGAGGTGAACGGAGCTCGTTGGAGCGACACACGTCAAGGATTCATCCGGGGCTTCCTGCTACTGAAAGGAACGGCGGCTTTGAAGTAGGAGACCGAACATGGCTGGTTTGGGCCTCTCAGATTGCCTGTTGCATCTCAGACTTAGCGCACTGATCGGTGGACAGGCATGAAATAAAATGCTTTTGGCTGTCATCATATTGCATATAAAGCTAGAGCAAGGTGCCAGAGATGCTCAAAATGTCGTTTACATCTGTTGATACCGTGGGGTCATAGGGGTACAGTTTTGCAAAATGCGTAGGGCTGAGGGATGAAAAGGGAAGAGAGAGATAGGAAGAATATGGCTGAACCTGTCTCCAAAATACGCTTAAAACAGTTTCCCCTCAGACTTGACGCAATTTTTCGTTGCTTGCAGCAGGGTGTAGTTTTAAAAAAAAGTTTTGGGAGCTGAAACCCCAAATTATGATAAATGAAACATAATGGATAAGAATGATAACTGAAAATAGGAAACAACATCCCTGGTTTGGAGGCACAATTCCGCCTCCCCCCCCCCCCCTGAATAGGAAACTATACGCCTTTGGGCTGGTTATGTAAGTATGGCTTTATCTGATAATTCTTTTAGGTTAGTCTCAACCTTCATTCAGTGTTTGATGGCCAGCAAATGAAACTTTGTGCAAACGAACTCCCGAAACGAAAATGTTTGATGGTTATGCCGTAATGCATTTAATTTATCTTTGTCTTTGTGGTTCATTGGATTTAGAGACACACTGCAACGCTTTCTGAAAGACCTTTCTCCGGGTGACAATTCAGAGGGTTCCAAATTTCGTCAATTACAGAGAAGTCACTTCTTTAGCCATAGGTGGCTGCTCTGAACAACTGCACGCCAGCGACTGGCGGATAACTATATCACGCAGCATGCATTCTCGCCCGAAGAATTTCGGTATGACCTTCATCTGCGGCGAAGTCCTCTAACGTCCTCCAACGTCCTGCGACGACATATTCGTCTATCAGGACAGGTGCTTATGAACATACAGCTAATTAACATAACACACTGGGGCTGACTATTTGATGTCAGAAGTCAGATTTTAGAGCAGTGTAATATCTAACTTCATGCACTACTCTTTATTTTCTTGCTTTAGCTTTTCATTTTTTTTCCAATAAGATCTGATGATTTGATTTCCAACAAGGAAATCATCGAGCTCAGTAAACCATGCGGGTACATAGGCTCACAAGCTCATTTCTGATCATCTGTTTGGGGTTTAATCGAATGTGAAAAATAATCTTCGGTTGGAGAGTAAATCGATAGAAGGCCTCACAGAATACACCATTTATCAAGATAACCGCAGGACGCTGCTCTGGTTGGAGAAGTTTCGAGGGCGTTTCAAAATGCTCGCTCGTCAGTTCTTTTCTGCAGCCACCGATCTATATGGTCTTCATTATCTCGCAGTTTTCTATGACTGCCGGCCTGTTTGCAAGCAAGACACCTTGACCATTATAAAGTTGTGTAAAATCGGCTGGAACGCACATGACATTGCTCGTTTAGGCGTCTCTATTCAAGCCCATTACTTTTTAAAAAGGAATTATGTTCGTTCTTTGGTCATTTTGAACCGATAAAAGCACAGACTTCCTGGCGAAGGTTGCTGGTGCCCTCTTCATGGCCAAAAAGCGGCCCATATTCTGAACTAATGTGCGCTATCGCCCAAACGTCGGCTATGCACTCAACCAGAACGACTGCGGGTCACAGGTCTTAACGACTACCATTAAGGGTCGCACGCCCTCATGAATTAGAAACTGGTCACTGCGACTTACTCTAAGTAGCCGGCACTTGGCGCTCATTGGCATGCGACGCCTAGCGGCCGGGCGTCAATGCCGGTTCGGTCTGGCCATCACTCGGTCTGGGCGCTGGCGGGCAGGCCGGCCGGCGGCGGCTGGCTCCGGCTGCCATCACTCGGTCTGGGCGCTGGCGGGCAGGCCAGCCGGCGGCGGCTGGCTCCTGCTGCCATCACTCGATCTGGGCGCTGGCGGGCCCACCGGCCGGCGGCGGCTGGCTCCGGCTGCCAACGCTCGGTCTGGGCGCTGGCGGGCCGGCCGGCTGGCGGCGGCTGGCTCCCGCTGCCAGCGCTCGAGCCCTGTCGGCGCCGCGAAGAGCTCTCAGGCGGCCGGCCGGCCGCGGAGACGCCGGGACCGGTCACACGCTCGCTCACAGACGCCCTGCAGAATGGCAGCTGCGAATGAGCGCGGCCGACCGTGCTCTGGGCCGTGGCTCGGTGGGATGCGGCTCGCCCGCGCCCATCATTGTCGGCGGCTGTGTGATGCTGATGACCTGCTTTGCATTGGTTTTAAGCCGCATTCGATCCGAGGCTGACTTTGTCTGCAGAATTTGTGCGGTCCCCTGTGTTATACTCACTTTTACGCCCACTCTCCACTGTCCCCTAAAAAATCTTCCCACTGTTATATATTTTTTTGTGTTGTCATTCTATAAATAGCAGTTCCTGGACTACAATCCTTTTACAGGGATGGGGTGATGTTCAGTTTGATGTCTTGCATCACAAGTCGTAATACGTTTATGCAAAGACTGCATTTGAAGGTGCTCGTAAAAGTTATAAACCACCAAACCGTGGTGCCTTTTAGACACGCATAGATGTAGTTTTGCCAATGCGAACTTGCAGTTTTAAGGCAGTGCTTCCGCGTTCATCGTTTTTCCAATTAAGTGATGACACCCGGCCGCGCCGTTTCATTGATGGAAATGTCGTGATGGGGAAAACAAGAGCACTCTCAAAATACCAGGCACGGGGCCAACTTGGTGGTGAGCTCCTAATGTTTGATAGCAAACTTTTTTAGGCCAAACGACCGCGCGACCACCTGCACGCAATTTCTAAGCCCCGGAAACTTTTCGCTTGGAGACGCCTTTCCAAAACACGCACGTGTCTTCAAAACAATGCTTCGCTGCCGTTGAATGGAAACTCTCCTTGGCCGCAGTGGGGCATGACCGGGCCGTATTTTGGGTCACGATGGACCGGCCTCATGCGAATAAAAGGTCAACAAAAGTCAATGTGGTAAATCAATGCGTGAGTGTTGTATGAACTGCTCGCTGGGTTCTGGCGTGCACTGCATAAACAGCGAAATTGCTTCGGCGTTATGGAATAGCCAGAAATAAATGGTCTTCGTGACCCAAGTTACAATCGATAAATCCCGGGATCCATTAATTCGCTGCAAAGGCAAAGTCGGCTGGCGCGACGTCTGAGCCTGCTGTCTGGGTCTGCTCAGTGGAGGTACTGAAGGCAGTGCCAAACCTTCGCAGCCTATCCCGCCGCGATGCGGGTCCGTCACAGAAAGTCAGCCCTCCTTGTTCTGACACTAAAGTTGGGCCAATTTTTCAGGAGGTGGCGGCGAACAGGAGATGCCTCTGGAAATGGATGAATATTCTAACCTCCTTGCCAACCTACTGAGAAAATCGGGACAGAAGTAAGTAACTGTGTGTGCAACATATTACCACCCTCATGTAGCACAATACCAGTGTCTTTTTCCACAGTCGTTGGTGATCATTGGACGATGGCCAGCTGTCCGTCACTGACAATCCGCCCGTACATGTGCAGCATTATCGGCTGAAGGTATAGGAAAAGGGTGGTTAGAGCGGGTGGGGGACATTTTAGGTTCATTCGTTTCATGCAACAGCAAAGGCGTCGCGTGGATTTTAAAGATGTTTTGGGAAAGGAAGCTACGTCTCCAGTCCCCCACACACACAGGTTTGATAGAAATTGTGGTACAAAATGACAAAACTCTGTGTCGCTACTTGAATCATGCATGTTTATCGCTAAATTTCTTAATCCTTCTCCGAAAAACACGTTGCTTTTCTTTCCAATGCAGTTGGACAAACAAAACATGACTGGACAGCTCTTAGTTTGTTGTCCGGGTAAAATATATGGTTATGCTCTTCTGACTCGTGTCTGTGATGTTTAACATAATCTTCCCATAAGCCGTAAGATTTATGCAAATGTTGACCTTAACGTGGACTCTACAGGAGGTGAGCACCGCTAGATGGTTTGTTCATGATGACAGCGTTTTGTTCTTATAACGTTGTAGTTCCCACGTGATGAACGAAAGACAACACAATACAAAGTGTCATTGTGTCAGATGTTGATACTTTGTCGTGCGAAGAAATTATCGTTAGTATAATAATTCTATGCTCGTTTAAATGCTCGTTTAATCACAAATATAATTCGAAACCCTTCGTGGTTGCCCCAATCCCTTTCACGCACTGTACGCGATATAAAAGGGTGGCCTAAGATCTCGTGCAAAACGCCCATACCTTATCACAGGACAGGGATCATGTTGCTTTTACGAGAGGCGTCTCGGCCACGGATCTCATTTTCCTGCGCGTGAACTCGCTGGACTGTCACACACCCACACTTCCAGTCATGGTGTTGACAATTGTTGACAAAATTGACAATTGTCGACAAAAACCCAAACTCTTGTCGGCTGGCATTTTGCTCGGCCGCAGATGCGGTGGACGTTTGTGACTTGCTTGCATGCTCGTAGTCCGCGCCCATCGGCCGGAGCTCTAACTCCAGTGTCTGCAGCCGGTTGTGCAGCGTTTGGGTCTTCAGTTAAGAGGCTGGCATCTAGTGACGGAAGTTGGAACCAGTTCATTTTGGAGATCCGGTCGACGTATGTCTTTGGTGCATGCTGTTTCTGTGAAATCGGTAACGTTAAGCCCATGTCAAAAAAGCTCTAAATCGAATGCCTTAATTCGCTCAACAAGATAAAACAATCGAGAAAATAACACAATGTGTGGCACTGTGTCGGACGACTGAGACTCCCTCGCACATGTCCGGGCTTTCCACGCTTGCATGTACCGCAGAGCATGACTGGAAACAAGCACTAGATCACTTGCCGTTCGCACTTTCCGTTCACTTGAACTGATGGGTGGAGAATCCATTTTGCTGGACGCCAGTCGTGGACACTAGTGTTCTGTAGGTTGAGGTAGGCGACACCCACGGTGCCGCCACTTCTTGAGCGCGCTTCTGAAACACGTTTCTTGAGACTTGTCTTTGTGACAAATGGGTCGCTTGTCTGCTACGTTTCTCTCGTCAGCTCATCACGCTTTGCACTTGCACACTTGCTTTAGCGATCTGACAAGATCCAGGCTCAACAGTTCTGTTCAATATATTTGTTCAACAACACTTGTCCACACGCCCGTAGGAGCCAGCCACTCTTATTTGTCCGCACCACTACCCAGAGCTCGCCGCTAACACCGTCACAGACTGCACTGCGGACTGCGATCGGCTCAGGCTATCCGAGGACGTACATGACGAACGTGCGGACGGCTCTCGAACGCCTTAGCCCGCGCTCGCGGTCCCGAGCCTCAATCGTCGCGTTCGCTTAAATGACGTCATAGTAGCCATCACTGTAGGCAGCGGGGAAAGCGTGATTTGTTCTCGCATGCTGACGTCGTAACGTCGTATTTGCCGGTCTGACGTTACGCCATGGCAATGGCTACCTTTTGATTGCATTCACGGCAGCACCGTCGAAGGTTGTGATCTCAGCTTGACGTCATACGTGCTGACGTCACCCAAGCACCTGGAAGCGTGGGGTGGTTATGACATCACACTGAGCTAACGGTGCAGTATCACACGCAAGCCGCGCGACGACGTTGCGTGCTCGCCGCCTATAACAGAAGTGTGCGCGGGCACGCAAACAGGTGGAGGTCTCACACACAGCTCATCAGCGGCGATGGATGAGACGGGACGCAGTTTGCTGTGTCAGTAACGCAACGCCACTGCACACAGACGTAGGCCAAACTTTTCTCAGGAGGAGGGGCAAATGTTGATCTGTCTTCTAAGTCTTGTGAATTTGGACAATCTTCCTCTGAGATCGCTCGGTGTATGGTGCAAGCCTGTTGCCATGACGAGGGGGGAAGGCGAGTGGCACTCTCCTTGGCTACGCCCCTCGCTGCACAACATAAAGATAGGTGGCCATCAGAGAAACTTATCACAGCAATACCAAGCTTTGGTCACAAAAAGCAGTCTTTCTGTCGACATTCACATCCAGAGGACCGCCTTGTTGTTGTCGCACTGCTTTCGTTCTCTTGTCGTCTGCACAGACGGCTGCATCCGTGCGCTTGCTCTTGTGTTCGCCTAGCACTGCTGAGGCCGCACTGGTCCCGCGTGAGGAGGCGCGCCTTCACCGAGCCTGATTGTCCACGGTGTCCGGCCACCTCTAAGCCCTTCTAATTGTCTGTTCAGACGTTCTCCGTTTGTGTACGTCTACAGACGCTCCTGCATCCGACGCGGCAGCTCTTGCGACGCGCGACCTCACGACTGCTGCGGCTACGGCACCTGTCGCTGCAACCTCTGGGGCAGCAACTGCAAGTGCATGCGCGGCGGTCTGTTCCAGGCGTGGGGCCGAAGGCGGAAGTGAGCCGCTTCCGGCGGCCGCGCCCCGCCCGCAGGCCGGCGCTGAGGGCCCCTCCTGGCCCTGCCGCGCCCTGCGGCGCCGCTCTGCGGGCCTGCCGGCGGGGCCCCGGCCCCGATTGGGGATCCTCTCCAGCCACATCCGCCAATCGGAGCCGCGGCACCCGCTGCCCCCCCCCCCCCCCACTCCCCCAACGCCCCCAACGCCCCCTCCATCGTCCTCTGTCCCTCGCATCACTCGGTGTGTCCTTGGTTGTAGCTGCGGCCGTTTCAGGGCGTCGGTGAGCATCAGTGTCAGTAAGCTGCGGTTCGAGCTGTTGGCTTGTTTTGTGAGTGACTCGGCGGCAATACACGCCTAACTGGAGTGCGCGTGTTTTCGTCCGGTGTCTGAATCAGCAGCGGGCCTGCCCTGGCGTGGCGAATTTAGACAGCCTCATTTGTGCGACGTGGGAGATATCGCAGCAGGGCAGAAGCATTTCAGTCTCGTGCGCAGCATCAACACCAGTAAAAGCGGGATTCCCACGTCGTTCCTCACTGGATCGCGCCTCGCAACGGACGCCAGATTCACTGAAATCAGGGTACTCGAAAATTGGCAATATCCGTCTTGTGACACCAGCATAACTGACACCAGCGGCGTGATTAGATCTGACGATATGATGACTAGATCTGACGATGTTTTCTATCATGCTGCTGATTTCATTTATGGTGATGTCACAAGACGGATATTGCCAATTTTCAAGTGTCTTGATATCAGTGAATCTGGCGCCCGTTGCGAGGCGCGCGATCCAGTGAGGAACGACGCGGGAATCTCGCTTTTACAGGTGTTGACGCTGCGCGCGAGACCGAAATGTTTTTACCCGGAGATCTAACACACCTTCAGCTTTATAAACTTTGCAGCAACCCACAGCAAAAAGTGTTTTCCTCTGCAGTAGTTGTGATATGGCAGCACTCGCTATGAACTTCAGTCATTTCAAACCACAGTAGCGGTCAATGGATCGACGGACTTCTCCACATAAGGTATTGCGGTGCCCACGAGTTCTACAGGCGAAGCACGTATCTTCGCTGCGTTTTCCTCCACCGCCACCACAGCTATCAACTCTGGCTGTGAGAAAATCGTGGAAATCCAGCAGTCCAGTTCCAAACCAACAGCCTTTCGTTCCTGAATTTAATTCCCAGCCTTCTCCCGAGCCGCCCTCTCTCTTATACTTCGCTCGGTTGTTTATTCGGCTCACCAGGCTTCACAGTGCAACCAACACCACCATGCAGGAAGCGCGCCTTCGCGGACAGCGGCGCGAAGCCCCACCTGCGAGTCCCAGTTTCAATCCTCAAAGCAATCTAATATCGACTACATGAAACTTGTGACATCAATGCAAATGAGACCGGCACCAGATGGATCACCTTGTTGGAGCCCACACGCTACCATCGGACTGTGGCCGCTGGGCATCAGGATTAACTATGATCACCGTGGTCCGCTTTGATCTACAATAAGGTTTGCGAGAACACAATGCGTGCTCTCCCCTGAATGAGTTACAAGCCTGGGAAAATTTCGCTCACGGTCTCAGGCTGCGACTACACCCACGCCTTTACACGCAACAGTCTATTCTGCGCATGAGATCTGTTGAGTCCTGATTGGCTTGAACAGCGCGACACATGGAACATTTGCCGATCGTTTGACGGCTTCGCCCGATGGTTTCTAGCCCTCTCGCCATCGGTATCTATCGAACAAATCATCCGAACTTCTCCTTCCGGGAGTTTGTATCCCCTTCACGACGGGCCCTCAGAAACCCCAACCCAGATATCTTGAAAACAAAGCAGGCTTGAGCCAAGGAGAAACGGCATTGTAGAGCTCTCGTCGAACAGCATCGTGCTGGCGTGACTGAACAACGGTGAATGTGAACTATCACAGGTCAAGTCAGGTCATATTAGTCAGATTAGCACTTTTGAGGTCCCTCCTGTTGTGTCAAAAGTAAGTACGCTAACACAACTAGGAAGACGGCGTTGAATAGCTCTTGGAAGCGTGCACTACATAGGCACTAGTCTATGCATAAATACACGTGATTAGTCTATACATAGGTGCATCGATACACGTGACCTACAGAATGTGATGCCAGATCAAAGGGATGAAGCCATCACCCCATTTTCCGGTTCAGCTATATTAAGAACTAAACCAGGTATATGAAAAGGAGAACCAGCGTTAGGAACACCTTTGGAAGTTGCAAGATAGGGGCCATTACGGTTTATGGCGCACGATCTTCAAAGGGACAAATCTAGTCATTCATGTCAAGTTTGGCCAACATTGACCTTGGATGCCCTAATCTTCTAAAAGCAACCGCAGAGGTACAAACGTACTTTTGGGGTGCTGTAGATGAAAACATCGGCCCAGAAACCTCTTTGGAATACGTTTGTCTGAAAAAATAAGCGTTACGTGCCTCTTCTTAACATATCGCCGATAATATCTTGAACAAAAATCATGGATCATGAACAGTCAGGGTCAGAAGCTCCACATTGGTGCAACGCATGAACAGATGCTGCAAATTCAGCTAACCAAGCTTCCAATACGGCGCTCAAAACCGCCCAGAAGCATTCCTAAATCTCCTTTAGGGTCTCTGAGGTCTTCAGCGTGGCGCGAAGGCCAGTGAGCTATAATCGTTTTTAAACTAGGGTGGGAGTTAAAATGTTTCATTGCAAAAACACCGTGCGGGAGTAAAAATTCAATTCATGAAAGCTCGAACTTATGAATCTGTAAAATATGCTTCAACGAACAAAGACAACATTTCAAGCTGGCATGAACACAATATCATACACAGGTCAAAACTTAATCTAACTAAGCCTAACCTAAAGAAGCCTTGCCTCATCTCATTCTGTCTAGCCTATTTGTATCACAGCAGCATTCGTAAATTACTAGTTCTTGTAAAATGCCTACTGCCACCTTTCATGAAATTAACCAACTTAACCTAATTTAGAGTGGCCCATATGTTGAACATCATCTCAACTCACCTCATCTACTTCTTGACAGCAGCAGTTGTGATAAAAAACATGATGCAGCTTTCTCCGGCTGGTTTTAACTTGTGTTTTGGTTCAGTTCATTTGTGTCAGCTTGTTCACACCAGACAAAGCTAACAACACACAAATCAAAGTCCCTGAAATCACTTTGAAGAACGTATTCTGGTTGTCATGGTTAGCCTCCGTCAAGGGCAATGATGGGCCTGCTCCACAAAACAATATTTATCCTCCAAATGCAACATAACTTATAGATGGCCGCAAAGCCAGTTTTCCTGCTAGCCTTTTCAGCTGCAGCAAAGGCATCCATTTATCTTCTGTTATTCATATTTTATGACTTAAAGTCTGAGTTGCTTGCTTCACATTCCAAATGGGAAGGTCTGACTATATGCTAAACTGATGTCCACCTTATGTTGTAATTGCTATGCAGCCTAGGGTATACCTCATTGAACAAATATAGAGCGTATCTACAGAATAGTCGCTTACCAGTCAACAAACCATGACAACTATAGAAAACGTCTTGTTAAAGCAGATGTGAAATACCACTTCAACAAATATGAGACAAATTATCAAGGGTATGGAACAACACAGTCCAGTTACATGCCTTGTGGCATCATGAGCTGTCTTATGAACAAAACTTGATGGATTAAAACAAAAGATGACTAAATCTGGTCACAAACCAGATGCTGAAAGCAATCAAGGTTAGCAGTTAATTGCTCCACAGGAGAAACTTACTGGCTACGTGTACCTACATGGTGACAATGAGAAGCAAACTAAAAAAGAAATGTATGGCACTCTCCCGACGGTTGCCATGGTGGGCGAAGGTGCAGTGAACAGCGAGGAGAAAACACAGAAGGTCAGGGCTTCCTCCTAACAAGACTACATCAGTCGTGTCTGGTCTGGCGCGTGAGGTCACGCGTCGTTTCGAAACACCGAGGGAGTGATGAAGAAAGGTCAAAAACGTCCAATGCTGCTTGCAGGATATCTATTTGGTGTTTAAGGAGGATCCACCTGATCCACGTAAAACGTTCTCTGCGTTGCGACACTGCTCCAAGGAAGTGTGTGCTAGCATGAAGCGGTGAACCCCACTGCAGGTGTGTCTGCACGCATGACGACAGCTCTGAGCTGCAGCTGGCCGCACTTGAGAAAAAGCGGCTGACATGCAAAGACCTCATGCGATGTGGTGTCTACGATATGACCGCCAGGGCTTGTATGATGGGTCAGTGGGAACAATATCAAGGTGAACGGGGGTTTGTGAGCACCTAGCGACTCTAAATAGTGTCCAGTCCGCTCCTGAAGGCGTTAGCGTTCAGCGGAGGGTCTCAGCTGACAACCGTGCCATGTCATTGAGCTCGAACCTCTGAACGAAAACCTTATCTCGCTGAATGGTGGCATCGACTCTCCGACTCGTCTTCAATATGTCACTGACAGTCAAGGCGCTTATACTTGCAGGCAGTTACAAGCCATTAGCGGAGAATGGAGCGGTGCTGGTTGGAGATTTCTCAGGCATGTGCACTTGGTACCTGTCTAAGAACTATGCTGGGCGTATGCGCAGTGTACTTGTGTACTTTACCTGGGTATGTAAAAGCCTTAGAGTTTTTGCTTTTCCCCGACTACCCATAGCACACAAATGGTGTACCACAGACTTTTATATCCCATTTTCTGCCCCACATGACCTAAAAACACCGTAATCTGCGTAACATGTACCGGATTACAGACGGATCTTTAAGTCAGTACAGGAGCAAGTGCCATTTTTAAGCCTATGACACTATCAAGAAGACTTTCCCATCGTGGGCGAGGGGATAATAGTCATATTGACGGTACTCAATATTCCGAGCTCCGCTCATCGTCATAAATGGCAGGGTTCATTAAAATTTAACAAAATATTACAATTGAAAACGGACACGTGAATCCAAAAAATGCTCCTTATCGTGGCATTGAACTCACATTGTCCAAAAACCAAGATCTGAAGGCCTTCTGTCTTATAACTGAACTTGACTTGTGATGATACGTACAAGTACAGTGAGCAGAAGATCAGTGAACACACCACTTTCTTTGACGTCACTTCAGCGGAGGTATGTTCATCCTTTCGGACAATGGTAATGTAGAACTGCACTGCACGTCAGAGAGAAGGGTGGTAGGTAAAAAGTGTGTTAAGTGCGTGGTAGATAAAACGTCTTAAAAGTGTGCATATCATGATAACTTAAACGTTTCATAAGATCAGCGTTAACTGGACATTGGAAACTACGTCACCCACTTCATGCAATGCATTTTCTCCCTTTCTACCGAATTAGCTTGCTACTGAAGCAGACAAAGTCAATAATAATGGAATGGGCCTATTTCAGCCCAAACGTGGCCTTCTCCCATCCTCCATTTGAGGTCCAAGGAGATAAAACACACCGCTTTCATGACATGAAAGTACAGACTAGAGACTAGAGACAACGAGTCTATTGGTTTGGTGAATTTACTACTTAAGATGGCAGAGTAAATCGCACTTGAAAAAAACCCACGTCGTAAGCGACCACCAACTTGCCTCAGGCTATAACTTTTGGCCCCCTACCTGATCGATTTGAAATCATCGGATTCGGCCTCAGCCTATAACCCCTACCCTAACATTGAACAAGTTGATTCATTGGAGGATGTAAGTGGGTAAGTCGCCCCCTCAGAGAAATGCCTATTTGTCGACTTTGAGCGTGATAGCAGCTGGACCACGTCTCGACGCAGACGAAGTTTTGCGTTACTTTAGGGACCTTGGTTTACCTCGTTCCAATTTTTGTATTAGCCCTTCCAAAATGCGAAGAAAATTGACAAGCTCCCTAAGCTATGAGGAATGCTGTTGTTTGTAAAATATCGCATTGGGAGGGCGTCAATGACATTTGTGGGTCCATCTGATATCTTAAGAAAGCACTGCTACACGAACAGCAAGGCTTGACTGGGTTGCTGTGTTTGGGACCTATCGATGAAAACTGGAAACCTTTTGGTCGTAAATATAAATGTTTTGGAATTCTGGCCGGGGTCAGCCTACTGTTTTAACATTTCATTCAAATAGCCAGAGCTCATGGTGGGTGTCACGTCCTAGACGTCAAGTACGGGACCGACCGCATCGGACTCCCCAGCAACTCTGTAGTATATCGTGCATCTGGGATGCGAAGCCTTGAGTTTTTCTGGCATCGCCAACGTATGCCACGTCCATGAACTTGGAATATGCCTGACCACGGCCAGCTGGCATTGCCTGCTTCAGGCTATGGCGTGCGTGGTGTCCTGCGATATAATGGAGTACATCACCAAGCCATGGGACAACGTATGAAATGTTGAGGTCCGAAAGGTCAGCAAGCGAAGGGCGCGGAACGGTGCACTGGGGTCTCATAAAACAAAGTCAGTTAAGGTTGCAGTCATTGTCTAGAAGAGGCGCCGTTTTACGGCCCTGCAGCGCCGGTGTGCCGGTCGGCCCGCGTGGGCTGCGGGGGGAGGGGGAAGGGGGAGGCAGGCTGAGTCAGAGCGGACCAGCTAAACGTGACAGAGGTGGACGTCGGCAGAGAGCAGCTGAGATTGTCCCACCCACCGCTCCAATAGCGTCATGACCTTACATTTTCCGACCTCACGTCCGCCTGTCGCTCACTCGGGCGTCGGTTATTCGCAAACGTTGTTATGTCGGGTCGCGCGAGTGGAAACCGTCGCTGCGTCGTACTGTAAAACTGTCACTGCGTCGTACTGTAAAACTGTCGCTGCGTCGTACTGTAAAAGTGTCGCTGCGTCGTACTGTAAAACTGTCACTGCGTCGTACTGCAAAACTGTCACTGCGTCGTACTGTAAAACTGTCACTGCGTCGTACTGTAAAACTGCCACTGCGTCGTACTGTAAAACTGTCGCTGTGTCGTACTGTAAAACTGTCGAAAGTCGCTGCATTGCACTGACGGCTGATAAGTGGCAAGCGACAATGCCACCTAATGAGAGCTAACGGTTCGGGAAAGGAGTCCTAACATGGTATTCTCAGCATCCCGTTAATGATATATTATATAACTACTCCAGCCTTGTATGGTAGTAGTGATCCCTTTCAAGATGTGGTTGAGAGGGTGAGGTAGGTTTGGGAACCAACCCCATCAGCTTGCAGGCAATAACACGGGCGGTCGCTTTTGCCCATTTTGTTGTTGAACACTTCAATGCGGAGATGTTCAGTGACTCTCTCTGCGTCCCTTTCCTTGAGGAGCAGGCTCATTGTGTTTGGCGCCACCTGTTGACCTTTCCATGAAGAGATATCTGAGGGTGCACAATATTGCAGCAAGCGCCCTCAGAGGCCTCAGGCCTGATGACTGGCATTTATTATCACAAGTAATTTCGATGTAACCCATCCCAATTTAGATAACGTGGATTCTCCGTCAAAGTTAGCCAAATGCTTCCTGCAATGAAAATCTAAAGTTGCAGTGCGGCGTCAAAGAGCATGGCTTGTACTTGCTCTCTTTATTTCTACTTCCTTGTGTATTTAATCACGCAGACATCATCGAAATGCGGCAGGCCGACAACTTGCTTACTGATCACCAGCGTGCGTACAGCGAGCTTTGCCGCTCTTGAGCCAAACGAGCAGAGGAACATAGTCGGCACTCCCGCAAATGCTCTTTGGGAGGATCTAGGATTTTCCATACGCAGCGTTAATACCGATTCCGATTCTTCCAGACAGCGTCAGTGTTCTGCGCCTTCCGCGCGGAGCTGTTGGAACAGTGGAGCGGCGCAGGTGGGGCAGCGAGAGTGACTGGTGTGGCAACTGCGGCAGAGTGGAGCCACTGGAATAACGGGGAGCAGGCGGAGCAGCGAGAGTGACTGTTGTGGGGAACTGGGGAAGAGTGGAGCTACTGAAGAAGCGGAGCAGTGAGAGGAACTGGTGTCGCAGCTGGGGCAGGGTGGAGCTACTGGAATAGCGAAGCAGCGGGAGTGACTGGTGTGGCAACTGGGGCAGAGTAGAGCTACTGGAATAGCGGAGCAGCGAGAGTGACTGGTGTGGCAACTGGGGCAGAGAAGAGCCACTGGAATAGCGGAGCAGCGAGAGTGACTGGTGTGGCAACTGGGGCAGAGTAGAGCCACTGGAATAGCGGAGCAGCGAGAGTGACTGGTGTGGCAACTGGGGCAGAGTAGAGCTACTGGAATAGCGGAGCAGCGAGAGTGACTGGTGTGGCAACTGGGGCAGAGTGAAGCCACTGGAATAGCGGAGCGCAGGCGGAGCGGCGAGAGTGACTGGTGTGGCGACTGGAGCAGAGTGGAGCTACTGAAGCAGCGGAGCAGCGAGAGTGACTGGTGTGGCAACTGGGGCAGAGTGGAGCTACCGAAGTAGCGGAGCAGCGAGAGTGACTGGTGTGGCAACTGGGGCAGAGTGGAGCTACTGGAATAGCTGAGCAACGAGAGCGACTGGTGTGGTAACTGCGGCAGAGTACAGCAAGCGCAGTGCATCAGCTACTGACGAGTTCAGCATCACGCGTGAAGAAGCTGAAATGGTTCTGGAAAAAACAATCCCTGAAAAACCTTAGGAGCAGTCTCTAAAACAGCCGTTCCGCATGGGCCAAAGCATATGATGAATAAACCCGAGTGTACACTAGGTGCACTTGCGATGACGCGTGCCCTGTGCGTGGTTCGATAGTGCATGACCAAAGCCGTGATGCATTCTGGTCTTTAAATAACATCAATGAACACGGGCTGGCATTCAACCTGTTCTACATTATTTTGTACTGTCATCGCCTTTCACGTAGATAAACCATGGACACATTTCAAATAATACACCACCTGATTTTTGGCGCTCACATAGTGTCATTCCAGAGAAAAGAAACATATTTATGTAAGCCTATTTCCGTAGCGCTTATGACAACTACCCACCAGCTACAGATCGACCGTTAGAGATTTACAGCGGAAACTATAACGGGAAAACAATAACACATGACATCCCGCATTGCCGGGCAATGTCGGCTTGGTATAACAGCACGCAGTGCGAGGTCCGGGGCTCAAGAAATAATGAAGCTACTGAACCGCTCAATGCAGGAATATAATGCATGAAATTGGTCCAGAAACACAGTCACCTGACCTTTCAATTTGCCATCCAATTCAACTTAATTGCTGGCCAGCCTCATATGCTGGAAGACGAATGTCCAATTACGTGAACATGTCTACGACCGCCATCACTGTCACGTGCAGGCAGTGGCTTATTGCTGCTGTGCGGACGTGTGCAGAATGCGCGGCTTCGGCACTGGTACAATACCAATGCCATACAATTGAGGAACGATAGTGGCATTGGGTGACCAGTCTTGTGTAATGCTCCATTAACCCGGGCTCGACGAGGAGTCTCAGGGATTTTTACTGCCCGTAGATCTCTCCTGAGGTTTTCCCAGGACTGATTTTTTCAGGATCATTTGAGCTGCTTAACGCGTGATGCTGCGCTTTTCCAAAAACTTCATACGGAAGACGCAGGCTGCTTGCTGCACATTCCCGCTTTAACCAATGAGTGACGCTCGCCATCGCGCTGCCTGTTGGCTGGTATTTTATTCATGTTCATAATGAGGTATGTAATGCAATATGTATTTGTATAATAATGGATGTGTGTTACAGTGAGGTATGTATGTAGCTACAAAGTGTGAGTATTTAATTACAATGGGATCTCCGGTGGCCTGCGTTTGGGTGAGCTTCACCCGCTCAGTGTACTTCGCAGACATGTGCAAATTTGTTCGCACGATTCCTTGGAAAATCTCCAATCGTGAATTCTTTGAAGGGACTGTTCCATATTGTGAGGATTTGAGGCATGCATGGAATCTGATAAAGCAAGGCTCATTTACAACCTACCAGCTACTTTGAAACATCAGAATTCCACTAAATACTAAAATCTTAGAAAAATACAGAGCTTGTTACGTTCTTGCTTGATAGGGACACGGAAAACTTTTGTGAGATCAGAGCTACATTACACATGTTTGCCAAGCTGTCGAAAATGCGATCTCTAGACATGCGAGACCACGACAGGGTTTTCAAGGAACCTTAGTAAGCTGAGAGGACAGCGTGCAGAAGTGGTGGATTTTTCGTAGACATGAAACACATCATGCTTAATTTGTGTATGTGTGGAAAATGTGGGCTTGTTTGATCACCAACATCTGTCATCTCACATCCCCGACTGAGAAGGAAAATATCGCTATCATGCTGGCATTGGCACCGACGTGCACTTTCAGCTTACTTTTTATGCCAGATTACAACAGAGGTCAACCAACTCTGTGCAACTTATACGTTGTGTAATATTGCTGCCACCTGCTGTTGTAGCACTGACGGGTCGCTGACTGTGTTTGTGGGGACAAATGGTGTTTTCAAGGGTGCTTTTCCGGGTCTGTAAGAGCAAATCACGCCTTTTTTGTAAAATTTGGAGTTTGCCTGTCCACCGACATCCCGCATCTGACACCCACAACTGAACAGGGAGGTACAGTCACAGACATCCCGCATCTGACACCAACAACTGAACAGGAAGGTATAGTCACGGACATCCCACATCTGACACCCACAACTGAACAGGGAGGTACAGTCACGGACATCCTTCATCTGACACCAACAACTGAACAGGAAGGTATAGTCACGGACATCCCACATCTGACACCCACAACTGAACAGGGAGGCACAGTCACGGACATCCCACATCTGACACCCACAACTGAACAGGAAGGTACAGTCACGGACATCCCACATCTGACACCCACAACTGAACAGGGAGGTACGGTCACGGGCATCCCGCATCTAAAACCCACAACTGAACAGGACGGTATAGTCACGGACATCCCGCATCTGACACCCACAACTGAACAGGGAGGTACAGTCACGGGCATCCCGCATCTAAAACCCACAATTGAACAGGACAGTCACGGACATTCCGCATCTGACACCCACAGCTGAACAGGGAGGTGCAGTCACAGACATCCCGCATCCTTTCCGCATCCGTATCCTTTAAGATATACATGCAAATATTAAAGGATGCGTTCATTATTTGTGTCTTTTAAATTTCGTTGAGGACACGGCAGGTATAGAGACAAAAAGTAGAAATATATAGACCTAAGACGACGACATGACCTGCAATAAGGCTTGGAAGTGCTGAAAGCATGTCAAAATAACCAGGGAAAGGTAAGTAAATTTTTCCCCATGCGTCTGTTCATTGTTTTCGTTCCACTGGAAAACTTAGTGGGCAATAAATGTTCCTTCCCCAGTCGGGTAACGATTAGGAATTTGTACCTACAGACAGTTACGTAAAATTCGTAATATCACACACACACACACACACACACACACACACACACACACATATATATATATATATATATATATATATATATATATATATATATATATATATATATATATATATATATATGTTGTATACATGTATATATCATGGTATCGTAATATCGTCAAAGTTGTAATATTTCTCTAAAATGGCTTAGGAGAGTCCCTTTCATTACTTTCCTTTCTTCAAGCTCATAGGGTTGTTGTTCCTGGTCGCCCAGCAGCTGTGTGTCAATGGTACCATGCATTTTAGTTTCTGCCGAAGTTTATGGAGGCTCAATGACATCGACAGTAGGCCGCGAATGACCGGGCCATGCAGTGCGTATTCGGTTGGTTTAGAGGTTTACATGCACGTTGCTGAGAAATGGCTTCGAAATTACGTTAAGATATTTAACCGGTGGTACAGAACAAGGCAGAGGAATTTTGTACATGGTAATTTCATGCGTGCACGGCAGTTGCGACCATGCTCAAACATGTTGTGGGAGCACTATCTCGGGGGGGGGGGGGGCGAGAGATACTACCACAATGCACATTTGCCAAAACGCCTCTTTCGACACGCCCGATATAGCACCCATGTTTACTTACATGTTTAAATATGGTATTGAGGACTGCCTGATCTCGTCCGCTATAGCTCTTCACGGAGCGGATCAATCCGTGGGCCGGATTGGACCGGATCAGAAATTTACACCAAAACATCGATTAGGGTCGGACCCGATGTTCAGATTTGCCAGTCAAATGAATAATATCACTAAATATTCCCTTCAATGCGCAATAAGTTCATCAACTTTGAAAGCATCAACAACAGCCTCTCAATGAATAAAAACGTGCTTTCAAATCCAAGCTATGCGTAAACAGGCCACACCGAATACAACTCTACCACATATTCCACAAACGAATTTTCTGAACAGGTGGCATTGACAAATGTGAATAAATGGGTGGCATTCATGTGTGCTGCTAGGGAAAACTAGGCCACCCACTTCGTCCCAGGTAACTGAAATATCTCATGATTCAATGTCTTACTTTATCATTACATAACTACCACTCCTCCTGAACCCGTCAGCAATGCCATTTAACCTCAGTTGGTGACAATGCATTTCAGAGTTGAAAAACAGGGCAGGAACGTGTTTTGGTATCAAGCACACCATACAGCTCTGAATTACGAGCTTCCTGCTGAGAAAATAACAAAACTCAACTCCAGAACAACACTATGGTTTTTGTTCACCAGGGCAGTTAGCCAGTTTATGAGTTGAACACCAGCTTCAAGCTGTTTCAACTGATCAATTTCAAGGCTTCTGCCAAAACAAAGACTGCTGCAACCATGCAATTCGCCGACACCCCTGCTCAATTAATGTACTGAAATAAGAAGCATGTTGCTCTCTATAACCTTGTACACAAGGCGAGTTTCTCATCCAGCAGTTAGCTGCTTGATGTAAGCTAGGCACTTTTTGTATCAAACAAAATTTTTTGGCATTCGGTAAGTGTCTCTTGATTTGTATTCTATCTATTTCAGAGCTTATCATTTTATTTCCGGTCCCCCCTCCCCATCTTCCGGTCATCGGTCTTACCTCCCAGCAAATGTTCCTTAAGTGTACCTTGAGCTTGCCCCTCCCCCCACTTCTTGAAAGTTGCCACGCCTATGCTACTCCTAACAGCTGAAGAGTATCGGTGAGGTTTTTATGAAGTCTTTAGCAACCCTATTTGAAAATCAAGAACGCTAGTAATATTTGCAGAGCTCTAGTAGCATCTGTATGTGCAGGTTCTTAGGTTTTTTCCATCGACGCAAGTTCACGGAGCTGACAGATCCTGAGGGTAAAGGGCCACGCAAGGCACGCAGGCAGGTGGTACACGGGGGAGAGAACGCCTCCCTCCTAGGTTCCGAGGGGCTCGGGGGGCCGGCTGTAGGTCAAATTAAGGACTCTCACCAGTAGGCGTGTGACCTCAAATGCCATTCCGAGTGGCTCTTACACCGATTGGGGACCCCTGTGACTCAGTGGGCCCTTATTTTGGACAGGGACCACCAACACCGACCAATCGGCTGCGCGTCGGTCGGAGCCCTGGGGACCCATTTTCCAGGCGGGGATTGTACTGGGGCCCGCGATTTCCGCTGGTCGGGCCGCTGCGACAGTGAGGGAGCCCTGCGTCGGTCAGGAGGCCAAAGTTCCTAACGGGGACTCCGTGTCGACAAGGGGTTCCGAGTCGGTCAGGGGGAAGTTTGCTGAAAAAGGACAAGCACCCGACCCCGAATGTCAGAAGACCTTCTGCGTTGGTCGTGGAACTCTGCCACTGAAAGATGTGATAACTTATGATATAAGTCTAAATGTAGTCCCGAGTGCCCCTGTCCCAGTCAGGGCCCAGTACTGAACCTGGCCTCCATTCCATTTCAGCTATGGTTTCGTTAAGACGATCTGGAATATCTGTGCCAATTACTGAACCGCCTGCGGCGAGAATGGATATTATTGCCTCAGTGGGGGCACTCGCGTCGACCTGGGGCCAGCTGCCCGGGTCAGCGGGCCTCCCACGTCATGGAGCGGACCAGCGTGTGATGTAGCCCTCCAAAAGCTGGATCGACGAGGGAGCCCACCCGTATCGCCAGAATTACAGCTGGTAAGCACCCCGCGCTGGGACGGAATGGCCCTTCAGCTCTTGGCCGGAAAAGATAATGTCTGCCACTGGTGTTCCCAAGCGCCACCTTGCCCAGCAAAATGTAAAAGATCTCATTAGGGCTCAATAGAGTGGATCGAGATGAAATTAAAAAGTGAAAAAGCCAACCCGTGATTGTCTGAGAATATCCTTCCTTTTACACAATTAGCTAATGAAACAAAGCGCAAGAGCCAGCGAGCTTGTAATCTTAGGAGCAAGGGCAGCTATGGTCGATGCTGCAGTCCCGGTGAAACAGAACGGCGTTGCCCGCTGCAGATAACGCCAGACAGCGGGCGCCAGACAGCGGGCAGCTCAGATCCGCCAGACAGCGGGCGCCGCAAGCGCTGGACCGACGGCGTGAAATAATGATTCCGAAAGGCTTTTGAAACCAATTTGCGACCTTCAAAGATTAGACTGGGGCACACATTTCACCTGTGTTACTCTGGGGCTGCCTAATGCTAGCCGGCAGCCGATGCAGCGCCGTCTGGGGAGGCTGCAACGCCGGGCGTCGGGGTCTGTTTCTAAGACTTCGAGCACGCATGTTCAAAAACTATGCTACAAAAAAGTGTTCACTTATCAATGCTTACTGAAGGCTGTAAATTCCCAGACGAAGGTGGCTTCGCTATGCGCACACAATGTGTCACCCCATTCCGATATTCAAGCTACGTTCATGGGGGTATCAATCGAGGAAAACTGCTCGAACCGACTGAAGAGCCTCTGGCACCTTAGCGTCCTGCGCTATTATACCCGACCGATCCTCAATTGTATCTCGGCCAGGCATGTAAGAGATACGCGCACACAAGTTTGCCGGATGGCGACAGCTGCCATGCACAGAATAAACTGGTAACCCAAGGGTGCAGTTTTGAGTTCTCCCGGTGCTTCCGAACACATAAATAATTCATTATGCCGACCGCTCCTTTGGCGCAAAACGCGGCGGATGGTCTTCGGATGGCTTATTTCCCTGGTCCTACATCAACGCCTTGTTTCTTCAATTACCTTCAGAAAACGGACATCACTGCCATGTGTTTACTCATTTCTTCATATTTGGCTTGACCTTACTATACACTCCACTTTTCAACAGTCTCATAATACATATTGAATGACATTGCATGGGCAGGAGCCTAAACATAATGTACAAACTGAGAATGAACTCAAGGGCGCAGCCAGAGCCTTGGTGAGGTAAGAGCCTTGGTGAGAGTGCTGAAGTCCCTTGTCACGCATACGGCCGTCCCGGTGTTAAAGATGCACCCCCGTTGACTTCATATACGAATCTGTGCGGATACATGGGCAACACACCTGATACATTTTACCTTGCTCTGAGCCATGTCGAAGCAAATATCGCCTACGGGTTAGTCCACGCGATTCATTAACGCCCGTTTCCTTCAGTTTGCTTGGCTCAAAATGGAGACAGTCTTGCATATCCTGGCCCCTTGTGGCTTTTGTTGTAGAAGGAGCTGAAATAAATCCTGAAACAAAGAAAACCGCATGCATTGAGATCAATCCGGCCATATCCCATGATTTTTTGTAGGGGAGGGTCTCACCATCAGGGGCCTTTTGTCAACTTTATGCACCCCTAGCTAATGCTCTGGCTGTGTCCCTGGGTTCAAACACAATCGATACATTATGTCTTGGTTTCTGTCCATGCAATATCTTTTCAATATTGGGGTGCTTTAAATCTTTTCAAAAATCGTAACTGGGGGCCCTCCGCTCCTCCCGCTCCCGCTGTCCCTGCCAGTTGAAGTAGGCATCTGAAAAGCTCTGGGCATACCGCAGCACCGTTTCAAACTAAATTCGCATTTCGCTGGAGTTATGACCACCCATGTGCTAAAATGACCGACGATGGGCTCACTGTGTCTGCCAGTTAAATGCCTGACCTTCAAATCGTGACCGCGTGACCTTCCTCGGTCCATGGGGAGACCACGATGAGTCTCACCAAGTTCTGACTTGAAAATGCTATCGGGACATGGCTAAATGGATATCGAGTTACCAGCCGCCATCGCTCATCAAGATGAAAAGGCTGTTAAAATAGGCAATCTGTTGTCGTTTTCTAGCACCTTAAAGGTGCTAGAAAGTCGACAAAGTCAACCAAGTAACAGTATGCCAAAAAACGGAAAGTGATAAAGCAAAACAAAAACACATAAACGCGTGCGCGCATAAACAACCCTATCGCACAAAAAAGGACCTGGAAGCGTGGTAAAAAACTGTTGAATTCAGTCGTCTAACACCCACCGGCAACTCATTAATGAGAGACACCGCTCGGCATGCAGAGGACCGCCGTCCTGCCGCCGTGCGCACCGCCGGGGGCGCAGGACATGGTCCATGCGGGTTTTTCGGTCACTGGTCCGGGCTTCAGCGCATGTTTGAAGTAACAGGCAAGGCCCTCAGGCTCACCTCGCTCACGGGCTTTGTGCGCAGCGACAACAGTTTGTGCGTCACACATTTGGCGAGGTGTGGCAAAGTGCAGGCCATCCCGCGCGCGAGACACGTGGTCATACTTTCTTAGGCCAGTAACTACTCTGGTAGTGAAGTTAACTGCTTTGAGCACCCCGGCCTTGTTAACAGCTGACCCCGGCCATCAACGGAAACGCGGCATCTCACGCGCGATATGAGCACACCCTGCACTATGGTCAGCAGCACTCGTTGCGGGAGGAAATGTCTCAGGTGGCGGGCACGGATCAGGAGCCAGCCGATCAGCCTATACAGTTGTTTTTTTTTTACTACATCACTGACGTGTGCGACCCAGTCCAGGTGGCGGTCAAATAGCGCACCCAAGTCTTCACGGTTAGACTCTCCCGACAGCAGAACTCTGAAACAACCTCATGGCGGGGAAGGGTCTCGTATGAGATGGATGGTCATTTCGTCATGCCAGCTGGTCGTGTCCGTCATGTCGGAGTTGTATATGCAGTGTTTATTTCATGGCGTTTTGGTTAGCTAGGATCAGCCAGAACTGATCTTGTAATTAGAAACAGGCGCTTGGCTACAATTATGCCCGAAGGAGTGGCGCACATGTAAAACTGTCTACGAACTACTGAGAATTTGGAGCGACATCCAGCGAAATAACCCAGCAGCATGAAGTGTAAAAACGAGGGATTCCGTTGAGGGGACGTGACCCGATGGTCGCATCCTTTAGCCGCATCTCTGCGTGGAAGGAGGCCAGGGACATTTTGAAACGTCTTCGTCTCACACGGCGAGTTCGCGCAGACACGTGAGCTGCAGACCTGTGAAGAGAATCGGCCACGATCGAGGGAAGCTTGGGACGTTAGCCAGGCGCGGTGGGGTCAGGTCAGGCAGCTGCGCGCGCCTCCCGCGGCGGATCCGAGCGCGGTCTGCTGGCGCCGTTCAAACGCGCGCCACCTGGCGGACCGACTTCAGAGCCATCTGACGGACGGGAACCCGTCAGGCGGCAGCCGCTCTGCTCGCGTTGCCGGGCTTTGTAATCGCTGCCTTGTCATCCCCGATGCCCGCGAAGTTAACTCAGCTTTGCATCGAACACCAGCCTTGCAGGACACGTAAAAATTACAAAGGACCGGACCCAGCTGTTACAGGGTTAGGTCGTAACAGTTTTAGTATTGTAAAGCCTTAAAGTTCGGTTAAAGCAAAAGCAAGGCCGTACTTGCCGCAACGATGTAATGAACTGCAGCGAGCTTTAGACTGTTTACGTGGAATTCTGCTGATTGTGGCCATGTTATGTGTTTTTTCCGCCAGTATTTACTGACCCACATCAGTCTGTGATCACTTGTTATAACAATGGTAAGCCATTGTAAAGCGGGTTATCTTATCATCCTACATGTATGAAATCGTAAAACGCCATTTGAAACACCTCATATCAGAGTTGCACCACACAAAGGGTTCATGTCTTTGGAATCAAGCATGGCTGCAAAAACTTAAAAACTAGCAACTGATGCATAGTGACCTAAATAAAGAGGCCTCTCTCGATATTCAGGGAACATTAAAAGCGTTCGCACCAGCGCCTGGAGACGGGTGACGGACGTGTACCACACCCACCAGAAACGAGTGCCGGCAACGGCTGAGCTTAAGCTGGAAAGGGGGAGGAGGAGGGGTGGCGGGAACGCCTGCCGGAATCCAAAGCAGCAGTACGGTAGATCCCTAGTAGCCTTCCCCATCCTGGCAGCTCTACGTCATCTTCTTGAAAATCTAGAATATATAGCGCCGCATGGAAAAACGGAGTGCACCCGTGTGGTTTTGGAAGATTCGCCATCAGCGCCGTCAGCGGACCGTCCACAGACCCGCACGAGATGAAACAGACGCTACCGCCCTGGCCCCTCGCGACAGTGGCCCGCGACTCTAACAGCCAGGCTCGGTGGCCTCACCAGAACTAAGTATGTATATATGTGTCTGCGTATCAACGGACTTTAAATGTGGTTTGTGGCTTGGCGCCCGACACCTGTTGCAAACCATGACCAGTTTACCTTCTGATGTACTTATTTTTCACAGAAAGACCCAGTAGTTATATCTTCGTAGAACCATCATCTTTACATCTTTGTAGAAATCACATGTTTTATCTGATGCTGACCTTATGTTGACATGTGCATATGACCAAATAATGCAATATGCCATAGATGTCTTACTTCTGTTTGTTGCATTAGTGGCACTCCATCCTCTTCCATTCGTCCACCGGAAAATATTGGCCGACAGACTAAACTCAAACGGTTCGGGACCAAAGCAATTAAAGACTGGGGCAAGTAAAATCCTTCAAAGAGGGGAGCAACCATTTTTGGTTACTTCTTGCTAGGCAACCCCCACAGGGCCAAAGCAAAATTTGAGAATTTTCCAGAAATTTCAGAAAAAAATCCTGGAATTTCAGGGGGCTCAGCCCCTCTGCACCCCTAGTTTCGTTCTCGCATCTCCGTCTAAAACTAACACAAAACAGTTGTCTGTCTCCGCTCCGGCTGGCTCCAGGCCGACGCAGGGTCCGCGCTGCGGCGCGCCTCACCACATTTTCAGCCGTCACCGTCGGCTTGGAGCTTTACGACGTATTCAGCTACTAAAGCTTTATGACATCGTCTGCCTCTCACCCTGGCAGGGAAGGAATCGACAAAAGCATCATGGGGAACCGAGCTTCAAACCCCTGGTTTCCCAGACGCGCAGGTTAACCACCACGTTACCGGTACCCCAGCGCTGTCTGTGCTGGCGGCGCGTGCGTGCAGTTAGGTGATAGCTCGTGGTGCATGCGTCAGTGCACACAAACAAGGCGACGCGGATGGAGCCGGAAAATTGTGCTGATTGCTGCTTTCATGGATGGGTGAACGTCACAGGTTACCGCAGACCATTTCGGTGCGTTCCGTTGAAGAAGGCCGTCGCCGACACTGGAGGCCGAGACAAAGCAAACAAGGCCCAGGGGACATGATTACCCGCTTGCAAACGGATCGCTCGCAGAATGAGAGGGATCTTTACGTGACTGTAGTGTCCTGAGACACCGGAGCGTCCGCAAGATAGCTGCCGATCACAGGGCGCGTGCATAGATGGACAAATACCACGCAGAACTTAACGCGTCTTTTTCTTGCCTTCAAAAGCGGTTAAGTTTGCATTAATCATGACTCTACTCAGGATTTCAATGCGAAATGGCGTCATTCTCATAAAACGTAGCGAATTCACTCATTATTCGAAACTGCATGGGTGCTTGAAGTATCATGCCGGCTTTCATTATCGGAATTTCACGCATTCCGGCAACTCTGAATCCAGAACGTCGACCCTACCAAATCCAGACCTATTTGCCATAAAGCTCAACACCGAAGTCTCCAACAAATTTAGATCGGTCTGAGTCAATTTCAACTCGATAGCTATGCACTTCGTTCCATCCTAACGGTCCGAGATTCGGGAATATTCCCAGCGGGGTAATCCGCGTATAAATTGACGTAATAAACTTACAACGAGGACCCGTGCGCCCGAAATATTCACGGGAATTCAGTCGGCGTGGGCGCGGCCACGAATGACCCATAACGATTATATCACGTGCACGCTGTGGGCCTGAGTGAGCCGGACCGCTGAGCGATGGCATTGTTGGCGTCCGATGCTCCTGATGCGCGTCACGGCCGGGGCTGATGACAGGCCAGGGGGTACGGTGGCGCCCTCACCGGTCGGTGTGCGCCGGTGGACGCTGAAGGGCGGCCATCGTTGCAGCTCGAACCTGCCCGACCTGTGGATCCACGAACAAAAACCGCCGCCCGTGTCGTCCTGTCGGCCGTGCTGGCCTCAGTGCGCTCGGCTTCCTCTACCGAAACCGGTAGAGAAAGCTAGCGGCTTCTGCCGCCGCCGGTCAGTGTCGGTAGAGCGGCGCGGCCGCAGTCGAGCGCCGCCAGGTGAGCCGTGCTCGGTAAAATATTGTGGCGCCGCGCCGGTGGGGCCGCTGCCGCCGCCGCTGCCGCAGTGCGCCGAGTGACGCGTCGTGGCGGCTGCGCGCGGGCCGGCGCCGGGCGAGTGATCGCGCGCAGCCAGGTGCCCAGCATGTGGAGATGGGCCGCAACATCGTCCTCTCCACCGGGTCGACCGCGATTGCGTTCATAGCTCTCGTCCTTGGCATCATCAGCGTGGCTACCCCCCACTGGGCGACGTTCAACAACCGCAGAGGTAAGCGACCATCACGCCGCGGCGACCCCGGCGGCGGCCGCGCAGAGGGCGGGGTCAGGTCAGCCCCCAGCCGGCGGTATCGACGTGCGCCGTCCGGCGGCTGCTGCTGGCGGCGGCGGCGGCGGCGGCGGCCGGACCGCGCGCGCTCTCGCCCCGGCCTGGCCCGACCGGCCCGGCCCGGCCCGGCCCGCGCGGTGTCGGAATGCGGCCGCGACCTCGTCGGCCTGCGATGCTTGGTCACGCCGCGCCGCCGCGCACGTACAAGGTCGGCCCGCGCGGTCGGTCCTGTGACACGGCCGTGTTTGGCGCAAACAGGCGGTCGGCCGGCAGTCGTCCGGCGCCGCCGCCGCCGGCGACTTGTTGGCATCGATCGCCGGCGTCGACGCAGGCCAGTCCCAATCAACTGATAGCGGCGGCGCCGGCGGCAGCTGGCCGACGCCGCTCGTGGTCGGCACCCGCTCGCAAGCGGCGCCTTGTCTTGGACCTGCTCCCCCAACTTGCGGCTGAAGTCGCAGCCAAAGCAATAAGTTGCGTGAGAATGATAAGAACCGCCAATCGGTCCTCGGTCGCCACAGTGAATTGTGTCGGACTGCACACGTGGGCGTTCGCGCCCCGCCAGCGCGCCGCTGATAAAGTGGCCACCTCCGCCCAGCCTGGGATGACGCGGTTTTGTTCGTCCCAAAAAAATGGCGGCCGCCTTTATGTTTCGGGCGCGTCGTTGTCAGCGGCATAGTGCCGCTTCATTGGCTCAGGCGTCTAAAAGGCGCAGCCGAATACCGCTGGCGTGCGGTGCGAGCCTCGCGTGAGCCGAAACAGATGCGTAGACAGAGCCGGGGTCGCAAATGTCTGTAAGTCTACGATTTTCGCTGGAAACATCGGGTAGCGTGGCGGCACGTGGCGCTGCGGCATCTCCAGTTCCAAATAGTCCGCCGCCCACGAGCCAGCCGAGCCTCACACCGATCCGGTCGTCCCGCCCGGCCACCTGGACGTCCACCCACACGAGGCGTGTCCCCGAGCCGACGGCGCCGCCTGCTCCCTCGTCTGCTGACACGCGCGGCGCCACCGGCAGCGCGAGGGCACGGTGACGGCGCCGCGGCGGGACAGCCCCGCGCAGTGGGCCAGACCGTCGCCTCCCTCCGGCCACCGGCGCACGACGCAGCCAACGGTCGCATGACCTTGTGGAAACCAGTTTGGCGCGGCGCCGGCCGCCGGTCCGGATGGCTCGCCGCTGCAGCGGCCCGAGCTCGGCGGATTGCCGGGCGCTGGCCGTCCGGTGGACGCCGCGCCGCTGGAGTAGATCGCGGCCAAGTCCGGAATGAGCCTGTCATCCCTGTCTGGTGCCAGGGGAGAGCTAGACGTCCGACCGGATGCTCCGGGAGCACCGCTGTTCTGACAGCTGGCTCGCGAAATCGTTCCGGCGCGGATCGGGTGAGGTATTGCAGGCGGAAGCCTGCGACGCTGCAGCGGCGCTCGGCGGCGTCTGGAGCGGCCGGATATGTGAACGACCCGCCCATGGCTCGACTCCAGATCGTCAGAGATGCAGCATTATATCGCAGAGCTCAGTTCTGGCAAAGGGCTGGCAAAACCGCGGCCGCTCCTCCTCAACAGCATCACACCAGCCGAAAACATGCGGCCCATATCAACCTTACTCATCTCTATTCCCCACTGCCCTGAACGAGAACTCAAACTGGTGCATGGGGTTTGCATGATGCATATGTCTCGAGCGAAGTCGGCATTAGCTTTATCGCCGTTTGCAATCCGAAGCCGTGCCGACACTGGCTTAAATATCCGCAAATATCCTGAATTTCCTCGACGGGTGCAACCGCACTGGCCCGGAGCCTCGCTCTGCTTGAGGACGGCGGCGTCAGGTGCTCCACTGAACTCAAGGACTTGATGCCACCGGTCCTCATTTCACGGCGCGTGCGCAGACTAATCGCAGCTTAACCCCACGGTCGGGAAAGGAAGCTGTATTGCGTCAGCCACTGCGAGCTCGCGCGCGGACTGTCCGACCAGCGTCGTCTCTCCTCGCCCCCCCCCCCCCCCGCCCTCCTGCACTGGTGCGGCCAACGGCTGCCGGAGATCTGTGTGCTCGTGCTGCCGACAGCTGCTGAAGCTCTGCACTGGAGCTGCCTAAGCGTGCTGCGGTTCCGCACCGGTGCTGTTCAGAGTCGCTTACGCCTTCTGCACCCGGTGCCTACAGCGTGGTTTGGTGGATCGCGCACCGCACCTGGTTCAGCCAATCCGCCACCATGCGCGGCGTCGCGGCGCCTGGGGAGCCGATGCATTCCAAAGGAGAGACAAGCACTCACGTGTGTGAAGTGTACGCCTCATGGCTCACAAACCAAATGTCGGTGGCGTCATTCCACTCCCAGTCGTGACGTGCCGTCGCTCCACCACGCATCAGCGGCGCCCACTGGTCGTGGTCGACTTATGAAGCGAGCGGGGTCTCGAACAGTACGCTGAGCTCGACCCACGTGGCTTTTCGCACAAAGAGTGTCAACTAACCCGCGGCTGTTGTCTGACCTAGCTGAAGGGCAGAGCGGGAGGCTTGTGGGCCGGAAGACGGGGTGGGTTACTTGTCAGCCGGAGGGTAGGGGTCACTGACCCGGAAGCTGCAGTGCACGCTTCCGCCAGCGGCTAGTCGCGATAGCGTCAGCCTGGTTCCGCGTGGGGAGGCAGCGAGGCACCAGACGTAACGGGAGGGGGAGCCGGCCTGGCGTCTGGCATGGAGAGGTGGGTGGAGGGGGATCTGTCTCGGGCAAAGAAGCGCAGGGCCTGTCGGGGCTCGCTGCGTTGTAGACAATGGTTCAATGACGCTACCTCCATATATCAGGTGGATGAGGTCTTGTAACCTTTTTAGACATCCTTGTCATTGTCTCTCGCCCAGCCCCCTATCAGGGTCAGTGCACATATCGCCTTATGAGAACTTGCACGTCGAAATGAAGGGCAGCGGGAACCGGGCCAGGGAGGCCTTATTCCATCGTGAGACCATGAGGCAGAGAACTGACGTGCCAGCATGCATTCTGTAATCCTTTAAGCCTTGAGTCATCCTGCAACTGTAGCGGCCGCAGTGGCCAGCCTGTGGTGCTGGAAATGTCAGAGTTCATGCGGCGCAGAGGAGACCATTGTCCGAATGTGCACATGGTTGAAGTTTAAACAAGATGGCGGCCCAAAAAAATTTCACAGACTTCTCTGCTGTGGGTTCGCACATGCATGTACAGGATTTTACGGAGGAGAGAGCACAATCAGCATCTTAGCAGCAACGATGGCAATAAATCGGACCAAACTTGGCTTTCAAGCACGTTTAATGCATGCAAACAATGCTCTCAGGGAAGAGCGCATGCCCTTGTCAACCCCTCGTTAAACACGTCGCTGGGTACGTGTCACGCTTTAGTTGTAGGCCTGAACTCAACTCAGCTCCGTGGCAGGCAAGTGATGTCATGCACGTCTGTACAGACGACGCGAAAATAAACTTGGTGAGCAAGCGGTGGAGAAGAATTGATCAGGCGTCGTTCGTAGAATAGGTAAGCTTATCTCCGCGACTTAGTAGCAGATCATTCTCACCTCACGCAAACTAGCTCAGGATCGCAGCCACCGAAAGGACCGATCACCGACCCTGCGTGCGCTATCATCGTGTGGATCTGGCTGGGGTCATCGACACGGTCCCGTCGCTGTCACGAGCAGGCCGATCGGCACCTCGCCGCCATGCGCTCCGCCGATCCGCCAGCGTCTCCAGTGGCTATGACCCTCGCCGAGCCCGCGTCATCAGGCTGCAGGGGACAGGGGACAGTGTGCAGCCATCTCCGGGTGAGGAGTCTGAGGCTGCCGTGCCGCGCTGACTCCAGAGGACAGGGAGGACAGCGTGCAGCCGCCGCTGGGTGAGGAGTCTGAAGCTATGACTCTCGCCGAGCTCGAGCCGTCAGGCTGCAGAGGACAGGGAGGGCAGTGTGCAGCCGGCGCCGGGTGAGGAATCTGAGGCCGCCGTGGCGCGCTGACCCCAGAGAACAGGGAGGACAGTGTGCAGCCGGCGCCGGGTGAGAAGTCTGAGGCTGCCGTGGCGCGCTGACTCCAGAGAACAGGGAGGACAATGTGCAGCTGGCGCCGGGTCAGGAGTCTGAGGCTGTTGTGCCGCGCTACTCTGGCCACACCGACGAACTCTGCCGGATGTCTGCAGTTCACAGGCTAGCGGCAGGCGGCAGACTGGATCTGCCGTCTACTGTCTGACGTCTGCTGTCTGTTGTCTGCAGCCGAGGCGTAGTCCTGCTGGTGGCGTAGTCTCCCTGATATTTACGGACATAGTTGAGGTGGCCAACAGTGCACCTTAGCTTTTGAGGACGTCTAGCTTTTTCACATATGATCAGAAGGCCCTCCCGGATGGCTGAGGCGGCTTGAAGGCAGCCAGGCTTAGTGAAACTATCTAAGGCTGTCCTAAGACTGCCAAACGTGGATCCATTCGGGTTTATGTACAGCTGATTTAGTATTGTTCATCTGGTTTAATTAATTTTTCCAATGTTGACACGTATCCGTGTTGATTTGTCCTTTTTGCGTTTTGTGCCATGTAGTTTCTTGATTTACTCAAATATATTTGCACTGTTTTTTCAGACAATTTACCATTTGGGCTGTTGTCCGTGACGACTCTCACGCATCAGAATTTTTCGCGTCATTTTCCTTCTGCTGCCTTTGCTAGTTGGTGGTTTTTCATTTTACCCCACGTCGCCCAACGGACTTCGAAGAGCTGGCGGTGGGAGCTCCGTTCATGGACCCACGCTGCGAACTTGCTACCGAACTCCGGTCACGTGATGGGCTCACTCCGTGCCGGTATGTGGGGTGAGAGGGTCGAGTGCCGGGTCAGCGACTCCATTGTGCGGATCTGGTCTTCTGCGGGATACGGCCCTGCACTGAGCGAAGCGACCACGGCCTGTAGCCAACACTCCTCCCGAAAATGGACAGTGACTCTGACAACAAGTATATTTGTGAGGACGTGCTCATCACTGTCTCATGGCAAAGACGAGCAACGGTTCGTTATGCGCGGGGAACAGGTCAGCGTCTTCTTCAGTAAAACGCTATACTATCTGGCATTGACCGCGTTGATAATGTGACGTCTAATGGTATGCTGCTGACAAATGGGGTTCCCAATAACTGCCACAGCTTTCACCATGAGGCCACGCCTGATCAAAGTCGGGCGGTTTCCCGACGTACAGTGCGATGTCTTTATAAGGACTGTCGCGTCAATGAGCCGTGTTGCGTCGTCAGCCCCATTCGGGTCATAAATTGACGTTGTCAGGCGACGTACCCTGAATCCACGAAACAAAGAGTTTGATGGCGACCGTTTTGCAAACATGAGATGATTGTGGTCTTGTCATATGCCACAGAAGCTCTCAAATCATTTGCTAAGCTGATGCAACAAGGCTTCAGGCTTGCTGCTTTCATAAAACTGGCAAATGTGGGAGTGATTTGTGTTTGTCTTCGACCGCGGAAAGCTCTGGTGAGCTGTCTGCATCTGATGTGGTGGCTTGGAAGTTTGTGGCTGATCGAGTAATTCCCGCTCAGAAGTACCGACCATCGACAGCTGCTGATTGTCTCTGATTCCGCCGCAGCTGTAGCCGGCGCAGCTGCAGGACAGCATATAGGTCAACTACAGGTATACCCACCGATGAAAGAGCTTCAACCCCACAGAGAGAAGCATGCACGCACGTTTGAAAAAGGTAGTTTGTCTGTGTGGGGTTTATCGGCCGTTAGTGTCCGCACACAGCTGCGTTGTGATATATCGTCTTAAATAACCCATCCTGAGTCTTTTTTTGTTGAACTGTGCAATATTTGCTCGACTTTAAAAAGGGAGCGCTACGCACGTCGCCACACTCCTTTTATGGATGCCATGGTTTGCATTGGCCATGCTAGCGCACAGGAGCCGTGACGCAACTGGGATTCGAACCCGGGCCCCCACTGGTGAGTGCATGGTGCTTGCCACTTGATCACTACACTCCTGCTGTACTAACCCTTACCCGATGTCATTGTTTTTTACTATTTAGGTGCTTCCTGCGAAGCTCCTTATGACACCTGATTAGTAAAATAAGATTAGTAAGATGAGATTATGACACCTGATTAGTAAAGTAGACACCTGTAAAATGGTCTGAACTTTGACGCTTTGATAACTCCATGAAGTTGTTGCTTTCGACGCTGTTCAGACACGGTCACTTCCAAGTCCACACAGAGAAAGAAACAAAACAGACAAAAATAGATAAAAAAGACTAGAAAAGATACCTTGGCCGGTCGTCTTGTGCAGGTAAATATTTGCAGTGCGGCTAACACCGCGCCCGCTCACCCATAGGATCCAGGCGGAGCTTATTTATATTCGTATACGTTACTTGTTATTGCTTAGGCGCCGCCTCTGCGAAGCCTATCGAGATCCTACAGTAGTACTTAAACTGTGCAAGGCTACATTTATGATATTATTCAGAGCTTCGATGTTATGACAATCACGTAAACAACGATCATGGTGTTCCTAGTTTATTCTAAAGTTTGATCGCGACGCTTCGTTAACAAACAATGCGAGGTCGATTCAGCTTAATAAAGGCTCAGGGAATATCCATGAAAGTGCGATATTGGCTAGTATATCATTTGAGATGCGATTCCACACAGATGTTCTCTGGCGCTGTGCTGTTGAATACGCACCCGTGGAAACTACACGAAAACCACGGTTGGTAGACAGGTGTTGGGGGAGGGGGCTAGGGCTGGTCAGGTCGGCGGGGCGTAAACCTGACCTCTTACATTTGTTTTGGCGCCGATTTTGTCCAAAAAGGAAAAAGCGCACAAAATCATCCAAAAACAATATTAAAGATGCATTCTATTGGCGGATGTTGAAGGCTAAGTTGTCAGTTCACATGGCGGGCTGAACGATGCGTAGATGAATGGGGATAAAAGGGGACCGGGCGCGTCGTGCACTTGAATCATTTTATTTTCCCTGGGAAGAGCTAAGATTTGCGGTTTTAAAAGTATACCTTAGACTCCGTCAAGAACACCTGGAACATAATTACTTTTTCGTCTCGTCTTCGGCCGTGACGCTTAAGGCTAAAACATCACCAAATTGAGAGAACCACCAGGTGGTACCCACTGCCCCTTGGTACATTGTCACGACCAACATTCCGCAGAGTTGCTACAGCGTAAAGAAACCACTCCAGACAAAAAAAAACATGTGTCTCTGGAGTACGCCGCCACTCTGCGCAAACTGTAGCTAGAAATGATCCTTCGTTAGGCCCAATTCCCCACACCATTCAAAATCATGAAACTTAATCAGGAAAAATATCCTCCGCATTGCGAATACCCGCACGTGGAATACCGCTCCTTGCCTCGTGCCCACTGGGCCGGTGCTTCAGGGCTGCCGTGTCGTGTAACAATGTGGCGAGTCTCAGCAGCGCTGCAATGTCGACGAATGGCTGGCATTGCAGAGCTCCCGAGCGCGCGAACCTGCTCACCTTGCCTGCAGCGCGCCGCCGAGGCACGAGCCGCGACGGCCGATCCATCTCCGTAACCCGGGCGGATCTCGCACGCTCTGCAGTGCAGTGGATCTCTTTACGGGGCGGATCTCGCGGGCTCTCCACTGCGGTGGATCTCGTCACAGGGTGGAGGTATCGGTCTCTGCAGTGCAGTGGATCTCTTTACGAAACGGATCTCGCAGGCTCTTTAGTGCGGGGGATCTCGTCACCTGGCGGATCTCGCAATCTCTGCAATGCAGTGGATCTTTTTACGGGGCGGATCTCGCAATCTCTCTAGTGCAGTGAATCTCGCCACAGGATAAATCTCGCGGTATCTGTATTAGAGCTGTTCTCCGGTTTAGGCAAATCCCGCAGTCTCTGCAGTCCCGTGACTCTCGTCCCTGGAAGGATCTTGCTGACCCGCGGTCCCGGCAGCTAGGACCCGCCAGATACCCTCGGTACGAGCGGTTTCAAATCCTTAATCCGCTTAAAAACTTTGTATTAACTAAACGCATACCACCCGAGTTCTCTTTGCCCTAATTACCCCTTCACCCATAACGCGCGTGCAAACACCCCACCGCCTTGCGCTCCTGATTGCAAATGCCCACCGTTGTTTGTGGGAGCTCAGCGGGCCGTGTCTGATGACGCCGCACCGGCGGGAGCTCCAGGTTTGGTGTGTTCGAGCGTGTTTTCAGCGCCCGCCCGCTGCCGGGGCTGGCTGCCGCTTTTCGGAGGCGGTCGGCTCTGTCTCGCTGGAACGGTCCTGTGGCCGACCGGTTCTCCTCTCATGGCAAATAGGGCTGCTATGGACCGCAGCACCGGGCCCTGTCATCCCTGGCAATCTGCAGGAGCGTCGCTGCACTGCCGGTCTCCGGCAGAGCCACAGCGGGAGTTTGTCCCGCCGGCAGAAATCAAAGTACAGCTGGTGAAGCCCAACTGTAGTAGGAAAGACGCCTCAGAAGCAGCCGCAAGCCCGTTTACGTCCAAACATTATCAGTCATATGGTTGGTGTTAAACACCTCACTTTCCTCTCACCTCTCAGCGCAGAGTGTATTGTAAAGCCCCAATGACAACAAAGCCAGCTGAAGTCGAGCCTTCTGACGTCGACGACGACGACGAGATACTTACCGTTCACCTCCATTACCCTCGCCTTTCGATGCGCCGGTAGCTGCAGAACACCAGCGTCGGAGCTCATAACAGCAGCATTTATCGTGACGCGCTGGTGCCTCAGCGTTATTAGTTATGAGCTCTCCCACTGACAGCGATCGACCATTAGGTTACCACGAAGTGCTGGTGAAACGTCATCCAGAAGACATTGGTATGTGCATATGGTGATGAGGCCAACTGAATTCCAACTGTTAGCTCGAGCCCATGAGCGCTGCTTGAAACGTTGAGCTTTGACAGTCTGACCGAGGTTTGGTCGATGGCGCCGTTAGATCAGCACCTCCTGTTATATTAAGGGTTTATTACTGCCAGCATAAGAACGCTTTACTGATATTGTTTCTGCTAGATTTTGATCTCGAGCAACAGAGTGCGTGGGTAGTGTTTAGTAATTACGGGCGAAGGCGCGAACCCAGGGAATCCTACAAAGAAAGTGAAAACTTCCAGCTTTAGCGATCCGACCGGACCGTGGCGCTCTCTTGAGACAAGTACCGATGCGACCACTGGTCACAACTGCATGCATTTTTATATATCAAGAACCGTGCTTTAAGAAAGGATGCCACATATCATTCGAGGTGTCTGCATGCACGCTGTTTCAACAGGCGTGGTTTGCTCGATGCAATGCAACACGCTTTTTTATTGGATGTTTTGCGTGTCGCGTGTGTTACGCAACACTTGGTTTTCGTCTGCAAATATGCTATAACTTTGCACGCACGGCAAGCATAACGCATATATGCTCCTTTCGACAGAATGCCAGGTGTGTAAAGGCCATATGAACGTTCACGGTAAATTGCGCTTCAAGCAATACACCACAAAGACAGAACGGTATCGTAACGGATGCTTGTTTATGCGGGTCGCACCATTACAGCAGAAGAGAACCCAGGTGGAACCGGCAGAAGTTATCGACACATGAGGTGCACCATGAACATAGCATGTGTTCAGAACATAAACCTGTTCTAACAGCGACGCTTCAGTTTCCTCAAACATAACCCAAAACCTGCATAGAAAGGTAACGTAAAGCGTGGCAGGTCACAGTTTCAGCGTAGTACTACGCTTTATTGCCGGACATCGCCCGGCTGGACGCGGCAGCGAGTCTCGAGTCCTCTCACTGGCCAGTGTGACGTCATCAGGTCATGAGTCAGCCTGGCGTGCCGGGCGGCAAGCCGGGTTTGGCAGGACCGGTCACAGGCGAGGACGCGACCGGTTACGGCCGAGGACGCGACCGACGCTTCTGGAAGGCTGAGCCCCCCCCCCCCCCCCCCTCCCCCTCCCTTCTCTCTTCCTCGGCGAGCGTCCACGCCTGTTCTTGGCGGATGTTTGCAGCATCGTCGAGCTGTGAGCCCCGGTCATTCTGCCTGGACGGGCAGATCCATCGTCTTGTCTGTATCGGATCGCCGCTCTCCAGTCCGAGCCGGTTGACCACTGTTTGGTCTGGGCAGGCCGACTGCTGACCCTCAGATCTGGAGGACCGCTGACCTGTCCGGACCAGCTGCCTACTGCCCCGTCTGTACCAGTCAGTTGGTTACGCAATAAGGAACATCTACTTTGAAGAAAAAACCTTTTGGGGAACATGTTGACCACCACCTGAGTATCAGTATCAGTATCAGCATATTGAAAGCCATACACATGGTGGCTATCACGGTTTCAGGTCGAGGTCATTTTCAAGTTATACACAGGTGCAGCACAAGCAGGCACACACAACAGGTATACAATAAAGTACATGGGCAATAATACCCTAAAACTATACGAGCAATGCCCAAAGAGCTAAAACAGGTCCTTTAATACACTATGGCAGCGGTCAGTGGTCGGTAGTCAAAAATGACGTCACGCATGGCGGACTTGTATGCACCCAGTGTTGTGACGTCACAGACGTTCGATGACAGGCGGCTCCAGGCAGCTGCGACTCGATGCAAAACGCCCTCTGCGTGGCGGTTAGCCGGTGTCTGCGCAGGTGCAGACTACCTCTGTTCGAGCCGCGCGTTTCACGGATGGAAACAGCGGCGCGTGGCACAGAAAAACGTGCGAACCTCGTGAGGCGCGCCTACTTTTTTTAGCGCCCTAAACACTGATCACGTCGTGGTGCACCACCAACATCTCGGACCTCGGCCATCTAGGGGAAGTGAGAGCCGGAGTTTTATAATAGTACTTTTTGGAGTCGGCAATTACTTTTGCCTCAAAGCTGATTACTGTTTGAGTTTTGTGTAGCTGGCTCTCGGCTGGAGTGCTTGGTAAAGGCTTGTGCACAGCCAGCATCTCCCTTCGGCTGAAAGTATCTCGCTCCCCCTCATTAGTTCCTTTTGCCCTCACTCTCGAGAACCGATCAAGTCCGTGCGAAGTGCTTCGCGCTAAAACTAATTACCAAACTCTGGCAGCTGCAACACTCAGGGACTGTTAAGTGTTTGATCACTCTGCGGGATTGACAGCAGTTATATTTGTCTTTCATTTAGCTGCTTAACACGAGGATACAGAACGTTATATCGCTCAGCACGTGCTTTGCTGTCAGCACGTGCTGACGCTGCGTCCCTTTTCTCAATGGGAGGAAAGTGTGACTGGATCCGCTTGCATGAGCATGTCTGTGACGCTTAGATCTCAAGTGGATCACGTATGGCTCGTACTCAACCATGGAGCCGTCACGGAGCGTAGTGCCAGTAACTTGATCATGACACAAGTTGACCTAGCGCAGCACGGCGTTGGCCCACGCTTGTGCCGGGTGGATTGTAGGTATAAAGTGATCGCGCTGTCTTCAGTTTTTACGGGAAGACAGTTTTGATAGGAACATGGCTCCCTAGTCAGACAAGTTCGTATGCACGAGCTTCCCAGCACAGGGTTCCATAAGCTGAAGATGACGGCTGGACCTGTGGCTGGGTCCGGCTGATGGTGGACCGTGGAGGGTACGGCTGACGGACCGTGGCTGGTCCGTCTGACGGTCCGGGCGTTCGGTGACGGCTGGACCGGCGAGGCTGGCTGGGTCCGTCGCACGTGACGGGCTGTCGGGACGGCGTGGCTGGGTCCCTGACGGCTGGACGGCTGGACCGGACGCTGGGCCTCGTGTCGTGACGGCTGGACCGTGGCTGGGTCCGCTGACGGCTGGATGTGGGTGTCGTGACGGCTGGACCGTGGCTGGCCTAGACGGCTGGATCGTGGCTGGGTCCAGCTGCTGGCACGAATGGCCAGCCTTTGATGCATGCCCAATCCTGCCCCGTTCAAACTCGGTTCGCGCCGACCCAGACTTGGACCGTTCGTCCAGACTTGCATCGCCGATCCACGCTCAGACCGCCCATCCAGGCCGGATGACGTTGTGTCTGCGGGTCGGTGTACCCTGGCGACAGAGCGGTGACTATTTTTGACCGGATCTCATCCCACTAACCGTGCTCGTCCGAGCGTGCCAGCCGTGCAGCAGCTGATGGCAGCTGTGGTGGGCTGGAGCATGTGGTCAGGGGCGCGGCCAGGCGCGTCCAGGGTGCCGGCCCCTGACGGCCGCGGAGGGGCGGCGTCAGAGCACGGAACGCGAGCTTGGCCACTCGCAGGTAGCTGCCTAGAACTGGTGCCTGGGCTGATATGGTGATGCAGCCAATTATGCGGCCACGTGTTGTGTGCCGGGAACAGATGTGAAGTAATTGTCGGCATGGTCAGCCTAAATGTCTTGCACGTCATGAGTCAAGGATATGAGGAACCAAAACGGCACGCATTCATGCTAAAAGCTCAGCGTAAAAGATAATCTCAATTAACCGTAGCAGATGTTTGCACACAGCGGTAAAGCGCCCTTTTCACCAAAACGCTCGTACTGCAGTATTGGTCCGATGGGAAGCAACAGATGCAGGAGAACGGGGCCTCGCAGCATTTTAAGCAGCGGTGCCGCTGCCCACTGGCAGCCGGCCGAAAACACAATGAAATGGAAAACACAACGTTGTGTAGTGCGGCGTCGGAAAGCACTGAAAGTCGCGCTGTGTGTACACGAGAGCAACGGCAGGCACCACTTAGCCCTCGTCCGAGCCTCGGTCAGTTCGGCGGAACGCCCCCTGCCTGGTCGTACCTCTCATACTGGCTGGCCACCAGGCCTGTCACACAGCGGACCTGTGCCGGCCAGCTGGCTGGCCACCAGGCCTGCACAGCGGACATGTGTCGACTGACCAGCTGGACTGGCCACCAGGCCTGTCACAGCGGACTGTGCCGGCCAGCTGGCTGGCCACCAGGCCTGTCACAGCGGACTGTGCCGGCTGAGCCTGCGAGCGGACGGCGCGGCTCGCTGGCGCCCCTCGGGACTGCGCTCGTACACACGCGCCTGGCGCTAATATCCAGCAGCGGGGCGCGCGCCAGCGTCCGTGGCGCGCCGCCGGCGCGTCTGGCGCTCGGTAGGCCGCCGGAGCGGTCGCCCCGAGCGCTGTAGCCGCGGTTATTGGCGCGGGACGGGCCCATTGCTGGGCAGCGGGCACCGTCCCGACGGGCGTTGTTAGCGTCGGCCGACGCGCCGCACCGGCCTCGTTGCTGGATGGCGTCGTTAGTGCGTCGTTTTCGACGCGGCGGCGCGACGACGCGTTGCGCGATGTGGCGATGAATCGACTGTTTTTTGTTGTTGATTAGGCACGGCTGGCGTGTCATCCTGACACGTTCTTTCCTTTTATCGCAGCGAATGGCATAAAAAAATCATACTAGTTTTTAATGACGTCAGCGAACAGCACG
>NW_023596136.1:35443001-35540782 GCF_011947565.3 Pollicipes pollicipes
ATGTGAATGCCCTTACCAGGCGTGGAGCTGCGGCGTTAGTGCGGCATGGCGCCGTCAGATGGCAATTAGGACCGACCGGAGGCAGATCGTGTGCTCTATTTGATTGCTGTTATTTCAAGATGAATCAGTCGTGAGAAGGCGGGTTTCTCTTGTTGTGGGCCATTTAACAAACCATTTTTCGTTTTAATAACCAGTAATGGTACGGCATGTGAGCGGTTGGTCGCTCATTTCAGCGGCTGCTGAGATATTTGCCACCTTCGTCACGGTGATTGCTCTGCTTCATGAAGGCGGCTTTTCCTGAGGAACGAAAGCTCCTGTTCTTAAAGGGAACAAACTGACAAAGCATCCCTAACTTATCTATCTGCTTCTGCAGCTGTAACCCTCTGCGATGTTCTGATCTTCTGCAACCACAACAAATGACGCACCAGGCGGCAGGACTGTCGTTCCAGTAATGATTTTTTTTTTTTTTGTGGCGGTGTGCGTTGTGCATATGTGATTGCCTTGAGCGATAACGATACTGCGATTCGGCTCAGTCACAATCGGCTGCGATTCAACTCAGATTCAAGCCCAGTTTAAGGCCAGGTTATCGACAATGTCGATGAAGTCATCACCACCCAACGAGCTCGATTGTTAGGACGAAACTTTTCATCGCTATGTATTTCGCTGAACTCAGCAGTTCAACAGAGAATAAACATAATGAATGCAAGTAGCACTGCCACGATAGAGCATGATCGTGAAACTGTGAAATTGGAGACCGCCATTTCCGTTCGACGATCATTCCTCTGAAGAAAAACAAGCGACAAATCAAATTTGCATTTCTCTAAAAAAAAGCGACAAATCAAATGGTTGGCGTTTGATCAGTGAAAACTAGCTACGAGCCCTGTGTCATTACATACGTGTTTCCAGGAAAGGAACAACACGTATCCCTACGACATTAGATACAATGTTAAACGCTCCACGTTTCTTGATTGCACAATTTGAACTGTCACTTCGGCTTAGAGTCATAGTGGTTAAGCTATTAGCCTGCTGAATTAGATCTTCGAGAGTGCTGTAGCCCTGGCTGCCACCGTGTGCGTGCCGTCGTCGCAGGTCGGTTCGGCTACCATCCGCTGCTAATGACCTGTACCATCGTGCGCGTCAACGGACACTCGGCGAAGATCGCCCTCTTCTGGATCGGCTTCCTCATCCCCTGCATCGCCATCATCATCTGCTACATCGGCATCTTCCTGGTCATCGTGCTGTGAGCTATTCCGCCAACCTCTTGGCGTTTCTCGCTTCTTAGGCTTTTTTGCTTTTTTGTGAGCGGGCGTCAGCCGAGGACTGTCAAGAGCATCCAGATTGCTCTGGATGCTCGTTAGGGAATTATTGTAAACCGACAGTGATCAAGTCGTCCTTGGGGTCTATACACTTAAACAACTTCTTCTAGCTTTGTGGGCCGCGCATTGCATCCTACCGAACAGCATGTGTGAGCGAGTCCGCTGTACCGCCACTGGGACCGCGGGACCATGTGTTTCTTCCTGTACCTCTGAGGGCCAGAACTGTTTGTCATTCTCATCGGCGCCCCGCTGCAGACGATAGCACTGTCTGCTTTTCCCATCGGCGCCCCGCTGCGGACGATAAGACTGTCTGCCTTTCCCACCCGCGCCCCGCAGGGGACGATCGCAGTGACTGTCTTTCTCACCGGCGCTCCGCTGCACACAATATCCCTGTCTGCCTTTCTCATCGGCACCCCGTGCAGACAATAGCACTGTCTGCCTTTCCCACCGGCGCCCCGCTGCAGACGATATCCCTGTCTGCCTTTCTCATCGGCGCCCCGCTGCAGACAATAGCACTGCCTGCCTTTCCCACCGGCGCCCGCTGCAGACAATAGCAATGCCTGCCCGCCACAGATCGGACCGCAGAATGCGCCGGCACAGCGTGAAGTCGGGCATGAAGGAGACCAGCCAGCAGAAGAAGTCTCTCTCGCGAGGAGCGCGCCCGCAAGAACGAAATGCGCATTACAGGATGTCGCTCGTGCTCTTTCTCACCTTTCTGGTGTGCTACCTGCCGGTGACCATCGCCAAAGTGAAGGACCCCACCACCGTCAAGTTCCCAGGTGAGAGCCGAGTAGGTGCAAAGTGTTTAAGGCGCCCTTTCGGATCGCTTAAAGTACAGTAGCAGTCAGCTAGATACATGAAATATAATCTCCGAAACTTCAGTAAAAGCAACCATGCCACTCGATCACCCACGTATCATGTTTCTTAAGTCCATGATGTCTCAGTCATCTGACTTGATAATTCTAGCTGTCAGATCCTAGCCTCTGTCGCCCTCACAGTGTTCCCGATTCCCGGGACAGATGTTCTATCATCAGCCAATAACACCTCTCGCAGGCGATCGTCTTCTGAGTTCAGCTGTATGGGCTTCGTGGTGCCAACCACCGCAATATCCCCCAGTCTGCGGCGGATGCTGGGCTACGACTAGGTGTACTTTCAGGTCTGCACATTCTGGGCTACATCTGGTGTACCTGTCAGCCTGCATCAACCCCATCATCTACGTCCTCATGAGTCGTCAGTACCGACAGGCCTACAAGACGGTGCTCTGCTGGTCGGCGTCCGCGCCTCTTCTCCGACAGTTTCCCTCCAATGTGAGTCCGGCGCCGCCGGGACCGGCCACACAATCCCCGAGAGGCCCTCCGACATGGGTCCTATCTCGCGGTGCATGGACTCTGGAGAGGTTAACACTTCCTACAAGGACAGACGTCGCAGACATGAACAACCGCTAATGAGGGCCCTTTGGCCCGACCATCAGGACGCGAAGGGGGCACGCAAACATCCACTCCAACGCCCCTCTGCCGGCTGACAATGCACATTAAAAACCCCACCGCCCAATGCGCTCCACGTGCCGCCATCATCCTGCACCACCCATGCCTGGGCCCGACAATACGATTTGCACTGTGCAAAACGAGCGCCCGAATCTTTGCACCGTGCAAAGCCAGCGCTCGAATCTTTGCACTGTGCAAAGCCAGCGCTCGTATCTCTGCACTGTGCACAGCCAGCCGCACGAGCTCTGCACTTAAGTCAGGCGTCGGATTGCGGCGAGCGGGGAGAGAGAGGGGGCGGGGCTGGGCACCAGACACTGCGACCCGCTGCAGAGTCGCTCATCACCAGCGAGGTCACGCGCTATCGGCGCGGCGCCGCGTCCGACACCAAGCCCCTGCGGACGGCCGCTGATCACGGCGGCGACAGCCTGTCGGCGGCGACGAAAACAGACCGAGCGAGGCGGGCTGTGTGGTGGTGCGGACCCGACGGAGGAGCGGGGCGGGCGGGCTGGACAGGCTCAGCTGGCAGAGGGCTGCGCTGTTAGGAGGGCAGGGCTGTTCGAGGGGCCGGGCTGTTAGAGGGGCTGGGCTGGGTAGGAGGGCTGGGCTGTTAGAGGGGCCGGGATGGTAGGAGGGTTGTGCTGGGTGGAGGGCGGGCTGGTTGGGTTGGAGGGCCGGGCTGGGCGGAGCAGGTGATATGGTTGGGGCGCGATGCTTGGCACAGGGCCGGATTGAATGGAAGAGCAGGACTTGGCGTAGCACCGCGCGGTGAGTAGAAGTCCTGCTTACGCCATTACCTCGGGCAGCCCCGTTTCTCGGCTTGGTCACGCTCTTCAGGCTGGGCGGAGCACTCCGGCTGCGACCCACAGGGATTTGTGTCGGCATCAAGAACGTCCAGAGTACGCGGGCGTGCCCAGCACCGGTGGCCCATCACTGAGCGGCACCGCTGTGTGTGCCAGTTTCCAGAGTGGGTACCCTCAGGCTGTCGGCGAGGTCGAGCTTCGTGACACGCAGCCGGCCGCACCTGCCGGAGGAAGCCATCTGCAGGTGTCCACGCTCTGGTCTGATCGCGGCTGACAGACTGCCGATCCCTGGCCCTCCATTGCCGGTCTGGCCCGAGCCGAGCCTGGTGGCAGCCTTGCTCTAGTTCAGGCGCCTGAAACGTGGAGCCTTTCACGGACAGCGGAACAGCAGTTCTCATGAACTCAAAGTCCCAGAAGAGATTTGTACAGCAGTCCGCTTTCCGACATCCCAAAATTCGGAGATATTATTGCTAATTTACTTACAAGGCCGGCTTGACCGATATCATCACACACAGATGCTAAGAGCCAGATTGCTGTCACGGAAGGGCCTGAAATGGTGCGCCAGCGTACTGGAGCTTGTTGGAAGGTCACTTCAGGAGAATCGGCAGTCTGATCCGTGAACGCGTGTCGTGCTTCAAGTCTGCGTTTCCCAGTGCCTATGCTGGACTTTCCAGTCGACGAACTAATATTTTCATGTACTGCCTGCGGGAATACGCCTTTGCTACCCGCCGTTACGTTTCTGTCGATGTGCTGCCCATTGCGTAGTGCTCCCTTCCACTGCGTTGTGATTTAATGTGCTCATTGCCGTACGACAAGGACACGTTTTTTCTTTCCTCTGATTAAGTGTTGTTTCAGGCGTTGCTTGTTTTTTCTTTGGTGTTTATGTTGTCGTAGTAGCTTACCATTACTTACCCCGTCGTTGTCAGACCCATCGCTCTGATCTGGGCGGTTGAGATTTTAAAACACACCGTCGCGACCACGCATAACTATCACTGTACCTTCGCTGTCCCACACTGGCGGGGTGAAATTCTAAAACACACCGTCGCGACCCACATATGCCACTGTACCTTCGCTGTCCCACACTGGCGGGTGGGATTCTAAAACACGCCGTCGCGACCGCACACATGCCACTGTACCTTCGCGGCTTCACACTCCTGTTTGGTCATTTGCCGCTCGTTTCAATGCCTTTGTGAAGGAACCCTATTGCTGTGAAGACGGACTAAACAAAATCCTCAAGCTTATGATACGTGGCTTTGAAGCTGTTGGATATGAAGTCTTAAAATCCTGCTGATTTGCGGAACTAGCAGTTGATGGAAAATTGCACTTTCGTGCGTTTCAAGGCGCTAGTGCAGTTAAAGGGAGTGTCCCGCCTTTGGGGCATACTTCGAAAAGTTATCCTAATAAAATCTGGATAGGGTCGCTGCAGCAACGCCAATACATAATAAGGATACCAAGATATCAATTTTGAATACTTCCGAGTCCAAAGTACGCTGTCAACGCTTTGTAACAGCAGAACGCTTCTTTCCTGCAGCCACGACCACCGTCGTCATTACAGCCACCGTGCGCACCTCTACTGACGCGAGTGAAAGGACGTTTGTGATTGACCCAGCGGGCAACGGCCTGTTACCGACAAGTTGATTGATTAAAATTGGAACCAATGCGTCACATAGATCACATGATACTCCCATACCCAAAGTCAAAGTGTGCCTTTAAACCCGTGGTAAACGGCTTAGGGGAAAATTAAAGCCGTATTGCAACGTTTCGTTGACTTCGCGGGATAAAGGCTTCATGTTCACGTAGCTTATTGCTCAAATAGTGTTTCAAGCTTTCATAGCGTTTATGACGCTACGATTTTGACATATTAGTGTGTTTCAAACATAACAGAACATACACTTTGGAGGAAAAACAAGGCAAATACAATGTGCTATTCGCTTAGTACTGAGCATGCTGTGAAATGAGATTTCTCCCGCAGGGTCGCCTGCTTCAAATAGGAATTCTAAGCTTTTCAGTAGGATTTCGAGAAAGCTGGTAATATTTTTGCAATGGTACGCGTCTGATGTAACAATAAGGGAAAAGTACCAACAAAAAAATATGATACTCCCTTTACAGCACCTCCGGGAGGTTCAATGAGGCACGTTTTAGGAAGTCTGTGTAGATCAGATAACAGGCTACCGAACAACGTGAACAAGAACCCACGTACTCCAGCTCAGGAGATATTGTGGAAAGTTAGAGGAGCTCTGATTTACTGTGATGTGCTTACATTGTAGAAGGTAGTGCGCGTGACTGACAACAGGCTGGCTCGAGTGGATCCAAGGAAAACAGATGATAAGACTGTCTTAGTTCTGTGAGGTCATCTGAGACAGGCTGAATCACCCATCTTTATGTTTTTTACCAGCAGTAGTGTGTGCAAATGCTTCAAAAAAGAGCGTTGCAAGATTGGTGACTCCCTCTCTGTTCCAAAAAAGCAAACTCTGGGAGCTATAACAAATTTGAAAATACGGGACTTGGATTTGAATGTTCCTTTCCGGTAAAACAGTTGCTTCGAAACTAAGTGCTAAAACATGGGGCACTTGTTACAGGTTCATACGCTTCGCCCGCCTCCACCAAATTCCGCGCATTCTTTCGGAATTATGCGGGTGTCGGCCTGACCTTGCATGTACAGTAGCTTGACGCCTGCTTCTAGCTGCAGGGGTCGACATTCTGGAAGCCTGCACTTTCTCGCCAAATACGCGCATGATACACCACTGCTAGAAAAACCATAGCAACGATAGGCTGATAGCCAGGTGGTGCTAAATCGAAAGTATCTGGCTGTGTTGTTACTCTGGACGAGGCAGGTCATGTTCTGTCATTTTCAATCGAGTAATCCTGGATCTGACAATACCCCACATCTCATATGTGCCTGGTATTTAGTCTCTTATGCCGTCCGGAACCGGAGCAATTAAACCGTGCTGCTAGCGATCCGTCCCACAGCCGGAAGCTGTGTTACCGTAGCCTTTGTCCGTCCGTTCCTAACCCTAGCGCTCAGCTGGAGCCAGCCCGCTGACCAAGTTTGCAGCTCCTGAAGACCATTTGGTCGCGACGATCCGACTCGTGCTCACTTCCGAAACCCGCCCAAAATTCTGAACCCCCGTGGAGTTCAGGGCGTGGCAGGCTTGCGAGACCCACCCTGGTCACGAGGGGCCTTGCCGACCGGACGCGGTGTCGTCGACGGACGGACCGACGCCATCGGTATCGACTCTGAGACTCTTGTCCGCTCTAGTGTCGGGGGACTGGCCGCTACGCTGCGCGCACGCAAAGTCATTCCTGAATAACACGTCACCTAATGATACCATGTTGACGTGCCACGTTTGATGTAGAATGGTTCCAATCGCGACCGATGCTCGAATTAGAACAGCATGTACCTTCTCGTCATTTGACGAGCCGGTTAGCGGGATCGTGAGCGCAAATCTCATTGGTGGCGCGACGAGAAGTCCCCTCACCCGTACTCATCCCGGACACGCTGTTCGGCAGCGGCAGCGGTGCGGCACGCGTGTCGCGCTCTAACGCTGTGCTCTGTGTGCTCTCTGCAGCCAGGGAAGGCAAGTCCAAGGACAGCGTCCCGGCGTCCCAGACCTACATGTCACAGGTGTCCAATGACAGCGTCTCTGGATCTCCGCTGGAGGAGCTTCCCGAGGTGTTCCCCGACGCGCGGGAGCACAAGATGTGATGAAGTCAGGCCCTGTCTGGGTGTCCGCTGGACGAGCTTCCTGAGGTGTTCTCCGACGCGCGGGAGCACAAGATGTGATGGAGTCAGGCCCTGTCTGGATCTCCGCTGGACGGGCTTCCTGAGGTGTACCCCGACGCGCAGGAGCGCAAGATGTGATGGAGTTAGGCCCTGTCTGGATCTCCGCTGGAAGAGTTTACCGCGGTGTTCCCCGATGCTGGGGAGCGCAAGATGTGATGGAGTCAGGCCCTGTCTGGATCTCCGCTGGAGGAGCTTCTCGTGGTGTTCCCTTATGCCAGGGAGCGCAAGATGTAATGAAGCCAGGCCCTGTCTGGATCTCTGCTGGAAAAGCTTCTCGTGGTGTCTCCCGATGCTAGGAAGCACGAGATGTGATAGAGTCAGGCCCTATGCGAGTTCCCCTTCCAGATGGCTTCACCGAGGTTGCAAATCACAAGGTGTGATGAACATATGACCTCGGGAACGCAGGAATGCGCTTGCCGCCGCACAAACCGAGCCGTGCTTTCCACTGCCGTGCGACGAAATTGTCAATTCTGCTTAGCTTCGAAAAAAAAACAAGGAAAAGATACACAACGAGCTTGGCGTGCTGCAAACACAAATAAGATGTATTGCAGCATGCTGCGGAGTGTACATAAATCACGAAGTGGTTGGTTGCTTCACGGGGCTTGGTTGCTTCGGACAAGGGCGGATGTCGTGTATGCATTGTTCTGGATGTTCCTTGCGTCCTTTATTTCGTGTCGATGATTCCCATATTCCATTAGTCTCCAGCTGGAGGTAATTTTGCTCCTCGATGCGGTCTTTTACTGCTCTTGGCCTTCGTGGGAAGTATGTGATACTTCAAGTTTTCACGTTTTGTAGTACGGCGTTGAGTTGCAACACAAGGCTTAAAACTGTTTTTAATTTTTTTAGATAAGATATCAGAAAGATGCACTGTTTCTGCTGGCATCTGAAGTGACGCATGCCTTCCCAGATAAGCGCAGTGCTAGTTGACTCAGTACGTGCCACTGGCCATCATTAATTTTATCAAAACTAAGAGGAAAGTGGCTTGCCACCTCAAAACCTTACATGCACGCACGTGATTAAAGAACTTCTTCGACTATCAAGCGGAAGCACATGTTCCATCCAGGTAACAAAGTCACGCGCCCAGCCGCTCCAATATTCGTCCCGACCTCTTGCGTTTCGTCATTCATGTCTTGTCATAACAAATGGGTGCGACGTGATTGTTGATTATGTGTGTAATGTGTAGACGTGTGGCGAAAGAATACGAAATGGACCGTGTCCATCCGGTGCATGTTACAATCCGCTCCAGTCTAACGAACTGGATGCGGATGGAGCTGACGGACGTGGCTAATATACGGTTTGGGATCTGAATGTGATTGGTGTTCGAATCAGCTCATCACTTCAATCCACTGAAAATGCATGCCTAAAGACTGTGCCAAATCAAGTGAACATTTGGTTTGAAATGAAGCATTTCACAACAAATAGTTATTTCGGCTGCCGGCAAGATACATGTGCAAAACAACCGGGCTGAACGCAAAACATGTTTCATTACAGCTAACCGGTAACTAAAATCATTGAATACACAGTGCGTGTTTGGTGCAGGAACACTTGAGAATGCTAAATCTAATCAATAGCATGGCAAATTAAATGAATGACGAGGAGTATAATCAGCCTATAAAAACACAAACTTGCCCCAAATAGGTGCATGAGATTTGAATACAAAAACCCTGGCACGCATTGGGTCTTAAAAGGCAAATGATACAAGTCAGGCGCCCTGAACATTTGTGCCCAGCTGAATTATTTCCACTTGATTTTCATCTTTTCAGCATATAGATTGATCACCAGACCCTACCAGGCTTTACCTTATTTTGGCTGATTGAACTCGGATTGGACCGGCCTCGCAGACGCCTTATGGATTTGGTTCACCTCTGGATCCTGCCTCGTTGGATACGAATCGAGCCGGATCAAAAAAGGCCGCCAGTTTTGTACTCTGGTGGCCAGCACGGGGGACGCGCGTGAAGAATGGCAGAGGTAATTGAGCGTAGATGAAGCCCGTTGATCGCATGCCGCTTACCAGCGCTCCAGGCTGGGTAGAGTTATCTGCACCGCTCTATCCAGCACCCGTGGCAGCCTACACGGCTCGAACCCGACATCCCTGAGAATATGCAACATCTGCCGACCAGCTGGTGAGGCGCTGAGAGAACCTGCGTTCTTGCCGTGTTTCGGCCAGCGTGAATGCACCACGTATGATACTGTGGATGCAGATCACGGAGTGATCCCAGTACTGTCCGACCAATACGCAAGGCGGTGATTGGTCATTAAGCTGATAAAGTTGCATTAAAACAGCCGGCCACGAGTGAGCTTCTGAGGGCTCGTACAGGGACATCGTCGGCCATGAAGACGTTACAGACGCTTGAACCAGCTCACCCTGTCTAATATCCCATCAACTGCATTTTGTCGTGGCAATCTGGTTATAATCTCCGATAGCGAAAATCGGCACAAATTCATTCATTTCAACTGAAACAGTGAGCCTGGGCCGACCACCAGCCGAACAGCTTTCGGGAATGAGGTTTGCGAACACGCACGCCTACGCTGCATCACTGGCAGTGACTATCTCTGAGACGGTCCATTCGCGCGATGCGCAGTTCATTTCAAAGGGTGTGTAGTTTCTTTTAACTACGAATGTGCCAGATAATGGATTCTACTACACGCCAGGATACGAGTTCGCCGCAAAATGACCATTATCGGTCCGGGTAATCCATCCAGATCGTGATGTACCAAGACACCTTAATGCAGACATACGTTTTGGGAATGACTGGGCATCATGCGGGCATCTCATGATGCGAGGGTCACTGATGCAGCATCATATTCACTCGTGATTAGTTAAACATTGTTTTCAACTGAAGCATGCCATTCACATTCTGCCCAAATCTTGATTGACCTCAATTTTGGTTGATTTCAATTTCCTCTGGCTCATCAATTCGATACCTTGCAATCAGTTTGAGTCGAACATGGGACCCCGTCCACTCCGTTATGCAACTTGATACAGCTGCGAGCAGGCTACCCAATCATCGGCTCAACCCACTTGGCAACTAAATCCACTTAGCAACTCGCCTTAATCCGTATTCAGAGGAATAAAAGTAAAGCAATTCAGTTGTGTTCGGTAATGAGCACCGCCTCTGACTGTTTATGCTATGAAGGTAGGGCTTTGGGCATAAACTGTGGTGTCAAGAGAAGGACGTTTGACAAAGTTAAACTTTCTATGAACAGTCCGCAGCAACCATGAGAAGACAAGGAATGAAATAATACGAAGTAACTGTTTCAAACATGATGATGTGGGGTTATTGTGTCCTCGTTTAAAAAAAAAGATTGCGTGGAGTTCCTAGCAGATTACGGACCTTACTTAACAAAATACAGACGTTTTCAACACGCGCATATGGACGGAAAATAGGAAGTGCAACAAGAGTAGACAAGCGGCAATTATCTGATTTAATCAATGCTTTATGGGATTTTCCAATGTGCAGCATTTAATTGGACCTAAAGTTCAGAAGTCATCTATTGTTTGAAGATCATGCGTCCCAATCCCCAAGCATGACATCTGCCACCGATCACGACCGCGAATCCGTTCGACCGTGGATTGGGTCTGTCGTAAAATTGTGAAATAAAGGCAGAGACGCATTCGAATAAGACAAAAATAAAAAGAGCCGATATTGTTTTTGCATTTTTAAGCTTTAGCTCCATCCTTACTGAAGCAAGCGCACAAGCAATTATTCGGATTTGGGAGGATTGTGTCACTTAACATCAGTGAAACAGGCGGGTGTGTGAACACCCCTTCCATCCGTGTAAACCTCTAGCTCATTTGAAACTCTTGTGAACGATAATTTACTGCATAGGTCTGCCTTCTATTAAGTTCTGGCGCACATAGTGCTGGGAATAGGAAAGGAGTCTGAATTCACTCACTTCCACACCGGCTCGAGCCATTCAGCTCTCGGCCTGGTCCCAATCTCACGTGTCCAACCCCGCCCTACGCGCCCCCTTTGCCCTGTCTGATACTCCATCTGTTATGTCTGATACTCTCCTTGGCTCTCCCGTCTCGTCCTGTTTTGTTCAGTTCGGTCCTGTCTTGGCCCATCCTGCTTTTCTGTGCTCTGCTGTGCACCGCTTTTACCAGTCCTTGGCCCGCCCTGTCCTGCCCGCCCTGTCCTGCCCGCTCTGTCCTGCCCGATCTGCCCTGCTCTGCTTAGTTATCTCTTGTCGTTACTGCTGTGCACTGTCTTTTGCCCACCTTGCTCTATGCTCGTCTGTCCTGCCTAGGTGTGCCCTGGCACGTCCTGTCCAGCTTAGCACTGCTCTCGTTGTCGGTGTCTAGATGGCCCAGGTTCGATCTGATCCAAGGCTGATTTGAACTACGCCCCTCCCCGTTTGTTGTATGTCTGTTCGATCTAGTTTCAGCCTGTCTTGTCCTATGCTGCCCTGTCCTGTCCTGCTCTTGTGCCTTTGCGGTTACCATAAGGCTTGCGCAAACCACACCTAGCTGTTAGTCCTCTAGATTTCCAATTTTTACCAGATTGCCATCCGTGGTGCAACGGTGATAACAGACAAAAGGACGCAGTGCGAATACAGACGGCGTCAGTCCGCAACTCTGCCTGCCAATCACAGGCAGGCCAACAGCTGGTGATATCGCCAGCTGCTAGCCTCCGTGTGTCGCGAGCTCGCGCTGTTGGTGTCGCACTGTCGCACTCGCACTGTTGGCACTCATGCTTTGAAATGAGATCACGGGAGCTGTTTTATAGCGTATGCTAATTCCGATAAACCATTGTACTGAGGACGAAAAATGTCATAGTTTGTAATGTTTTGTTCTCTACCATACTCTGCTAGGCCAATTCAGTCCGAACAATCGCGAGGGCCGCTTTCCTCCGAAACATTCTTTGTGAATTAACGGCATAATGAAACTTACCTTCGGGCATTTACTGAACTGTGCAAATAGAATGGATGGACACTAGACCGGAACTGACCCAACGTTCAACATTTAGCCTGCAATGATTGAGGCTCCATCGCCAGCTGAAATTTCGAAGGGATCATAAAAATGGACATAAAGAAAAATGAAGAGGTATCGAATAACCGGCCTAACAAATGTGAAGATAGCGTGGTACGTATGCTTGCAGCCGCGTTGCAGATCTGACTATTGCATGACATTAAGCGAGAGCCTTTGGTTTTTAGATATAAAAGCCCAAGGATGGCCTGCCAACAAACAACTCAGAGAGAAGCGTATAAAAATTAGACTTGACATTGCAGCAAGATGTGCCAATTCCTAGTTAACCACCTACTGAAGTGAAATATAAAAGAAAACCTGTTTGGTGTCGAGGGTTTCTGCGTGAAGTGTACACCATTTTCATAAACACCACGCGTGACTATGCTGCCACTATGGCTAACATATCTTCATTACATTGAAGGCGTATTTTCAAGCGACTGGTCAGAAAAGACGGAGGTGGACTCAAAACAGCTGCAGCTCTCATGCGACACGTGTCTTGATTCACTGTCTCGATCCGCAAGGGCGGCGTCACGAATTTTGAGTTGGAGGAGGCGTGATTTTTAGGATGGAACTATAGGAACATAGTTTGACTATATTGACGTCGACTGAAGCATCGTACTAACGGTAAACTTTGATTTCATAGTTACAGCGCAAGGAGGACATGCCGGAGTGTAACTGAAAATATATAAATCCGAGGCTTATAGCTCAAATTCCTGCACATTGCAGCCGGTTACCGGGTGGGCCCATTACCTTTAAACCCTCACCAGAAGTAGCTGGTTCTGGTTGCGTTTAAAATGCGTGTGTGTTGTCAAAGGACACATGCTGGAGTCCCGGTTAAATCGTGCTCTGCATTGAGCTGAGACATGTGAAGCACCGAAAAAAAACACAAATCGTAATCAAGTACGAATCGCATTCGTACGAAAACGCGTCGCACCTTTTCAAACCCCGTCAACACTATCTGTACACTCCCAGCCCTCTCATTCGGAAGACTTCATGCATCCCTTCCTTCATGCTACCAGGCAAAACTCATTTTTTTAGCACATAGACACAAGTGACGCATGGGCGTCCAATTCCTCGTGCGGCAATGTTGCCGCCTGAAGCCAACCGCCTCAGACCGCTGGTAGCGCCACCTTCCGTCAGAACAGCAGCGACATCCTGCGTAAAGATTTGGAATCTAACGTCGCTTCTTACACTGACTTACGCTGACTATTCTAGCAAACAGCAGTGGTGTTCGATACGGTGTTACGAGAATGTCACCAGGTACATCCCAATACGCCTAAAGTCAGGGGATCAAGGAAATGGATCTGAGTAGGACCAGAATGTCTGTTAGATGAGTTTACTGTGCAGGGGGCCGCGCTCCATCATTCCTTGTCGCTGGGGTCAGATCCTGTCACAGCGCTGACAGCAGGTGCTGTATGCTTGCGGTTGGTGTACCAACCTTGACCACGGCTTCAGTCCATTTACGGCTTGTAGTCGTGACCGGTCATGACTTCCAGCAGTCGTGTCGCGTTACCACACCGACTGAACCTGACAGTGTTGGGCTGAATCCATGACTCTTCAGCGGACAGTCATTGTTTGGTGCGTTCAGATTGAGAGGCCCCTTGCGGCGCTGCAGCTAGATAGCCCGGTTGATGAAACGCGGAAGGGATACCTCACTATCGCCGTTCTTCTGATGAGATTGCGCACGAAAGGACCAAGACATACCAGGATCTGACGGACTACCTGAAGATAATAAAGAGCATCTGACCAGAAGCATGTGAGTGAAATACGTCTTCAAGCCTACACTGCTGGTGCTCATGCTCCCGCGTGGAGGGTGGACCGACAACTTCCTCCTTCAGAAGCACTGTTTTAAGGCATTATTCGTGGCAGGTCATCACATCTATGTTCGCTAAATGGGCCGATATGTGAGACAGATGAAGCACCTTCCCCAGCGTACCAAGGAGAAGCTACTGGCGGGCGCGCACATCTGGTGACACTGGGACAGCGAGACCACAGAGCCAGCAGATCAGATGCTGGTTGACCTCGGTCAGCTGCTAAACCGCGTCGTCTGGCCATTTCCTAGGACCGCAGAAGGCCTAGCTGAAAGTTTGGAGATTCGACTAGCCCACTTCACCGCTACCGCCCCCCCCCCCCCCCGAAGAAGCTTCCCAGCGAGCCACCCCTTCCATCCAAGAAGAGAAGCTAGAGACATTCCTAAGCTTGGTTGGAGCATAGAAGCTGTGGTCTCCCCACCAAAGCTGTCGCCTCAACAGCAGCAGTCATTCCAGAAGCGCTTCTTGATGCAGCGACCTGCAACTGCACCGCTGAAAGCAGGGCACGCAGCGCTGCAAGCTGCGGCGGTAACAGCCACAGTGCAGGCCTTTGGCGTACAGACAGACCACTGCAAGTGTCATGTAGAAATCGCATGCTATATCCCTTGAACCAGAAAACAGATTGACATCGCAGAAAGCGAAGGGGAGCTAGGTGTACATAGTGCTTACTGTGACAAGCATTAGCGAAATGTAATCGGCGCTGACAGGTAGTACTACGCTCAAGGTTGCATTTGATGTCATGACACTACGTTGAAGATCTACTGAGTTTGATAGGTGACCTGTGATTTGGCGTTGAATTATGCCTCGTAGCTAAAAAAGAAGTCGAGACATGCACTGTCCACTCACGTTCATCCGCATTGAGAGCTGTCGCACGACCGTCTATGTCATCCAGATCAAAATAATACAATTGCATAACATTTAAGATGGCAGCAGACGCTATCTCGAATTCCAACAAATGCTCAAGGTTGTACAACTAGCAGCCAAGGTAGTTTGGCTTTCCATATTACTCAGAACATATTCCCGTGAAAAAGTTTACGAAAAATAGCATGGTAGGCTCAACATTTTGGCATCTTGACTAATCCGAAAAGAAAGAGGTATGGATGCTTCAGCTTGTTTAAGCCTGTTTTTTTTTCAACGGAACAAGCCACACACCGTCGCGCACTGGCGTCTGCAGGGCTGATCACATCGCCTGGGGGCGGCGCCGGATATTTGTCGTCAGATGATGGTGGAACGGAAGGCGAGCATGATAGCAGAAGCAGTATTACAAATGTTTCAATTTTTGAAATCCACAATAACCAGTGTAAGCTAGTTATTGTGGTGTATTTGTATAACCCAGTGCTAAGCTGTGTTCACCGTAGAGGTCCTGATCCATACAGTTTCCGCGGGGTCTGCAGATGTGCCCAGGGGCCATCGCGCCTCTATGATCCTGTGGAAGAGCATGGTGAACTGTTGAGCAGGGTCCCAAAGCTTAAGCTCAAACCCTAAAGTGGCGTACGAATTGGTTCGAGCTGTTAATTAAGCTGGGGATTGTCACTTGTCTGAAGCTATGATGAGTCTTTTCTGTGCCAGCCCAATATACATATATATACATATATATATATATATATATATATATATATATATATATATATATATGTATATATATATATATATATATATATATATATATATATATATATGTATGCATGTGTGTATATTCAGTTTCTAGTAAGGCGTCTAGCATCACATTCAATCACGTCGTGTTCGTCAAGTACTTTTTGTTTTAGCTCATGTTCAGGGCAACATACTTGTAGCCCTTCTTCTAAAACTTTTCTCTTTCTCTTGAGGATTTCACAGGCCACCTTCTTTTGCTGCAGTTCGAAGTTCATGAGCCGTTTTCTACACCCTTTGGTAAGCCCTCTTTCTTAACTGTCTGGTCATGAAGCTTCATGTGGGAATATTCTGACAGAATCCTTTCTATTATACATGCTTGATTAAAAATAACTGCTGACTCAGCATTGACAGGCTTTTCGACGCATCGTTTTAGTTCCCGGGAGTTTTACTTGGTATCATCGCTTAGATCAAAGATGGTTTGCACAAAATTACTCATATATTCCTGGCTCCTTACATTCGACGTTTCGAGATCCTATCTCATCGTCGAAGACAAAATGACACAATAAATAGGTTTTGAATTTTAAGGATGCAAAATTGTGCACTACTGTTGGAAAACATCTTTTGGTACGGAGAACATAAATGAAGCATAACTACTTGAAGTATGACAGAATTCTGTTTTAACTTTGATACATTTAAGAAACACTCATAACGGGTATGTTACAAAGACACAATGAGAACACTATTGCGACAATCACATCAGTAGTGCAAAAGTGGAAGGTTGTGCACAAATTTGTCTGTCTGTTTAGGGCCGGAGAGAGTTCGTTAATGAATATGCTTTCCCAAATTTGAAGGCGTCTTCTGTCATTGCACGTCCGTCAAATGTCAGTGCTGTCTGTCAGTTACCGTCCTGCCAAGGTCATATCGTGTTCGTGTCGCATGTGGTCTAGGGGTGCCCCGTCACATAAGTGCAGTGCCAGGCATCGTGAGTGTCGTTGTGGTCACATCAATATAATGCATGGAACAAAGTTTGCAGCCTTCGATGTTGCATTTGAGTTGACACACTACAATGGTGCATTTTAGTTTGTCGGGTTTGTCTGGGCTGTTTCTCATAAGAATGCTAGATATTTTCCTATTACGATAATAAATGACGATGTCCATTTTGTGGTCGTAGCCATTGTGGCCTTTAACATGTTGAGAAATAATTTCCCGTAAAACTTTTTCGTCTTGTTTGTAAGCAGATGTCATTTGATTTTGATAATACAGCTTGGCGGTTGGTTGGATGTCTTGTCTTTGTTTGCCGTCAAAATGTCTTGTCATATGTCGTTGTATCTCGTTTTCAACGTCAGAATTTGAAAACCGCTGTTCGCCAACATCTGTCTGATTCTTATCAATTCTCAGTGTAGCCCCGTCTAGTCTGAGTAGCGCTTAAATGCTCGTCTAATGAAGGACCTTATGACGCTAATTTTGTAGCGTCGAGGACACTCACTGTCAGCATTTAAGCACCGTCCGTTGTTAGTCTATTTTCGGTATACGGTCATATTGAATTACTGCCATTGTTTATCGTCAGTCATGCCAAGAAAGGATATTAAGCCTTGCACACTTACCTCTCTTGTGCATTCTAAGCCAGACTGCTGCCAAAAGGTGTTTTTGAGACGTCCTGGTTGGTCAATGTCCCTAACTTCCAAAAATATATCGTCTACGTAGCGGCAGTAAATTTTCGGTATTATGCCGTCAATTTGTAGTATGTAGGTTTCTACGTGTCCCGAAAAGGCACCACAGTCAATCACGTCGAGTTCGTCAAATACTTTTTGTTTTATTTCATGTTCAAGGCAATAGTGCTCTTATTGTGTCTTTGCAATGGTCCTATCATGAATGCTTCTTATATGTACCAAAGTGAAAATAGGATTCTGTCATACTTCAGTTAGTTATGCTTCATTTATTATCTCCGTACCAATAGATGTTTTCCAACATTACTGCACAATTTTGTATGCTTTAAAATTCAAAACTTATTTCTTGTGCCCTTTAGTATTCCCCGACGATGAGATAGGAATTTGTGCGAACGATCTTTAATCTAAGCGATGATGCCAAGTCAAACTCCCGGGAACTAGAATGATGCGTCAAAGAGCCTGTCAATGCTGAGTCAGCAGGTATTTTTAATCAAACATGCATACAAGAAAGGATTCTGCCAAAATATTCCAACAAAAAGCCACATGACCAGGCGGTTAAGAAAGAGGGTTTACCGAAAGGTATAGAGAACGACTTGTGAATCACCAACTGCAGCAAAAGAAGAGGGCCTGTGAAATCCTGAAGAGAGAGAGAAAAGCTTTAGAAGAGCTACAGTTATGTTGCCCTGAACATAAACTAAAACAAAAAGTACTTGACGAACATGACGTGATCGAATACACACACACACACACACACACACACACACACACACACACACACACACATATATATATATATATATATATATATATATATATATATATATATATATATGCGCTGAGCCTACTTACAAAATGTCATGGCTTTGCACGCACGAGCGTAACCATGGTATCCAAAAAGTGTTGGGTTTGTTCAGCGCCTCTTTAAAATATTCTTAATGTAACCCGCGGCCAGCCGCGGAGTACTGATTCTCCCTATGTTTCATTAAGCATGAGTAAAAAACGAAGGCTTTCAGAGAATTTGTGTGCAAACTTTAGCCTTGTTCTATCAAGATCAGCGACCCAGGTCAAGTCAAGGAATTAACCTCTAAAAAAGTTTGACCGCACATAACGTTTGTGTTCTTTATTTGTGATTGTTCAAACCTGCTATGGTAGTAGAACATGGTAGTACCTCCAGTTTTCATCTTTCAGATTTTCCAAAATAAGCAAGGTGGGTGACCAAAAGTGAGGTCAACGCTTGCTATCTCTTTTTGCAAATAATCTAAATTTGTACGCGTTTATGCGCAGCTTTGGCGTTTTCGTATGATAAAAAGTACACACTCAATTGCTTAACCACCATTCGACCACAGACCACATGACACTGACCCAGGTCATGATCTTCCCCTATGGGCACCTTCTTGAAAACACGTGCTGAGCTCAAAATAGGCAGTTTTGATAGACAATTTTGGACGCATAACTCAAACAACCCACTGAAAGCATGCTATGATATCATTCTAAGGCATAATGAGGTCACAATAGATCACGTGAGAACATGCAAGGTAATATGAGGTTATCGAAGGTGAAAGACCTATGTTATTAGCATTGGAGAGGCTAGATGAACGAATGTGACGCATGTAATCACTTCCTCATCGTGTTTGTAAATCTGATGACGTATAATGTCATATGACCTTGCTCAGTGCCTTTTCTCAGTTCGTTACAAATACACTGCCAAGCGCCGAAAGAACTATACATAACATAAGCAACAGCCAAGCAATTTTGAATATAGGGAGATACGGATCACATTATTTCTGACCACAAAGGCACTTGACTGGTCACATGGAACCGGTCAACACTTTTTCAGATGGATGGCCTCTAGGTCACCCTAAAATGACATTTGTGTGTCTGTAATACTTTTCTCCCACAGCTACACCTAAAAAAAACTTTGTCAGAACCACACCGTGGAAAAGTATCGTTATTGTAAGCTGATAACAGACCAATTTTGAACGGTGATCTGATCTGAACTGAGCTCTGTGGGGGAACAAAAATGGTCGACATAAATTCTCCACAATCTTAACGTTCATTTTCGTGCGTTCAATATTCGCCTTAACGTGTTGACGTAGGTTTTAGCCGAACCTATCGGAACGACTGCTTTCTAACCTTTCGTGACTTCTCGTGACCTTGCAATGGGCCCAAGGTCGAAATTTCAGTGTGAATTCTTCATGGTTCAAAGAGATCTTTACACCGGTATCTTTATTGTTTCATACGGTGTCTAAAACTTCGAGATCCCAGGGAGAAGTCAGCATCCCCCCCCCCCCGGCCGGACAGGGCTGTCTCAGACCTCCGGCCGGGCGAAGGTCAAGTGTGATCAAGCCAGTTTACGTCAAAATCGGCACACAGCTATAGGGGAGCATGTACGCAAGAGATCACAACGGAGTTGATGACCAGATCAGAATGATGAGAACCTTCAGCAGTTTTATATTACTCCAGCCATGGTTACAGGTATGCGCCTTTCTGTCTTAGCCATGCATTTATCATCGTCACGTCACATATCATTTTACATTACAGAAACATAATTGGTGAAAACCGGCAACCAAAACGCTGGGTGCTTGGCGCCGACATGGCCTCTGGAAGGATGTGGAGCGACGTTCGTCTTGATCCGTTCAAACAGAACCGAAAAGGAAGTCAGCGTGCATAAATTCGATTAGGATATACGTACGGCTCTGAACTGCGCAAGATCTGACGTCACAAAAACAGCCCTGTTGATGCTCGCGCAAATTCCTGCGATGCTTATCATTCCATATCGCATACTGATATGTGGTCCGTGTGGCGGTAACCGGATTGACCGATTGCAAAGGGTGGCAACTTCCGGCATACTGACATAGGCGGTCGGAGCGCATATACGACACATATACGACATATGCGGAACACATATACGACAAAGATGCAACACTCAAGATGTGTGACACAGCTGAACTGACGGCGCGCCACAATGTGTCGCGCAGCGGGCCGTCGCGAACGAACAGCCGGAACGCACTCCCAGCTGAACTGACAGCGCACCACGACGTGTCGCGCAGCGGGCCGTCGCGAGCGAACGGTCGGAACGCACTCCCAGGTGAACTGACGGCGCTCCATTCAGTGTGTGTCGCGCAGCGGGCCATCACGAGCGAACAGCCGGAACGCACCCCCAGCTGAACTGACGGCGCAACACAGTGTTGGTGCAGTGGGCTGTCACGAGCGAACAGCCGGAACGCACCCGTGGCTGAACTGACGGCGTTCCATTCAGTGTACGTCGCGCAGCGGGACGTCACGCAACCCCAGATGAACTGACGGCGCTCCGCTCAGTGTATGTCGCGCAGTGGGCCGTCACGAGCGGACGGCCGGGACGCACCCCAGAACAGGTGACCAACCGACAAACCCGCGCCGCGATGTCAGCACCGGCCGCGCTGTCACCCGGCGGCGGTTGCGTGCCGACTCCGACTGACGCCTTCGCAGTCCAGAAGCGTTAATTAGAGAACAAAGCGCGTTACAGGTCACCAGCCTACCTATTGATCGGCGTCGGCTGGCGTCCCCCTGCCAGGTGAGGCGCGCCGCGTCGGGCCGCTGGTGGGGCTGGCTAACATGCATAAGTGATTTGTTTGCCGGACGTGTCTCGCTGCCGACGCAGCCCGGTATCCGTCGGAGTTGCTCTGTGCTACCTACGTGCTGTCGTGAAAACTCCTCATCGACATGAACTTTCGGCGAAATAAGCCTGTGTCTGTGTGTATGTGTGTACCCGGGGGCGTCACTTTTTATGTTTTTAGCGGGAAGAGCCGCTCCGATGCTGACTTGAGCCCCACCCCACCCCCACCCCCGCCAATGCTTCTCTTAGGGTCTCAACAAAGAAGATGAGACAGAAAGGAATACTGGACCCATAAAATGGGGAAGATTTCCCCTGAAATATTAGTACACAAGGGACCTAGAGGGAGGCATCACTATTAGTTCCATGTTGATTTGGCACCACATAGTATCCTGAAGGTACTCGTCATTCTAAATCCTTTCTGTGTTAGGTCAATCTGTAATTATTGACATGTTTTTCATACAATAATGCATGGATCAGGACAAGCAGAATGTACTGCAATGTGCGGCAGCTTTTAAAGCGATGGTTTCACATTAGAAGATATCAAGACAAGCAACACGTATGATGTTGTAAGCCCAATTATAACCAGGGGCATAGTTTCACAACCTGAGAGGGGGGGGGGGGGAATGGTCTAAACAGTGAAAAATGATTCAACCCCTACCTACGTCGCCGCAAGATATGCCCATACACTGATTTATCCACAGAGTTGACCCCCTTTCTTCCCGAAGTTGGAGAGGGGGCTGGAGCCTAAGTTGGGGGGGGGGGGCAGCTGAAGCCCTCCCCAACTGAATAGGAAACTTCATCCCTGCTTGTAACTAACTGCATGTGCTTTTAATCCCTGGCCCTGATCGGGGGTTGATGCACGCCCAGTTTTTTTTCTCATTTGGAATACCGCTCTGGCATGTGCAATAGTACCCAATTCTTCCGTAGTCTTTGCAATGGAGCGTCCACCGCGCGTGTTTTGATGCTAAAGCTGAATTCCTAAATAAGATCCTAGCCTTTTCGGTTTAAAAGCAGCGACATTGTCGAGGAGCACTACGCCGCGATTTACAGCCGGCGTGGGCAGCGGGCGGCAGCCGACGATACGCCCGCGGCGGGCCAACATCGTCGCATTTAAGGAATAAAATGTCATATATGTAAGCTTAAAACATATACAAACATACACCAAGGTACTCATAATTAAGCAAGGAAGATACCGGTTCGAGTTTCGTGTTGCCACAAGACATGGTCCATTACGTGTGATGTAACGGAAAAGCAGGATTGCCTGAAATACGACTTTTGAGCTGTTGTAATAGGGTTAATGATTTAGCTAAAATCCACTGATGGTTTCCAATTAATTCTACCTTTATTGCTTTGGAAACGTTATGTGGGTTACATCAATCCCCCAGCAGTCCGCGCTATAAAAACGGCGAATCAGGGCAAGGGACTAAAAAAATACTTTACTCAAAAGACCACTCCAGATAACAAACTTAAACTGTTCGGTAAACGCTATCCTAAAACGTCATCCTTTGATTACCTTATGAAGCGTTTGTTTGACGTCAGAGTCGATACCAGAAGGGTCGTGTCAAAATTGCCACTAGCGGAGCGCTGACTCATTCGTAGTTCTTCAACTTGCCAAGAGGTGTCCTGCTAAACGGCGCGTGTTTTGCTCAACCCGAGCATCGTAACATGCGCGTGTTTTAGTCCTTTCTCGTGTCGACTTTGTACATTGTCCATGGCTTGACATTTTCTGTTAGTATTTGCATGCTCGGTTACGGCGGTGCTCTTAACACATTCGGCTCTCACACTCATTTCCTTTAAACCAGTACCACTGCCCAATTTTTGAATTAGCACAAAACGTAATCCATGTTCAAAGCTCCCTCTCATTGGCGGTTGCCCCCCTCCCCCCCCCTGCCTCCGCCTCCGCGATGGGGCAACCATTCTCGTTCTCTCGCGGTTACAAAGTTTAAACCTGTTTTGCTATCGATAAAGCTGAGGCAATACCCTACACAGCACAATACGTCATTGACACCCCATGGCAAGCTCACGGTATGGCAAGGCTCAAAGCCTTTTGTTCGGCTGGTTGGTTAGGTTTTCGAACGTTTTGCGCGCTGTGTTTGAGACATGTATGCCAAATTTGCTACATCGCTTCCTTCACGTTCCTTACGGGCCTATCTTGTAAACAGCCGATAAGTTGACAGTTGATACTCAGCGCTGAATACGGACTGTTGCTACCAAAATAAGTTCAAGGTTCTTTAGCGTGCTGTGAGGCATTTTTATCTTTTAATCCATTTAATATCTCTGTTGTGGTGACAAGTATAAATTAAAATCCTGATTTACGAGGAGAGCCTTCCAGATGCTCTTCTGTCGCTGATATCAAGAAGGCAGCAGCTAATATTAAGTTGGCGCACCTCCACAGCTGCTGACGAACTTCGTCGCGCCAGCAGACAGGGGTGTTGCGGACCGGCGAGAGGCCGAACGGGACCGCATCCACGATGACCTCGTTTTTCACCAGCGCCCCGGGCATCTCGCGAAAGGTGGTGGAGGTGGTGCCGAACACCTGCGGGAGGTCGACGCGGAGGGCCGTGAAAAGATCTCTCGACTCTGCTGCTGGCTGCTGGGCCGCCTCCGACGCCGTCCGCGTTGGCTTCCTCGGCTTGCTCGCCGGCTGAGCCGCCGCGTCAGACGACACAGAGGGACGACCCCCGGGCGTGCTCGCCACGAGTGACGCCCAGCGGCGCGAGACTGCGACGGCGCAGGCTCGGCCACCGTCCGGGCCGCCACGGCGGCCGCCAGGGCCGGACCCGTGCGGGTAGGTCAAGCCGACGCTCCGTCCTGCCGGGCGAACGGAGTCTGGCCCGCGGTAACCCCGGCCACCGTCCAAGCCGCCACGGCGGCCGCCAGGGCCGGACCCGTGCAGGGCAGGTCGAGCCGACGCTCCGTCCTGCCGGGCGAACGGAGTCTGGCCCCGCAGCATCCCCGGCCACCGGACATCCCGGATCTGCCGGAGCCGACGCTCCGTCCTGCCGGGTGAACGGAGTCTGGCCCCGCGGAATCCCCGGCCGCCGAACGTCCTGGATCTGTCGGATCTGCTCCGGCAGGTCGACCGTTAGAACACCGAACCGCACATGGATCACCCGAGCCCCGCTGGAGATTAAAAAGAAAGAGCTGGAGGGAAGGAGAAAATATGGTGTCAGAGAAAGTGGTGTGAGGAGCCGATCGGTGCAAGAACGCTGCTGAACCGCAGAGCCATAGCAGTAACTGAGCTGTTTGGATCGTAGCAGTCTTTTTCAAACGATCTAACGTGACGATACAACTTAATCATAGTTTGTCATGCACGGCTCCGCTAATGTAACAACGTCGGTCTGCCTCAGGCGGTCTGTGGAATGGTCGGTGGCCGCCCGCCGCCCGCGCCGGTCTCAGATCGTCCTGCAGTGCTCCGAAAAATCGCCTCCGCTCCGTAACCAGAAAGGCGAAGGACACATTTTTGTGTCAAAACACGCGCAATGAACGCCCATAGGATACTCAAAACTTGGACGTGACTCCACGGCACACCGAAGAGGCATCTTTAGAAAACCTTGAGGGAGGAGGAGGGGGGGGGGGGGGCTCGCATAGACCCCTCAATCTCCCATGAATGCGACCGTTAATGTGTGCTATTAAATACTGACAGCGGGAAACTTCACATGGCAGGGGTGCGGTGAAAGGGAGCGGGTTCCCTTAAAATCCGACTTTTCTTTTTTTCTGCCGCCAACGATCTTTTGGGTCCGTATCATATTGTCCAAGATACAGAATGTCCAAAGTTCATAATGTCCAAGGTACACAATGTCCAAGATGAGAAATAACTTTCAAAATGGCGCAGAGTGGAAGGGGCCCGTTTCGTAATGCCCAATGTACAGAATGTGCAAAGTACAGAATGTCCAAAGTACAGAATGTCCAATGTACGTATTGTCCAAGGTACAGAATGTCGAAAGACCAAAGCTTCCAAACTATTTCCTACAGCGGCCACCAGGGTGTGAATAATTGCCCTTATTGGCAGGCAGCGTTGCCCAGCCCAGCGCCGGCCGCGCGCATACAGTCGGCACCGTTACGAAGACTACGCGCGTGGGGCTGGCCGGACGGATTACTAGCTTAGAAACAGATCCATTTCCGCTCAACAACGCAATGGAGCCGGCTCGAGGCGCCGCACCGAGCATTAGCCGCTGATTTTCAAGGTTGAGCCCGGTAATGTTTACCTGCATTTTGGGCTGCTAAAAGCATTGAAAGCAGGCACAATATGAAATGGAATTATAGCTGCGCTATGCCCGAAAATATAATTGTCGAAATCGACAACAGCAGTGGGCAATTCTGAATGCCGATCTTGACTGCTCGATTGTCAGTATAATGCAGACATTTTAAGTTCGGGTTAAAAAGTTCAAACAAGTTCAAATAACAAATAAGTTTTAGCTAATATTCGCTTCCGGCATTGTACACCAGCATTGTGGTTACTACGAGATGGGTTTTCAGCAATAGCAAGCTAACATCAAAAATGTACCGTAGTCAGTAGTGAATATCCTTGAATGAGGGTGACTCTCCTTCAATATGGTATTATAGAAACACCCCATATCCAGCACGTGCGGAAAGCTGATCGAAACACAGACGGTTAAATTTAAATTAATGGATGTCTAGTACCAAGAATTAGGTCAAGGTGTTCAAAACAATGACTAAAGCAACATTACTAGATGTACTTCACATGAAAAACGCTGCTCATGTGACGTCCCAAGATGATGCATGCTTACTTGCCTTGAACAAAATTGACGATTGCGCGCAACAATTTAAGGACATGAATACTTGTCTCCTGGCGTTAATATGTCTTCTTTACAGCTAGCGGTTCTTGTGCAATGCTGCATCTATCAAACTACGTACGCGATGCGATTACTTGATTCGACATTAGGCACACTTAACGTATTTACCTGTCATGTTTTCCCCGCAACGATGTGCGCATCTTCTGTATACGTGCGCCACTGAGGTGTCCAATGAACCGGTCTGAAATCTTACGCTTCGATCATCACACCTGAACTGTCCCTGTACTTAGGTTCTTGGAGATTTGATGTCTTACCCCATTTTTCATTTCATTTTCAATCCTTTGGCACATACATGAGGAACTTTTACCCCCAACGAAACACTAGGGTTTCTTGGAGCGGTAGCTAGAATGAAATTAGGATTAGGACTTCTAGTCATGCTACCCTACGGTTGTGCATATTTTTGCGTGTATATATGTACACACACACACACACACACACACATACACACACACACACACACACACACACACACACACACACACACACACACACACACACACACACACACACACACACACACACACACACACACACACACACACACACACACACACACACACACACACACATATATATATATATATATATATATATATATATATATATATATATATATACATATATTGCTCCTGAGATTGCGGGTGCACAGGCTCAAACCATTCGATGTAATTGTTTTCCCTAGTCGACTCTGCAAAAGAATAGACGTTTTAAAGCAAACATGGAGTGAAGGACCCTGCGCGTTTTTGTACTCATCTCTACACGCTCTGTTCAACAGCTATGGGATCCTTATTGTCCGGTGAATCAGCCCTCTTAAGCAGAACACTACGGGCACATTGTTACTCCCGGTCAGGGGCTGAACTGCGACTCTGTCCCACCGCGGTCTGTCTTCCGGCTGTTATTCTGGTAACACGGGGCGGGATTCCCCGACCGATCAGAGGTCCATTAGCGGCATACATCACATCGCATTGGTCCGCTCCCGGATGTGGGAGGCCTTCTGATCCGTGCAGTTGACCCGGACTGACGCAGGAACCCTCACTGACGCAACAACGTCCCTGACCGCCGCGGGAGTTCAAGTAATTGACACATACACTCTAGTTCCGCTTAACGGGCCTTCGCCGGCATTGGGTTGGTGGATCAACCGTTCGGTACTGGAGACCCTGACCGACACATGACCATTCCATTGCTTCAATGTGAGCACTGGTAATGAGTTCTCAGGTTTCCTTTCTATTGTTGGAGGGCCGCAATCAACGCACGAGGCTCTCTGCCATTTGGGGTCCCGTTCCCGCCCCTGCTGAGCAAATCTTCCCCTGACAGACTCGACGCCCCCTGTTGGCATAGAATACCTTGCTAGGCACGGTAGGCCACTGAAAGATAAAGGAAGATAAAATAAAAGACCAATTGTTAATCGCGGGTCAGGCTTTGTCCCTGCTTGGGAGATGGGCCGCTGGAGTTCACACCAACACGGATCCAACTGTTCGTTGTTCGTGATCTATGGCCGAAATAGAGGAACGCTCTGTCTCAGGGCCCTTATCGGTACAAAAGGTTCTCTAACTGACATTTGAGATCACGGCCCCATGGAATGGGGTCCTTAATATGACCTACAGCCAGCTCTTCGGACGCTTCGGCCTTTCAATCCGGCCCTTCATTCTTTGGTCCCGAGAGACCCTTCGGCCCTTCTTCGTGCCCTCTCAAACACCGCTCCGACTCGGGGCCACATGCCGCCACATATCTCTGTCAGCCACTGTGGCCTCTGACCGATGCAGAAATCCTTCATTATGTCAGAGGCCCGGAACATTGCAAATCGCGGGCCCCGGCTTCGTTCCCGCTTGGAAAATGGTTCTCAAGGGCTCGGACGGACATGGAGCCGACTGTTCGGTGTCCGTGGTCTCTGGCCGAATTAAACACCCGCATTGTCTCAGGGGTTCCTCAAACGGTGTAAGAGAACCTTTGACTAATGTTTAAGGTCACAACCCTATGGGCTGCGGTTTTTTATGTGACCTACAGCCAGTCCATCGGGCCCTTATGCCCTTCAACCGGGCCTTGCACCATCGGTTCCGGTGGGCCTCCCGGGCTCCTCTTCGGGCCTCACCGATCACTTCTCTTGGTCGGTCCGGGGCCCTTCCGTGCACAGAACCTCCTGTTAGGCGCTGTGGGCCCCTGACAGATCCAGGGCCCCCAGTCAGTATAAATCCCTCAGGGCCATACCGACACGGAGCCGACTGTGCGATTCTGGTGGTGCCTGACCGACATGTGAGCCCATATGGACGCAGGGGCCTCGATCGGCGTAAACGGCCGTCTGACCATTATTTGAGAGCCGACCCCTGACCGACATGTGAGCCCATATGGACGCAGGGGCCTCGATCGGCGTAAACGGCTGTCTGACCATTATTTGAGAGCCGACCCCTGACCGACATGTGAGCCCATATGGACGCAGGGGCCTCGATCGGCGTAAACGGCCGTCTGACCATTATTTGGGAGCCGACCCCTGACCGGGGTCGGGGCCGGGGCCCCTGAATAAGACCCTGGCCAGCCCTCTATGCCCTTAGACCTTCTAATTGGGCCCCTGATCGTCGAACTTGGTGGACACTCTAGGCTCTCCGGGCTCCTCGAACACTCCCTCTGGCCAACTCGGGGCCTCTGTCAGGCGCTGTGAGGGCTGACAGACGCTGCGACCCTGACCAATACAAATGTCTGGAAAATGGCCCTCAAGCCCACGCCGCCACGGAGCCGACTGTCGGTTACTGGTGGTTTCTGACCAACATATAGGCCCTTGTCGACTCAGGCCTGACCTAACCTAACCTAACCTAACCTAACCTAAGCTAACCTTACCTAACCTAACCTAGCTCAACCTAACCTAACCTAACCTAACCGGATCAGCGCGCAGGGCCCTCTGGCTGGCATTGGAGTGTCCGACCGTGTCGGCCGGGAGCCGCTTTCTTGCCAGCTTTCCGCTTTGTTTTAAGGTTCCTGTCGCAAACAGGATTTGAACCCAGACCTCCCCACACGTGGATTCCCAGGTGTTAATCACTCGGCCAATGTGCCACTCACATTGTTAATAACTGCTATAAATGTCTTTCCCTGAGTTGTTGAGCTGTGATTGCTTTATGGTTGTCAATCAAGCACGATCCTCATATGTTCTTTATTTTGTTCGTCCCGAATAACCCATCCAAACGCCTAGTGTTCTCTGAGAATGTGGCAATCTGTGAAAATGGGGCGAGTAGGTAATTACTTGACCTACGGTAAGCGACTGAGCAAATTTACTGAGCAAAAAATGCACAAATTTAAATGTTGAAGAAAGAAATCACTTTAGCCTACCCAAAATGATAAACTGACCTGTAACAAAGCATTGAAATACTGAAAATACGCAACAATGGTGCAAGAAAAATTACTGGAAATTTTGCTGCAATTCGTCATTCACTTCGCCGGTACACTAGAAAAACCTTAGAGGATAGTAAATGTCCCTCACCACAGTTAGGTAAGGGCTGGAAATCCTTGCCTATGTGCAAGACCGTGAAACATACCTTGCGTTTTTTAAATCATTTACCTTGTGACATTTCATTTCACTAATCTGAAACACTTCCTTTCATCTTTTTCTTCCCCGTCTTCAATCTCTCAGCGTTCCTGTCGCTGGAAGCGCAAACGTTGCCGGTGCTTACCCTGAGGTGGCACCCAGGGGAGGCACCACCGGGGACTAAAGCCAGCCGCCTCCTGGTCTGCTGCCAACATGAAGCATATCTTTTAGTTCCCCTTGAAGTTTAAACAGACCCTATCGTGCCGACAGGAGGCCGCAGTCGATCGGAACAAAAAGTACCGTGAAATCAAGAGGAGGACCCGAAATGCATGCAAGAGGCAATATCGCCGCGTAGGAGACCTCCGTAGTCATCATAACGTTCCAATGGTATGAAATGCAAAGCAGGCCCGTCATATGAATAAGGTGCCGCATGAAAAGCTTTGGTCAAACTGTTTACCCTTGCGAAGAATCAGGTAAGTTCCATGACTCCCTTGTAGAATTGGACGCCAGCGAGGATGAACTAGGACATCGAAAAGAGAGGTGGGCTTGCAGGTAAACGTGCATGAAACATCAAACCGTGGGTATTTTCCCATTAAACGCGCACATACTTAATCCACTGCTGCAGTGTATGTTCCGATGGTTTGGACAGTTGTATGAAACGCGCAGAGGAAAAGAACCAAAATCGCGATGAGATATTCCAACCGGAGGTACAGGGCAAAGCAGAAAAGTAATTGACATCATTTGCGTCACCATCATTTGCGTTTTTTATCATTTTTTATCATTGTCATTTGCGTCACTGACATCATCATTCACTATTTGCGAGACGCAATTTATGAACCGCATTATATCTAACCCACTATTTTACTCAAGCTTCTTAGTGAGGGCTGTTTTATATCGTCTTTGTCTCTGTCAAAATTGGTACTGCCGGCCCTGGTCCTGGTGTATATGGCAAATGATTATTTGGGGTCCCATTATGGTGCGCCTGCATTTGATGCCTTTTGAAAACAAAGGGTATGTGAGTCAGAAATAAAGGTTTGGTGCGCGTACATCATGAAATTTCCGTGTTCCTTCGGGAAATCAAAACCTCAAAGATGCCAAAAGGGGGGGGGGGGGGGGGGGTAGGGCCCCATGCCACCGGGATCCGCCCTTGCAACTGGGTGTTAAAGATTATCAAGCCGGCAACGCAACATTTGGCGTAAGTCGAAAGTCAATACTTCAACAGTACCCCTCTGATCAGATTTCGACGCCGGCCTCCCGGCCTCCTACCCACAGCAACAGGTCACCTGGCAGGCCAGCCTGCCTCTCCGCCGCTGCAACCCTGCGGCTGTTGCACGCCTGCGTCGATCCAGACCGCCAACCGGGCAGCGGCGGCGGCGACCGCGCGCTCCGATTGGCAGGCGTCGCGTGACGTCACGGCCGGTGGCCGGGCCGTCTTCGGCCGTTGCACGAGGCGGTCACAGGCAGACGAGAGGCGACACGATGCGACTGGCAGCGCTGCTGATCCCGCTCTGCCTGCTGGCGGCGCTGGCCGCGGCCGGCGACGCGGAGGCCTACATGGACGACGGTGAGTCGGCGCGCGGGACGGCAGGTAGCAGGCGCTGGGCGGGAATCGAACCCCAGACGCGCAGCTGAGCGCTCAACAAGGGTAACTGAGGGCTCGGGTAGTAATAATACGGGCTCCGTACAATAACACGGATGTAAGATGGCAATGATGACGAGAGCTTGTTTTTCCTCTTGGGTTGATACATCGCTCGAACTCTGTGCCTTACTGGTAGCGTGGCTGAACTGAGAGTTTAAACCGAATGCCGCCCCCCCCCCCCCCCCCACCCCGCCCACCCCCGTCCTCCCAAAAGGAAATCGTAGACCACATCTGACAGTTGGCCGGATTTGACGCCTGCCCAGATGTGAGCGACTTGCTACGGCATAAGCGACGATGAATGCGCCCCTAAAGATGGTGATACACTGCAACGCTTTTTCAAGCAACACTTCACAACTATCAATGTTGTGGCACAAATGTGTAAACTTTGATTCATCCAAAATGCATGAAAAAAACTCGATTAAGCATAGCGCGTTCCACGATTTTTTGAGACGGCAGACCGAGGTGCGCGCGCGAACGAGAACGACGCTGAGCTCATCAGGCACTAAACGACTGCGAGCTACTAGCCTTCGGTGAGACTGTGGGAGGGGAGAGGATTTTATCTAACGTGGCTCAGTCGCCTTCGATGAGACTGTAGGAGAGGGGAGGATGCAATTCAGCGTAACTCTTTTGTCTCCGATGGGGTTGTGGGAGCGGGGAGGATTCTGTCCGGCGTGGCTCTCTTGTGTTCGGTGAGACTGTGGGGGCGGAGAGGATTTTGTCCGGCGTGGCTCAGTTGTCTTCGGTGAGACTGTGGGGGTGGGGATGATTCTGTCCGGCGTGGCTCAGATACCTTCGGTGAGACTGTGGGCTGGGGAGAATTCTGTCCGGCGTGGCTCTCTTGTCTTCAGTGAAACTGTGGAGGTGGGGAGGATTTTGTCCGGCGTGGCTCAGTTGTTTTCGGTGAGACGGTTGAGGTGGGGATGATTCTGTCCGGCGTGGCTCAGTTGTTTTCGGTGAGACGGTGGTGGTGGGGAGGATTCTGTCCGGCGTGGCTCAGTCGCCACCGTCTACTGTGCTGCCGAACCCGAACGACGCTGTGTTAAGGTGTGGGTGAATACTGATAAACGAGCTGAATCGACCGCCGGCCGTTGCAGGGATTTCTGGGCGATTTCAGGTTACCAGTGGCGTAATGCTTTAAACCATCGATGTTCTTGGGTTTGTTTCGTTTCTGGTAAAATCAGGTGTGCATCACATAAACGACGTGTCCCAAGCACGCGGCTATCTTACTAAAAATGAAAAAGGAAGGTATCAGTAGCCTCCTGAGCTAGAAGTAAAGTAAAAGCCCGTCGACAAGTTTTTATGTGTATATCTATTGCATTCGCCACGCACAACCTACTCCGACATTGGGGGACGGATTGTTTCGACCGAAGTAAGCACGTGAGAGACTTTACCTTATTTCACACGTGGTGCCAGACATTCCAAAATGAGGCTCGCTCCTTGATAGGTCGAATATTTAGTGTTCTGTGCTGTCTAGCAGAAACATAGGACAGATCCCTGATCAGCCTACTGTGGCTTGTCATATCGGGTACATTGCTGTCAGCAACCGAAGTGAATGCTAATGCTAACTATGAAAGGGAGGAAGTTACCATCTGCATGAACAAATGATGTATTGAACATGACTTTTTGATCCTACCTTGCTTGTAAAACCTGTTCAGGGTTAGGTGCGTTGCCTCGATTCCCTACCCCAGCCTCCTCTGTAACCCAGCTGCTGGAGTGTCAGACACGACTAAACCAATCCGCGGAGGGCAAGTGAGTTTGAGTCCCAGAAATGTCACAGAAGCTTCCCAGGAACGGTACTTGTGTGGTTCGACTTGTGTGGCCCATCCTAACTAAACTTAGAGGACTAAGCTGGACTAGGGGCAGCCGTGCAGCATTATTATGAAAGAAGCTACAAATGTCCGAAAAGGTAGTTAATGTCAATGAAACATTTTTAAAAGTAAGAACAGTCGTATGCATGACATTCTTCAAGGGGTGGTGTGAGCTGAATCTTTTGAAGAACGTACGCTTAGCAGAGACTCCCGCACGGTCATCACAGGCTCACGTACGCTTAGCAGAGGCTCACGTACGCTTAGCAGAAGTTCACGTACGCTCAACAGAAACTCACGCGTGTTTATCAGAGGCTCACGTACGCTCAGTAGAGACTCACGCACGCTTAACGCAAGCTCACGCACGCTCAGCAGAGACTCACGTACGCTTAGCAAAGGCTCGCCTATGCTTAGCAGAGGCTCACGTACGCTTAGTACATACCCACGCATGCTCAGTAGAGACTCACGTACACTTATTACAGGCTCACGTAGGCTTAGCAGAGGCTCAGGTACGCTCAGCAGATACTCATGCACGCTTAGCAGAAACTCACGTGCGCTAAACAGAGACTCACGCACGTTTAGCAGAAACTCACGCACGCTTAGCAGAGATTCACGCACGCTTCGCACAGACTGTTGAACCAAATACATTCCTGCGAAGCATTCAGTCAATTTGTAAGAGGTATCTTGGCAAGGTTTTGTGAACATTCCTTCGGCGCAACGGGACATGAATTCGGCTGCATCCACCTCCCGGTGCTTTTTCAACATATGACATTTTGTCATTAACTATGATCGCCGATCGGCTGCGCGTCCCCTCGATTTAGCGGAGACGGCCGGTGCACCCCGCCCGCCACACTGTCGCCAGTGGCATACTGGACCCCAGCGGATCGCGCGACATTCGTGGGCTGCTTTGTTTAGAGAACGAACCAACGCGTTTAGAAAACGCGTCGCACGTCCTCGCGCGCCCTTTACTGGAGCGACGTGAAATGATAAGTGTTGCACCTATATGCGCATATCCATACAGCCCAACCCTCGCGCAAGTCATTCGCCATCGCAGCTCAATACACGTGAGCGGGGGGAGGGGGGGGGGGGGGGCGGCGTATCTCCCGTGACATAGAGCGCCGGGATTGCAGATAAGCTGCTGGATCTGTCGCTGGGTGGACCCACATTCTCCATAATGCGCTGTGCCGCGGGCGTGTGCGACAGCGCTGTACCGCGGGCGTGTGCGCCAGCGCTGTACCGCGGGCGTGTGCGACGGCGCTGTACCGCGGGCGTGTGCGGCAGCTCTGCACCGCGGGCGTGTGCGACAACGCTGTACCGCGGAACAATCAGCAGCTTTGCGATCGATGTGCGCGAAAGCTCTGTGCCTCTGGCGGCAACGATACATCAACGTTACATCGGACGCAGCCTTACCGGATTACTATTACTCCGAGCTGCGGTGCCGCCATTACTCAGCTCCCGGCGACAGGGGCGGCCAGCAGCCGCGGCTGTCGTAAACCGATACCCACATCGCCTCCAACGCAGCCGCCGCTCAATGCTGTCAGCTTTGCAGTCGGTGCTGTGAGCCACGCGCACGAACCAAATGTCGCAATTCTTCTCTTCATGGTGCATTGCGGCTAGATGTCATTCTTGCCCGGCGTTTGAGACAGTCATTGCCGAAACTGATGCTTAAGCAAGCGACAGAGGTAGAAAATAGGTTAACAGAGCACGCAGATCTTGGGGACTCGATGGTTTTTCTGACATATTTCGACGTTACCAAGCTCGTTTAGGTATGATGTTAATCCAACACATTCACTGTGAATACGGAACATGCTTGATAGCCCATGTTAAAACGGCCGGTATTCCAGTTCACATCAGTTGCATAAGGCACGTAAAGAGTCAGTTACATAAGGCGTGCAACGAGACAGTCGCATAAGGCATATAACGAAGCAGCCTGATTCCATGCATCTTGTTCCAAGTTAAATAAAAAACAACATTCAAGTCAAAGTCTAAAAGTAAGTTTCATTCTAGGTGAGCAAACCACGGTGCACGTTTTGTGGCATCATCATGTGGCATTTGTGGCATTGTCTGCCAGACTCATGGAGCGTAGCGGCCAACAGCCAATCAGATTCGAAGCTGATTGGCAGCCGGCTGCCGTACCGCTTCATCTTAGCGGCAGGGTAGCTGCCGTTAATAGGTTTAGAACGCGCCCATGGCAGATTTTCGTGCCTTGTGCTATCAGTGGAGCTTTGCCTAAAATAGCATCAGTGTCGTTCACTCGTCCTAAGACATCCACGCAGTGTCACGTGTTTTCGCCGAACCCGGCACGGATCGTCGCTCCCGCGGGAGGCCTCCCTTCCTCCCACATCCTCAAGGGGAGCAAAACGAGATCAAGCATGTCCGGAGAGTTGTTGACACGGCCAACATCAGCACTCGGGCGCGTTCCCCAGAGACGGGGTTATCGGGCGTCAGAGATGGGGTCATTGTCCGGGCCACGGGGCGGCTGGGGTGCAGTGCTCTATCCGCCACGTGGGTGCCTCTGTCCGCCCGCTGGGGTGCAGTGCTCTGTCCGCCCGCGTGGGCGCCTCTGTCCGTCCGCTGGGGTGCAGTGCTCTGTCCGCCTGGGTGGGCGCGGCTGTCCGCCCGCTGGGGTGCGGTGCTCTGTCCGCCCGCGTGGGCGCCTTTGTCCGCCCTCTGGGGTGTGGTACTCCGTCCGCCCACGTGGGCGCGGCTGTCCGCCCGCTTGGGTGCAGTGCTCTGTCCGCCCGCGTGGGCGCGGCTGTCCGCCCGCTGGGGTGCGGTGCTCTGTCCGCCCGCGTAGACGCGCGGTTGACAGTCAGGTTTGCTTTGCTGGCTGGTTGAGGCAAGCTGCGGCATTGTGCTCCGTTTGTTGTGCACAGAAGGTGGCCATCAAGGGTTTTTACCGACTTCCTGATGGATACTGAACTGCAGGACCGGCAGTTGGCTCGTATGACCGACGGTCAGAGCTGAACTTGGCAGAGCTAACCTTTGGCAAGACCGTGCAGGTACGCATCGAGATGCAAAATGCTAGGCTTTACGGACTACTTATGTCTCGCTCCCGTCCGAAACTTCTTAAACCGACTTTGCCTCCCCCTCACCCTCTCCCCACCTTGCTTTTTTTTCCAGCTGAAGCCTCTGAAGTGTGAACCGTTTGACACAATACCCAATTCTTAAGAATTTCCTTGTCCTCTTTATTTCTCCACCAAATAACACGTCAAAGTATTCGTCTATCAACTTATTTGTCGGTCTATCTCCACCAAATAACACGTCAAAGTATTCGTCTATCAACTTCTTTTTACGGCAAAAGATGTTTATCACTTCCAATTGAATGTGTGTGACCAGTCGATGCGAATATTTTTGAAGGCTGGATATCGAGTGAAAGGTGTGACACATTTGATGAAGAAACGTCTGGTAGTTCATTTGCTGTGATAATGTTGTCCAGAAAAAAGTAAAATACAAATAAGTGACAAACTAAATAATATACTGGGTCTATCACCTACATCTCCATGCAAGCGTTCAGCCAACCAGCCAAGGGAGGGTTTGAATGACGTTTCTGGGCCTCGAAAGGTAGATTCTTTGCTTCTGGCAATACCAAGCAAAAGACGGACAAACTTCAGGGTCTTGTTTTAAAGAGTTGTAAAGGTCCGTAAGCCTCCACACGATATGTTCAATTAGATGATGGCTATTAGGGCACACTTACTTTGATATTTACGCCTCGTGCCTCTGTCCTCGTATCAGTGATATCCGGCGCTGTCATTCAGCGAAACTAACCAAGCATATTTCGTTATTAGTTGCTTTCTAATGCATCGAGCAGACCTCGAGATATTGAGGGCAGTTTGCAAAAAGCGTTGGGCACCGGTGGCTGCCGGCGTGAAAAAGCTTCTGATTTGCCGGACATGATCGGCGACAAAAAAAACACACTTTTGCGAGCCAATTAGTGACAAAATTGGGAAAATGGAAACAAATTCCAACACCCTAGACCATGATACAACAGACTATCCCGGCTCAACGAAGCTCAAAGCTTAGTATTGGTCTGTGCTCGTTAACGCTTGCAGCGTGAGCTCATGTCGAAACGTTGACATTTCGTTGTATGAGCAGGTTCAGCCATAAGATGCTGCCAAACATATTAGCTTGAATCATGATAGTTTTAGCAAGTGACAGAAACACACTATAAACCATATTATACCAGTGCTGATGTCACAGATCAGTGGTGACCCAGTGCTTTTCCAATATCACTCAGATCAATGCTTTTCGAAGATTTTTATCAGCCAAGATTTACTTCACATACTAAACAGTGTAGAATACCAAATAACCATGCTGTTACTAATCGTTGAAATCGTGGCTGGCCACAGCATCTTAGGACGAACGTGATCAGCTCGCTACGCAGCGTATTAAAGCGCCGTGCGATTCGAGGGAGATTGGCTCGGTTGCTCGCCACGCGGTAATGCGTTAGCCACATTGCAAGGCTTTGGACTGCCGTTGGTTGTATTCATGTGGTGAGAAGCTGACTGGCTAGAAGGACGTTGCTAATCGTCAGTTTTTTTAATGTGATAGCGCTAAGATGCCCTGCCTATCTAGAGTTGTTGTTTTGGATGCCTGAGCTGTAGCTTTAGAGGTGAACGGAGCTCGTTGGAGCGACACACGTCAAGGATTCATCCGGGGCTTCCTGCTACTGAAAGGAACGGCGGCTTTGAAGTAGGAGACCGAACATGGCTGGTTTGGGCCTCTCAGATTGCCTGTTGCATCTCAGACTTAGCGCACTGATCGGTGGACAGGCATGAAATAAAATGCTTTTGGCTGTCATCATATTGCATATAAAGCTAGAGCAAGGTGCCAGAGATGCTCAAAATGTCGTTTACATCTGTTGATACCGTGGGGTCATAGGGGTACAGTTTTGCAAAATGCGCAGGGCTGAGGGATGAAAAGGGAAGAGAGAGATAGGAAGAATATGGCTGAACCTGTCTCCAAAATACGCTTAAAACAGTTTCCCCTCAGACTTGACGCAATTTTTCGTTGCTTGCAGCAGGGTGTAGTCTTAAAAAAGTTTTGGGAGCTGAAACCCCAAATTATGATAAATGAAACATAATGGATAAGAATGATAACTGAAAATAGGAAACAACATCCCTGGTTTGGAGGCACAATTCCGCCTCCTCCCCCCCCCCCTGAATAGGAAACTATACGCCTTTAGGCTGGTTATGTAAGTATGGCTTTATCTGATAATTCTTTTAGGTTAGTCTCAACCTTCATTCAGTGTTTGATGGCCAGCAAATGAAACTTTGTGCAAACGAACTCCCGAAACGAAAATGTTTGATGGTTATGCCGCAATGCATTTAATTTGTCTTTGTCTTTGTGGTTCATTGGATTTAGAGACACATTGCAACGCTTTCTGAAAGACCTTTCTCCGGGTGACAATTCAGAGGGTTCCAAATTTCGTCAATGACAGAGAAGTCACTTCTTTAGCCATAGGTGGCTGCTCTGAACAACTGCACGCCAGCGACTGGCGGATAACTATATCACGCAGCATGCATTCTCGCCCGAAGAATTTCGGTATGACCTTCTTCTGCGGCGAAGTCCTCTAACGTCCTCCAACGTCCTGCGACGACATATTCGTCTATCAGGACAGGTGCTTATGAACATACAGCTAATTAACATAACACACTGGGGCTGACTTTAGAGCAGTACAATATCTGACTTCATGCACTACTCTTTATGTTCTTGCTTTAGCTTTTCATTTTTTTTTCCAATAAGATCTGATGATTTGATTTCCAACAAGGAAATCATCGAGCTCAGTAAACCATGCGGGTACATAGGCTCACAAGCTCATTTCTGATCATCTGTTTGGGGTTTAATCGAATGTGAAAAATAATCTTCGGTTGGAGAGTAAATCGATAGAAGGCCTCACAGAATACACCATTCATCAAGATAACCGCAGAACGCTGCTCTGGTTGGAGAAGTTTTGAGGGCTTTTCAAAATGCTCGCTCGTCAGTTCTTTTCTGCAGCCACCGATCTATATGGTCTTCATTATCTCGCAGTTTTCTATGACTGCCGGCCTGTTTGCGAGCAAGACACCTTGACCATTATAAAGTTGTGTAAAATCGGCTGAAACGCACATGACATTGCTCGTTTAGGCGTCTCTATTCAAGCCCATTACTTTTTAAAAGGAATTATGTTCGTTCTTTGGTCATTTTGAACCGATAAAAGCACAGACTTCCTGGCGAAGGTTGCTGGTGCCCTCTTCATGGCCAAAAGGCGGCCCATATTCTGAACTAATGTGCGCTGTCGCCCAAACGTCGGCTATACACTCCGCCAGAACGACTGCGGGTCACAGGTCTTAACGACTACCATTAAGGGTCGCACGCCCTCATGAATTAGAAACTGGCCACTGCGACTTACTCTAAGTAGCCGGCACTTGGCGCTCATTGGCATGCGACGCCTAGCGGCCGGGCGTCAATGCCGGTCCGGTCTGGCCATCACTCGGTCTGGGCGCTGGCGGGCAGGCCGGCCGGCGGCGGCTGGCTGCGGCTGCCAACACTCGGTCTGGGCGCTGGCGGGCAGGCCGGCCGGCGGCGGCTGGCTGCGGCTGCCATCACTCGGTCTGGGCGCTGGCGGGCAGGCCGGCCGGCGGCGGCTGGCTCCGGCTGCCAACGCTCGGTCTGGGCGCTGGCGGGCCGGCCGGCTGGCGGCGGCTGGCTCCCGCTGCCAACGCTCGGTCTGGGCGCTGGCGGGCAGGCCGGCCGGCGGCGGCTGGCTCCGGCTGCCAACGCTCGGTCTGGGCGCTGGCGGGCCGGCCGGCTGGCGGCGGCTGGCTCCGGCTGCCAACACCCGGTCTGGGCGCTGGTGGGCCGGCCGGCTGGCGGCGGCTGGCTCCCGCTGCCAGCGCTCGAGCCCTGTCGGCGCCGCGAAGAGCTCCCAGGCGGCCGGCCGGCCGCGGAGACGCCGGGACCGGTCACACGCTCGCTCACAGACGCCCTGCAGAATGGCAGCTGCGAATGAGCGCGGCCGACCGTGCTCTGGGCCGTGGCTCGGTGGGATGCGGCTCGCCCGCGCCCATCATTGTCGGCGGCTGTGTGATGCTGATGACCTGCTTTGCATTGGTTTTAAGCCGCATTCGATCCGAGGCTGACTTTGTCCGCAGAATTTGTGCGGTCCCCTGTGTTATACTCACTTTTACGCCCACTCTCCACTGTCCCCTAAAAGAAAACTTCCCACTGTTATACATTTTTTTGTGTTGTCATTCTATAAATCTCAGTACCTGGACCACAATCCTTTTACAGGGATGGGGTGATGTTCAGTTTGATGTCTTGCATCACAAGTCGTAATACGTTCATGCAAAGACTGCATTTGAAGGTGCTCGTAAAAGTTATAAACCACCAAACCGTGGTGCCTTTTAGACACGCATAGATGTAGTTTTGCCAATGCGAACTTGCAGTTTTAAGGCAGTGCTTCCGCGTTCATCGTTTTTCCAATTAAGTGATGAGACCCGGCCGCGCCGTTTCATTGATGGAAATGTCGTGATGGGGGAAACAAGAGCACTCTCAAAATACCAGGCACGGGGCCAACTTGGTGATGAGCCCCTAAAGTTTGATAGCAAACTGTTTTAGGCCAAACGACCGCGCGACCACCTGCACGCAATTTCTAAGCCCCGGAAACTTTTCGCTTGGAGACGCCTTTCCAAAACACGCACGTGTCTTCAAAACAATGCTTCGCTGCCGTTGAATGGAAACTCTCCCTGGCCGCAGTGGGGCATGACCGTATTGGCCGTATTTTGGGTGACGATGGACCGGCCTCACGCGAATAAAAGGTCAACCAAAGTCATTGTGGTAAATCAATGCGTGAGTGTTGTATGAACTGCTCGCTGGGTTCTGGCCTGCACTGCATAAACAGCGAAATTGCTTTGGCATTATGGAATAGCCAGAAATAAATGGTCTTCGTGACCCAAGTTACAATCGATAAATCCCGGGATCCATTAATTCGCTGCAAAGGCAAAGTCGGCTGGCGCGACGTCTGAGCCTGCTGTCTGGGTCTGCTCAGTGGAGGTACTGAATGCAGTGCCAAACCTTCGCAGCCTATCCCGCCGCGATGCGGGTCCTTCACAGAAAGTCAGCCCTCCTTGTTCTGACACTAAAGTTGGGTCAATTTTTCAGGAGGTGGTGGCGAACAGGAGGTGCCTCTGGAAATGGATGAATATTCTAACCTCCTTGCCAACCTACTGAGAAAATCGGGACAGAAGTAAGTAACTGTGTGTGCAACATATTACCACCCTCATGTAGCACAATACCAGTGTCTTTTTCCACAGTCGTTGGTGATTATTGGACGATGGCCAGCTGCCCGTCACTGACAATCCACCCGTACATGTGCAGCATCATCGGCTGAAGGTATAGGAAAAGGGTGGTTAGAGCGGGTGGGGGACATTTTAGGTTCATTCGTTTCATGGAACAGCAAAGGCGTCGCGTGGATTTTAAAGATTTTTTGGGAAAGGGAGCTATGTCTCCAGTCCCACACACACACACACACAGGTTTGATAGAAATTGTGGTACAAAATGACAAAGCTCTGTGTCGTTACTTGAATCATGCATGTTTATCGCTAAATTTCTTAATCATTCTCCGCAAAACACGTTGCTTTTCTTTCCAATGCAGTTGGACAAACAAAACATGACTGGACAGCTCTTAGTTTGTTGTCCGGGTAAAATATATGGTTATGCTCTTCTGACTCGTGTCTGTGATGTTTAACATAATCTTCCTATAAGCCGTAAGATTTATGCAAATGTTGACCTTAACGTGGACTCTACAGGAGGTGAGCACCGCTAGATGGTTTGTTCATGATGACAGCGTTTTGTTCTTATAACGTTGTAGTTCCTACGTGATGAACGAAAGACAACACAATACAAAGTGTCATTGTGTCAGATGTTGATACTTTGTTGTGCGAAGAAATTATCGTTAGTATAATAATTCTATGCTCGTTTAAATGCTCGTTTAATCACAAATATAATTCGAAACCTTTCGTGGTTGCCCCAATCCCTTTCACGCACTGTACGCGATATAAAAGGGTGGCCTAAGATCTCGTGCAAAACGCCCATACATTATCACAGGACAGGGATCATGTTGCTTTTACGAGAGGCGTCTCGGCCACGGATCTCATTTTCCTGCGCGTGAACTCGCTGGACTGTCACACACCCACACTTCCAGTCATGGTGTTGACAATTGTTGACAAAATTGACAATTGTCGACAAAAACCCAAACTCTTGTCGCCTGGCATTTTGCTCGGCCGCAGATGCGGTGGACGTTTGTGACTGGCTTGCATGCTCGTAGTCCGCGCCCATCGGCCGGAGCTCTAACTCCAGTGTCTGCAGCCGGTTGTGCAGCGTTTGGGTCTTCAGTTAAGAGGCTGGCATCTAGTGACGGAAGTTGAAACCAGTTCATTTTGGAGATCCGGTCGACGTATGTCTTTGGTGCATGCCGTTTCTGTGAAATCGGTAACGTTAAGCCCATGTCAAAAAAGCTCTAAATCGAATGCCTTAATTCGCTCAACAAGATAAAACAATCGAGAAAATAACACAATGTGTGGCACTGTGTCGGACGACTGAGACTTCCTCGCACATGTCCGGGCTTTCCACGCTTGCATGTACCGCAGAGCATGACTGGAAACAAGCACTAGATCACTTGCCGTTCGCACTTTCCGTTCACTTGAACTGATGGGTGGAGAATCCATTTTGCTGGACGCCAGTCATGGACACTAGTGTTCTGTAGGTTGAGGTAGGCGACACCCACGGTGCCGCCACTTCTTGAGCGCGCTTCTGAAACACGTTTCTTGAGACTTGTCTTTGTGACAAATGGGTCGCTTGTCTGCTACGTTTCTCTCGTCAGCTCATCACGCTTTGCACTTGCACACTTGCTTTAGCGATCTGACAAGATCCAGGCTCAACAGTTCTGTTCAATATATTTGTTCAACAACACTTGTCCACACGCCCGTAGGAGCCAGCCACTCTTATATGTCCGCACCACTACCCAGAGCTCGCCGCTAACACCGTCACAGACTGCACTGCGGACTGCGGTCGGCTCAGGCTATCCGAGGACGTACATGACGAACGTGCGGACGGCTCTCGAACGCCTTAGCCCGCGCTCGCGGTCCCGAGCCTCAATCGTCGCGTTCGCTTAAATGACGTCATGGTAGCCATCACTGTAGGCAGCGGGGAAAGCGTGATTTGTTCTCGCATGCTGACGTCGTAACGTCGTATTTGCCGGTCTGACGTCACGCCATGGCAATGGCTACCTTTTGATTGCATTCACGGCAGCACCGTCGAGGGTTGTGATCTCAGCTTGACGTCATACGTGCTGACGTCACCCAAGCACCTGGAAGCGTGGGGTGGTTATGACATCACACTGAGCTAACGGTGCCGTATCACACGCAAGCCGCGCGACGACGTTGCGTGCTCGCCGCCTATAACAGGAGAAGTGTGCGCGGGCACGCAAACAGGTGGAGGTCTCACACACAGCTCATCAGCGGCGATGGATGAGACGGGACGCAGTTTGCTGTGTCGGTAACGCAACGCGACTGCACACAGACGTAGGCCAAACTTTCCTCAGGAGGAGGGGCAAATGTTAATCTGTCTTCTAAGTCTTGTGAATTTGGACAATCTTCCTCTGAGATCGCTCGGTGTATGGTGCAAGCCTGTTGCCTTGAGGAGGGGGAAGGCAAGTGGCACTCTCCTTGGCGACGCCCCTCGCTGCACAACATAAAGATAGGTGGCCATCAGAGAAACTTATCACAGCAATACCAAGCTTTGGTCACAAAAAGCAGTCTTTCTGTCGACATTCACATCCAGAGGACCGCCTTGTTGTTGTCGCACTGCTTTCGTTCTCTTGTCGTCTGCACAGACGGCTGCATCCGTGCGCTTGCTCTTGTGTTCGCCTAGCACTGCTGAGGCCGCACTGGTCCCGCGTGAGGAGGCGCGCCTTCACCAAGCCTGATTGTCCACGGTGTCCGGCCACCTCTAAGCCCTTCTAATTGTCTGTTCAGACGTTCTCCGTTTGTGTACGTCTACAGACGCTCCTGCATTCGACGCGGCAGCTCTTGCGACGCGCGACCTCACGACTGCTGCGGCTACGGCACCTGCCGCTGCAACCTCTGGGGCAGCAACTGCAAGTGCATGCGCGGCGGTCTGTTCCAGGCGTGGGGCCGAAGGCGGAAGTGAGCCGCTTCCGGCGGCCGCGCCCCGCCCGCAGGCCGGCGCTGAGGGCCCCTCCTGGCCCTGCCGCGCCCTGCGGCGCCGCTCTGCGGGCCTGCCGGCGGGGCCCCGGCCCCGATTGGGGATCCTCTCCAGCCACATCCGCCAATCGGAGCCGCGGCACCCGCTGCCCCCCCCCCCCCCACTCCCCCAACGCCCCCAACGCCCCCTCCATCGTCCTCTGTCCCTTGCATCACTCGGTGTGTCCTTGGTTGTAGCTGCGGCCGTTTCAGGGCGTCGGTGAGCATCAGTGTCAGTAAGCTGCGGTTCGAGCTGTTGGCTTGTTTTGTGAGTGACTCGGCGGCAATACACGCCTAACTGGAGTGCGCGTGTTTTCGTCCGGTCTCTGAATCAGCAGCAGGCCTGCCCTGGCGTGGCGAATTTAGACAGCCTCATTTGTGCGACGTGGGAGATATCGCAGCAGGGCAGAAACATTCCAGTCTCGTGCGCAGCATCAACACCAGTAAAAGCGGGATTCCCACGCCGTTCCTCACTGGATCGCGCCTCGCAACGGACGCCAGATTCACTGAAATCAGGGTACTCGAAAATTGGCAATATCCGTCTTGTGACACCAGCATAACTGACACCAGCGGCGTGATTAGATCTGACGATATGATGACTAGATCTGACGATGTTTTCTATCACGCTGCTGATTTCATTTATGGTGATGTCACAAGACGGATATTGCCAATTTTCAAGTGTCTTGATATCAGTGAATCTGGCGCCCGTTGCGAGGCGCGCGATCCAGTGAGGAACGGCGTGGGAATCCCGCTTTTACAGGTGTTGACGCTGCGCGCGAGACCGAAATGTTTTTACGCGGAGATCTAACACACCTTCAGCTTGATAAACTTTGCAGAAACCCACAGCAAAAAGTGTTTTCCTCTGCAGTAGTTGTGATATGGCAGCACTCGCTATCAACTTCAGTCATTTCAAACCACAGTAGCGGTCAATGGATCGACTGACTTCTCCACATAAGATATTGCGGTGCCCACGAGTTCTACAGGCGAAGCACGTATCTTCGCTGCGTTTTCCTCCACCGCCACCACAGCTATCAACTCTGGCTGTGAGAAAATCGTGGAAAATCAGCAGTCCAGTTCCAAACCAACAGCCTTTCGTTCCTGAATTTAATTCCCAGCCTTCTCCCGAGCCGCCCTCTCTCTTATACTTCGCTCGGTTGTTTATTCGGCTCACCAGGCTTCACAGTGCAACCAACACCACCATGCAGGAAGCGCGCCTTCGCGGACAGCGGCGCGAAGCCCCACCCGCGAGTCCCAGTTTCAATCCTCAAAGCAATCTTATATCGACTACATGAAACTTGTGACATCAGTGCAAATGAGACCGGCACCAGATGGATCACCTTGTTGGAGCCCACGCGCTACCATCAGACTGAGGCCGCTGGGCGTCAGGATTAACTATGATCACCGTGGTCCGCTTTGATCTACAATAAGGTTTGCGAGAACACAATGCGTGCTCTCCCCTGAATGAGTTACAAGCCTGGGAAAATTTCGCTCACGGTCTCAGGCTGCGACTACACCCACGCCTTTACACGCAACAGTCTATTCTGCGCATGAGATCTGTTGAGTCCTGATTGGCTTGAACAGCGCGACACATGGAACATTTGCCGATCGTTTGGCGGCTTCACCCGATGGTTTCTAGCCCTCTCGCCATCGGTATCTATCGAACAAATCATCCGAACTTCTCCTTCCGGGAGTTTGTATCCCCTTCACAACGGGCCCTCAGAAACCCCAACCCAGATATCTTGAAAACAAAGCAGGCTTGAGCCAAGGAGAAACGGCATTGTAGAGCTCTCGTCGAACAGCATCGTGCTGGCGTGACTGAACAACGGTGAATGTGAACTATCACAGGTCAAGTCAGGTCATATTAGTCAGATTAGCACTTTTGAGGTTCCTCCTGTTGTGTCAAAAGTAAGTACGCTAACACAACTAGGAAGACGGCGTTGAATAGCTCTTGGAAACGTGCACTACATAGGCACTAGTCTATGCATAAATACACGTGATTAGTCTATACATAGGTGCATCGATACACGTGACCTACAGAATGTGATGCCGGATCAAAGGGATGAAGCCATCACCCCATTTTCCGGTTCAGCTATATTAAGAACTAAACCAGGTATATGAAAAGGAGAACCAGCGTTAGGAACACCTTTGGAAGTTGTAAGATAGGGGCCATTACGGTTTATGGCGCACGATCTTCAAAGGGACAAATCTAGTCATTCATGTCAAGTTTGGCCAACATTGGCCTTGGATGCCCTAATCTTCTAAAAGCAACCGCAAAGGTACAAACGTACTTTTTGGGTGCTGTAGATGAAAACATCGGCCCAGAAACCTCCTTGGAATACGTTTGTCTGAAAAAAGCGTTACGTGCCTCTTCTTAACATATCGCCGATAATATTTTGAACAAAAATCATTGATCATGAACAGTCAGGGTCAGAAGCTCCACATTGGTGCAACGCATGAACAGATGCTGCAAATTCAGCTGCCCAAGCTTCCAATACGGCGCTCAAAACCGCCCAGAAGCATTCCTAAATCTCCTTTAGGGTCTCTGAGGTCTTCAGCGTGGCGCGAAGGCCAGTGAGCTATAATCGTTTTTAAACTAGGGTGGGAGTTAAAATGTTTCATCGCAAAAACACCGTGCGGGGGTAAAAATTCAACTCATGAAAGTTCGAACTTATGAGTCTGTAAAATATGCTTCAACGAACAAAGACAACATTTCAAGCTGGCATGAACACAATATCATACACAGGTTAAAACTTAATCTAACTAAGCCTAACCTAAAGAAGCCTTGCCTCATCTCATTCTGTCTAGCCTATTTGTATCACAGCAGCATTCGTAAATTACTAGTTCTTGTAAAATGCCTACTGCCACCTTTCATGAAATTAACCAACTTAACCTAATTTAGAGTGGCCCATATGTTGAACATCATCTCAACTCACATCATCTACTTCTTGACAGCAGCAGTTGTGATAAAAAAAACATGATGCAGCTTTCTCCGGCTGGTTTTAACTTGTGTTTTGGTTCAGTTCATTTGTGTCAGCTTGTTCACACCAGACAAAGCTAACAACACACAAATCAAAGTCTCTGAAATCACTTTGAAGAACGTATTCTGGTTGTCATGGTTAGCCTCCGTCAAGGGCAATGGTGGGCATGCTCCACAAGACAATATTGATCCTCCAAATGTAACATAACTTATAGATGGCCGCAAAGCCAGTTTTCCTGCTAGCCTTTTCAGCTGCAGCAAAGGCATCCATTTATCTTCTGTTATTCATATTTTATGACTTAATTTCTGAGCTGCTTGCTTCAAATTCCAAATGGGATGATCTGACTATATGCTAAACTGATGTCCACCTTATGTTGTAATTGCTATGCAGCCTAGGGTATACCTCATTGAACAAATATGGAGCGTATCTACAGAACAGTCGCTTACCAGTCAACAAACCATGACAACTATAGAAAACATTTTGTTAAAGCAGATGTGAAATACCACTTCAACAAATATGAGACAAATTATCAAGGGTATGGAACAACATAGTCCAGTTACATGCCTTGTGGCATCATGAGTTGTCTTATGAACAAAACTTGATGGATTAAAACAAAAGATGACTAAATCTGGTCACAAACCATATGCTGAAAGCAATCAAGGTTAGCAGTTAATTGCTCCACAGGAGAAACTTACTGGCTACGTGTACCTACATGGTGACAATGAGAAGCAAACTAAAAAAGAAATGTATGGCACTCTCCCGACGGTTGCCATGGTGGGCGAAGGTGCAGTGAACAGCGAGGAGAAAACACAGAAGGTCAGGGCTTCCTCCTAACAAGACTACATCAGTCGTGTCTGGTCTGGCGCGTGAGGTCACGCGTCGTTTCGAAACAGCGAGGGAGTGATGAAGAAAGGTCAAAAACGTCTAATGCTGCTTGCAGGATATCTATTTGGTGTTTAAGAAGGATCCACCTGATCCACGTAAAACGTTCTCTGCGTTGCGACACTGCTCCAAGGAAGTGTGTGCTAGCATGAAGCGGTGAACCCCACTGCAGGTGTGTCTGCACGCATGACGACAGCCCTGAGCTGCAGCTGGCCGCACTTGAGAAAAAGCGGCTGACATGCAAAGGCCTCATACGATGTGGTGTCTACGATATGACCGCCAGGGCTTGTATGATGGGTCAGTGGGAACAATATCAAGGTGAACGGGGGTTTGTGAGTACCTAGCGACTCTAAATAGTGTCCAGTCCGCTCCTGAAGGCGTTAGCGTTCAGCAGAGGGTCTCAACTGACGACCGTGCCATGTCATTGAGCTCGAACCTCTGAACGAAAACCTTATCTCGCTGAATCGTAGCATCGACTCTCCGACTCGTCTTCAATATGTCACTGACAGTCAAGGCGCTTATACTTGCAGGCAGTTACAAGCCATTAGCGGAGAATGGAGCGGTGCTGGTTGGAGATTTCTCAGGCAAGTACACTTGGTACCTGTCTAAGAACTATGCTGGGCGTATGCGCAGTGTACTTGTGTACTTAACCTAGGTATGTAAAAGCCTTAGAGCTTTTGCTTTTCCCCGACTACCCATAGCACACAAATGGTGTACCACAGACTTTTATATCCCATTTTCTGCCCCACATGACCTAAAAACACCGTAATCTGCGTAACATGTACCGGATTACAGACGGATCTTTAAGTCAGTGCAGGAGCAAGTGCCATTTTTAAGCCTATGACACTATCAAGAAGACTTTCCCATCGTGGGCGAGGGGATAATAGTCATATTGACGGTACTCAATATTCCGAGCTCCGCTCATCGTCATAAATGGCAGGGTTCATTAAAATTTAACAAAATATTACAATTGAAAACGGACACGTGAATCCAAAAAATGCTCCTTATCGTGGCATTGAACTCACATTGTCCAAAAACCAAGATCTGAAGGCCTTCTGTCTTATAACTGAACTTGACTTGTGATGATACGTACAAGTACAGTGAGCAGAAGATCAGTGAACACACCACTTTCTTTGACGTCACTTCAGCGGAGGTATGTTCATCCTTTCGGACGATGGTAATGTAGAACTGCACTGCACGTCAGAGAGAAGGGTGGTAGGTAAAAAGTGTGTTAAGTGCGTGGTAGATAAAACGTCTTAAAAGTGTGCATATCATGATAACTTAAACGTTTCATAAGATCAGCGTTAACTGGACATTGGAAACTACGTCACCCACTTCATGCAATGCATTTTCGCCCTTTCTACCGAATTAGCTTGCTACTGAAGCAGACAAAGTCAATAATAATGGAATGGGCCTATTTCAGCCCAAACGTGGCCTTCTCCCATCCTCCATTTGAGGTCCAAGGAGATAAAACACACCGCTTTCATGACATGAAAGTACAGACTAGAGACTAGAGACAACGAGTCTATTGGTTTGGTGAATTTACTACTTAAGATGGCAGAGTAAATCGCACTTGAAAAAACCCACGTCGTAAGCGACCACCAACTTGCCTCGGGCTATAACTTTTGGCTCCCTACCTGATCGATTTGAAATCATCGGATTCGGCCTCAGCCTGTAACCCCTACCTTAACTTTGAACAAGTTGATTCGTTGGAGGATGTAAGTGGGTAAGTCGCCCCCTCAGAGAAATGCCTATTTGTCGACTTTGAGCGTGATAGCAGCTGGACCACATCTCGACGCAGACGAAGTTTTGCGTTACTTTAGGGACCTTGGTTTACCTCGTTCCAATTTTTGTATTAGCCCTTCCAAAATGCGAAGAAAATTGACAAGCTCCCTAAGCTATGAGGAATGCTGTTTGTAAAATATCGCATTGGGAGGGCGTCAATGACATTTGTGGGTCCATCTGATATCTTAAGAAAGCACTGCTACACGAACAGCAAGGCTTGACTGGGTTGCTGTGTTTGGGACCTATCGATGAAAACTGGAAACCTTTTGGTCGTAAATATAAATGTTTTGGAATTCTGGCCGGGGTCAGCCTACTGTTTTAACATTTCATTCAAATAGCCAGAGCTCATGGTGGGTGTCACGTCCTAGACGTCAAGTACGGGACCGACCGCATCGGACTCCCCAGCAACTCTGTAGTATATCGTGCATCTGGGATGCGAGGCCTTGAGTTTTTTCTGGCATCGCCAACGTATGCCACGTCCATGAACTTGGAATATGCCTGACCACGGCCAGCTGGCATTGCCTGCTTCAGGCTATGGCGTGCGTGGTGTCCTGCGATATAATGGAGTACATCACCAAGCCATGGGACAACGTATGAAATGTTGAGGTCCGAAAGGTCAGCAAGCGAAGGGCGCGGAACGGTGCACTGGGGTCTCATAAAACAAAGTCAGTTAAGGTTGCAGTCATTGTCTAGAAGAGGCGCCGTTTTACGGCCCTGCAGCGCCGGTGTGCAGGTCGGCCCGCGTGGGCGGCGGGGGGAGGGAGAAGGGGGAGGCAGGCTGAGTTAGAGCGGACCAGCTAAACGTGACAGAGGTGGACGTCGGCAGAGAGCAGCTGAGATTGTCCCACCCACCGCTCCAATAGCGTCATGACCTTACCTTTTCCGACCTCACGTCCGCCTGTCGCTCACTCGGGCGTCGGTTATTCGCTAACGTTGTTACGTCGGGTCGCGCGAGTGGAAACCGTCGCTGCGTCGTACTGTAAAACTGTCACTGCGTCGTACTGTAAAACTGTCGCTGCGTCGTACTGTAAAAGTGTCGCTGCGTCGTACTGTAAAACTGTCACTGCGTCGTACTGCAAAACTGTCACTGCGTCGTACTGTAAAGCTGTCACTGCGTCGTACTGTAAAACTGCCACTGCGTCGTACTGTAAAACTGTCGCTGTGTCGTACTGTAAAACTGTCGAAAGTCGCTGCATTGCACTGACGGCTGATAACGGGCAAGCGACAATGCCACCTAATGAGAGCTAACGGTTCGGGAAAGGAGTCCTAACATGGTATTCTCAGCATCCCGTTAATGATATATATTATATAACTACTCCAGCCTTGTATGGTAGTAGTGATCCCTTTCAAGATGTGGTTGGGAGGGTGAGGTAGGTTTGGGAACCAACCCCATCAGCTTGCAGGCAATAACACGGGCGGTCGCTTTTGCCCATTTTGTTGTTGAACACTTTAAAGCGGAGATGTTCAGTGACTCTCTCTGCGTCCCTTTCCTTGAGGAGCAGGCTCATTGTGTTTGGCGCCACCTGTTGACCTTTCCATGAAGAGATATCTGAGGGTGCACAATATTGCAGCAAGCGCCCTCAGAGGCCTCAGGCCTGATGACTGGCATTTATTATCACAAGTAATTTCGATGTAACCCATCCCAATTTAGATAACGTGGATTCTCCGTCAAAGTTAGCCAAATGCTTCCTGCAATGAAAATCTAGAGTTGGAGTGCGGCGTCAAAGAGCATGGCTTGTACTTACTCTCTTTATTTCTACTTCCTTGTGTATTTAATCACGCAGACATCATCGAAATGCGGCAGGCCGACAACTTGCTTACTGATCACCAGCGTGCGTACAGCGAGCTTTGCCGCTCTTGAGCCAAACGAGCAGAGGAACATAGTCGGCACTCCCGCAAATGCTCTTTGGAAGGATCTAGGATTTTCCATACGCAGCGTTAATACCGATTCCGATTCTTCCAGACAACGTCAGTGCTCTGCGCCTTCCGTGCGGAGCTGTTGGAATAGCGGAGCGGCGCACGTGGGGCAGCGAGAGTGACTGGTGTGGCAACTGCGGCAGAGTGGAGCCACTGGAATAACGGGGAGCAGGCGGAGCAGTGAGAGTGACTGTTGTGACAACTGGGGAAGAGTGGAGCTACTGAAGAAACGGAGCAGTGAGAGGAACTGGTGTGGCAACTGGGGCAGGGTGGAGCTACTGGAATAGCGAAGCAGCGGGAGTGACTGGTGTGGCAACTGGGGCAGAGTAGAGCCACTGGAATAGCGGAGCAGCAAGAATGACTGGTGTGGCAACTGGGGCAGAGTGGAGCTACTGAAGTAGCGGAGCAGCGAGAGTGACTGGTGTGGCAACTGAGGCAGAGTAGAGCCACTGGAATAGCGGAGCAGCGAGAGTGACTGGTGTGGCAACTGGGGCAGAGTGGAGCTACTGGAATAGCGGAGCAACGAGAGCGACTGGTGTGGTAACTGGGGCAGAGTAGAGCTACTGGAATAGCGGAGCAGCAAGAATGACTGGTGTGGCAACTGGGGCAGAGCAGAGCAACTGGAATAGTGGAGCAGCGAGAGTGACTGGTGTAGCAACTGAGGCAGAATAGAGCCACTGGAATAGCGGAGCGCAGGCGGAGCGGCGAGAGTGACTGGTGTGGCAACTGGAGCAGAGTGGAGCTACTGAAGCAGCGGAGCAGCGAGAGTGACTGGTGTGGCAACTGGGGCAGAGTGGAGCTACTGAAGTAGCGGAGCAGCGAGAGTGACTGGTGTGGCAACTGGGGCAGAGTGGAGCTACTGGAATAGCGGAGCAACGAGAGCGACTGGTGTGGTAACTGCGGCAGAGTACAGCAAGCGCAGTGCATCAGCTACTGGCGAGTTCAGCATCACGCGTGAAGAAGCTGAAATGGTTCTGGAAAAAGCAATCCCTGAAAGACCTTAGGAGCAGTCTCTAAAACAGCCGTTCCGCATGGGCCAAAGCATATGATGAATAAACCCGAGTGTACACTAGGTGCACTTGCGATGACGCGTGCCCTGTGCGTGGTTCGATAGTGCATGACCAAAGCCGTAATACATTCTGGTCTTTAAATAACATCAATGAACACGGGCTGGCGTGTCAACCTGTTCTACATTCTTTTGTACTGTCATCGCCTTTCACGTAGATAAACCATGGACACATTTCAAATAATACATCACCTGATTTTTGGCGCTCACATAGTGTCATTCCAGAGAAAAGAAACATATTTATGTAAGCCTATTTCCGTAGCACTTGTGACAACTACCCACCAGCTACAGATCGACCGTTAGAGATTTACAGCGGAAACTATAACGGGAAAACAATAACACATGATATCCCGCATTGCCGGGCAATGTCGGCTTGGTATAACAGTACGCAGTGCGAGGTCCGGGGCCCAAGAAATAATGAAGCTACTGAACCGCTCAATGCGGGAATATAATGTATGAAATTGGTCCAGAAACACAGTCACCTGACCTTTCAATTTGCCATCCAATTCAACTTAATTGCTGGCCAGCCTCATATGCTGGAAGACGAATGTCCAATTACGTGAACATGTCTACGACCGCCATCACTGTCACGTGCAGGCAGTGGCTTATTGTTGCTGTGCGGACGTGTGCAGAATGCGCGGCTTCGGCACTGGTACAATACCAATGCCATACAATTGAGGAACGATAGTGGCATTGGGTGACCAGTCTCGTGTAATGCTCCATTAACCCGGGCTCGACGAGGAGTCTCAGGGATTTTTACTGCCCGTAGATCTCCCCTGAGGTTTTTCCAGGACTGATTTTTTCAGGATCATTTGAGCTACTTAGCGCGTGATGCCGCGCTTCTCCAAAAACTTCATACGGAAGACGCAGGCTGCTTGCTGCACATTCCCGCTTCAACCAATGGGTGACGCTCGCCGTCGCGCTGCCTGTTGGCTGGTATTTTATTCATATTCATAATGGGGTATGTAATGCAATATGTATTTGTATAATAATGCATGTGTGTTGCAGTAAGGTATGTATGTAGCTACAAAATGTGAGTATTTAATTACAATGGGATCTCCGGAGGCCTGCGCTTGGGCGAGTTTCACCCGCTCAGTGTACTTCGCAGACATGTGCAAATTTGTTCGCACGTTTCCTCGGAAAATCTCCAATCGTGAATTCTTTGAAGGGACTGTTCCACATTGTGAGGATTTGAGGCATGCATGGAATCTGATAAAGCAAAGCTCATTTACAACCTACCAGTTACTTTGAAGCGTCAGAATTCCACTAAATACTGAAATCTTAGAAAAATACGGAGCTTGTTACGTCCTTGCTTGATAGGGACACGGAAAACTTTTGTGAGATCAGAGCTACATTACACATGTTTGCCAAGCTGTCGAAAATGCGATCTCTGGATATGCGAGACCACGACAGGGCTTTCAAGGAACCTTAGTAAGCTGAGAGGACAGCGTGCAGCAGTGGTAGATTTTTCGTGGACATGAAACACATCATGCTTAATTTGTGTATGTGTGGAAAATGTGGGCTTGTTTGATCACCAACATCTGTCATCTCACATCCCCGACTGAGAAGGAAAATATTGCTATCATGCTGGCATTGGCACCGACGTGCACTTTCAGCTTACTTTTTAGGCCAGCTTACAGCAAAGGTCAACCAACTCTGTGCAACTTATACGTTGTGTAATATTGCTGCCACCTGCTGTTGTAGCACTGACGGGTCGCTGACTGTGTTTGTGGGGACAAATGGTGTTTTCAAGGGTGCTTTTCCGGGTCTGTAAGAGAAAATCACGCCTTTTTTGTAAAATTTGGAGTTTGCCTGTCCACCGACATCCCGCATCTGACACCCACAACTGAACAGGGAGATACAGTCACCGACATCCCGCATCTGACACCCACAACGGAACAGGAAGGTATAGTCACCGACATCCCGCATTTGACACCCACAACTGAACAAGGAGATACAGTCACAGACATCCCGCATCTGACACCCACAACGGAACAGGAAGGTATAGTCACGGACATCCCGCATCTGACACCCACAACTGAACAGGGAGATACAGTCACAGACATCCCGCATCTGACACCCACAACTGAACAGGGGATACAGTCACCGACATCCGGCATCTGACACCCACAACTGAACAGGGAGATACAGTCACAGACATCCCGCATCTGACACCAACAACTGAACAGGGAGATACGGTCACCGACATCCCGCATTGGACACCCACAACTAAGTAAATTTTTCCCCATGCGTCTGTACATTTTTTCGTTCCACTGGAAAACTTAGTGGGCAATAAATGTTCCTTCCCAGCCGGGTAACGATTAGGAATTTGCACCTACAGACAGTTACGCAAAATTCGTAATATCATATATATATATATATATATATATATATATATATATATATATATGTTGTATACATGTATGTATCATAGCATCGCAATGTCGTCAAAGTTGTAATATTTCTCTAAAATGGCTTAGGATAATCCCTTTCATTACTTTCCTTTCTTCAAGCTCATAGGGTTGTTGTTCCTGGTCGCCCAGCAGCTGCGGGCAGCGATCCAAGGAAGGCACTTTGGGGCGGCACCACCGGGGGTAAGAGCTCCTCGCCGCTTGTCAAGGGTAGCATATACTTTAGTTCCTGCCAAAGTTTATGGAGGCTCAATGGCACCGACAGAAGGCCGCGAATGGCCGGGCCATGCAGTGCTCATTCGGTTGGCCTAGAGGTTTGCATGCACGTTGCTGAGAAACAGCTTCGAAATTACGCTAAGATATTTAACCGGTGGTACAGTACAAGGCAGAGGTATTTTGTACATAATAATTGCATGCGTGCACGGCGATCACGAACATGCTCAAACATGTTGCGGGAGCACTATCTCGGGGGGGGGGGGGGGGCACTGCCACAATGCACATTTGCACAAAACGCTTCCTACGACACGCACGATTTAGCACCCATCGTTACTTAAGTATGGTAGTGAGGATTGCCTGAGCTCGTCCCCTACAGCTGTTCACGGAGCGGATCAATCCGCGGACCGGAGTGGACCGGATCAGAAATTTCCACCAAAACATGGATTAGGCCCAGACCCAATTTTCGAATTTGCCAGCTCACACGAATTGAGCGGATTGAAAGCCAGTCAAATAAATAATATCACTAAATAATACCTTTAATGCGCAATAAGATGATCAACTTGGAAGGCATCAACAACAACTTCTCAATGAATAAAACGTACTTTCAAGTCCAAGCTATGCGCAAACAGGCTGCACGGAATACAACTCAACCACATATTCCACACACAAATTTTCTGATGAACAGGTGGCATTGACAAAAGTATATAAATGGGTGGCATTCATGTGTGCTGCTATGGAAAACTGGGTCCCCATTTCGTCCCAGGTAACTGAAATATCTCATGATTCAATGTCTTACTTTATCATTACAAAACTACCACTCCTCCTGACCCAGTCAGCAATCCCATTTAACCTCAGTTGGTGGCAATGCATTTCAGAGTTGAAAAACAGGGCAGGAACATGTTTTGGTATCAAGCACACCACACACCTCTGAAATACGAGCTTCCTTCTGAGAAAATAACAAAAATCAACTCCAGAGCAACACTATGGGTTTTGTTCACCAAGGCAGTTAGCCAGTTTATGAGTTGAACACCAGCTTCAAGTTAAGTAAGCTGTTTCAACTGATCAATTTCAGGGCTTCTGCCAAAATAAAGACTGCTGCACCCATGCAATTCGCCGACACCCCTGCTCAATTAATGTACTGAAATAAGAAGCATGTTGTTCTCTATAACCTTGTACACAAGGCGAGTTTCTCACCCGGCAGTTAGCTGCTTGATGTAAGCTAGGCACTATTTGTATCAAACAAATTGTTTTGGCATTTGGTAAGTGCTTCTTGATTTGTGTTCTATCTATTTCCGGGCTTATCATTTTATTTCCCGCCCCCCTCCCCATCTTCCGGTCATCGGACTTACCTCCCAGCAAATGTTCCTTAAGTATACCTTGAGCTTGCCCCCCCCCCCCACTTCTTAAAACGTTGCCACGCCTATGCTACTCCTGACAGCTGAAGAGTATCGGTGAGGTTTTCATAAAGCATTTAGCAACCCTATTTGATTATCAACAACACTAGTAATATTTGCAGAGCTCTAGTAGCATCTGTATGCGCAACCTCTTAGGTGTTTTCCCATCGACGCAAGTTCACGGAGCTGACAAGTCCTGAGGGTAAAGGGCCACGCAAGGCGCGCAGGCAGGTGGTACACGGGGGAGAGAACGCCTCCCTCCTAGGTTCCGAGGGGCTCTGGGGGCCGGCTGTAGGTCAAATTAAGGACTCTCACCAGTAGGCGTGTGACCTCAAATGCCATTCCGAGTGGCTCTTACACCGATTGGGGACCCCTGTGACTCAGTGGGCCCTCATTTTGGACAGGGACCACCAACACCGACCAATCGGCTGCGCGTCGGTCGAAGCCCTGGGGACCCATTTTCCAGGCGGGGAGAGTACTGGGGCCCGCGATTTCCGTTGGTCGGGCCGCTGCGACAATGAGGGAGCCCTGCGTCGGTCAGGGGGCCAAAGTTCCTAACGGGGACTCCGTGTCGACAAGGGGTTCCGAGTCGGTCAGGGGGAAGTTTGCTGAAAAAGGACAAGCACCCGACCCCGAATGTCAGAAGACCTTCTGCGTTGGTCGTGGAACTCTGCCACTGAAAGATGTGATAACTTATGATATAAGTCTAAATGTAGTCCCGAGTGCCCCTGTCCCAGTCAGGGCCCAGTACTGAACCTGGCCTCCATTCCATTTCAGCTAACTTTTCGTTAAGACGATCTGGAATATCTGTGCCAATTACTGAATCGCCTGCGGCGAGAATGGATATTATTGCCCCAGTGGGGGCACTCGCGTCGACCTGGGGCCAGCTGCCCGGGTCAGCGGGCCTCCCACGTCATGGAGCGGACCAGCGTGTGATGTAGCCCTCCAAAAGCTGGATCGACGAGGGAGCCCACCCGTATCGCCAGAATTACAGCTGGTAAGCACCCCGCGCTGGGACGGAATGGCCCTTCAGCTCTTGGCCGGAAAAGATAATGTCTGCCACTGGTGTTCCCAAGCGCCACCTTGCCCAGCAAAATGTAAAAGATCTCATTAGGGCTCAATAGAGTGGATCGAGATGAAATTAAAAAGTGAAAAAGCCAGCCCGTGATTGTCTGAGAATATCCTTCCTTGTACACAATTAGCTAATGAAACAAAGCGCAAGAGCCAGCGAGCTTGTAATCTTAGGAGCAAGGGCAGCATGGTCGATGCTGCAGTCCCGGTGAAACAGAACGGCGTTGCCCGCTGCAGATAACGCCAGACAGCGGGCGCCAGACAGCGGGCAGCTCAGATCCGCCAGACAGCGGGCGCCGCAAGCGCTGGACCGACGGCGTGAAATAATGATTCCGAAAGGCTTTTAAAACCAATTTGTGACCTTCAAAGATTAGACTGGGGCACACATTTCACCTGTGTTACTCTGGGGCTGCCTAATGTTAGCCGGGCAGCCGATGCAACGCCGTCTGGGGAGGCTGCAACGCCGGGCGTCGGGGTCTTTTTCTAAGACTTCGAGCACGCATGTTCAAAAACTATGCTACAAAAAAGTGTTCACTTAGCAATGCTTACTGAAGGCTGTAAATTCCCAGACGAAGGTGGCTTCGCTATGCTCACACAATGTGTCACCCCATTCCGATATTCAAGCTACGTTCATGGGGGTATCAATTGAGGAGAACTGCTCGAACGTTTCTCTTGCCTTTTTTGAACGAGATAGTATTGCACAGTCGACAGCCGTATGACGGAAGTTTTGCATCAAGCGACAAATATTTTTTGTCAGCTGATCTGCCTTGTTGAGAACGAATTGTCGGAAGCTTGTGAACGAGGATTGTAGTGGGTTCTTAAACCGTATTTGGCTTAGAACTCGAGAAAGCCTTAGCCGGTATATCCTGCGCAAGGATGTGACGAACCAGCAGGAGCTTATTTACCCCTTACTTAATGAAGCTAACTATGGGCTGGTCCATGGTCTGGTAAATGACTGATCCCATTGTGAATTGACTTGGCTGTTACCATCAGAGGGAGCGCGCCGATGTGGCTGGCAGGTCCGGGTCGGGGGTCCCGACTGAAGAGCCTCTGGCACCTTAGCGTCTTGCGCTATTATACCCGACCGATCCTCAATTGTATCTCGGCCAGGCATGTAAGAGATACGCGCACACAAGTTTGCCGGATGGCGACAGCTGCCATGCACAGAATAAACTGGTAACCCAAGGGTGCAGTTTTGAGTTCTCCCGGTGCTTCCGAACACATAAATAATTCATTATGCCGACCGCTCCTTTGGCGCAAAACGCGGCGGATGGTCTTCGGATGGCTTATTTCCCTGGTCCTACATCAACGCCTTGTTTCTTCAATTACCTTCAGAAAACGGACATCACTGCCATGTGTTTACTCATTTCTTCATATTTGGCTTGACCTTACTATACACTCCACTTTTCAACAGTCTCATAATACATACTGAATGACATTGCATGGGCAGGAGCCTAAACATAATGTACAAACTGAGAATGAACTCAAGGGCGCAGCCAGAGCCTTGGTGAGGTAAGAGCCTTGGTGAGAGTGCTGAAGTCCCTTGTCACGCATACGGCCGTCCCGGTGTTAAAGATGCACCCCCGTTGACGTCATATACGAATCTGTGCGGATACATGGGCAACACACCTGATACATTGTACCTTGCACTGAGCCATGTCGAAGCAAATATCGCCTACGGGCTAGTCCACGCGATTCATTAACGCCCGTTTCCTTCAGTTTGCTTGGCTCAAAATGGAGACAGTCTTGCATATCCTGGCCCCTTGTGGCTTTTGTTGTAGAAGGAGCTGAAAGAAATCCTGAAACAAAGAAAACCGCATGCATTGAGATCAATCCGGCCATATCCCATGATTTTTTGTAGGGGAGGCTCTCGCCATCAGGGGCCCTTTGTCAACCTTATGCACCCCTAGCTGATGCTCTGGCTGTGTCCCTGGGTTCAAACACAATCGATACATTATATCTTGGTTTCTGTCCATGCAATATCTTTTCAATATTGGGGTGCTTCAAATCTTTTCAAAAATCGTAACTGGGGGCCCTCTGCTCCTCCCGCTCCCGCTGTCCCTGCCAGTTGAAGTAGGCATCTGAAAAGCTCTGGGCATACCGCAGCACCGTTTCAAACTAAATTCGCATTTCGCTGGAGTTATGACCACCCATGTGCTAAAATGACCGACGATGGGCTCACTGTGTCTGCCAGTTAAATGCCTGACCTTCAAATCGTGACCGCGTGACCTTCCTCGGTCCATGGGGAGACCACGATGAGTCTCACCAAGTTCTGACTTGAAAATACTATCGGGACATGGCTAAATGGATATCGAGTTACCAGCCGCCATCGCTCATCAAGATGAAAAGGCTGTTAAAATAGGCAATCTGTTGTCGTTTTCTAGCACCTTAAAGGTGCTAGAAAGTCGACAAAGTCAACAAAGTAACAGTATGCCAAAAAACGGAAAGTGATAAAGCAAAACAAAAACACATAAACGCGTGCGCGCATAAACAACCCTATCGCACAAAAAAGGATCTGGAAGCGTGGTAAAAACTGTTGAATTCAGTCGTGTAACACCCACCGGCAACTCATTAATGAGAGACACCGCTCGGCATGCAGAGGACCGCCGTCCTGCCGCCGTGCGCACCGCCGGGGGCGCAGGACATGGTCCACGCGGGTTTTTCGGTCACTGGTCCGCGCTTCAGCGCATGTTTGAAGTAACAGGCAAGGCCCTCAGGCTCACCTCGCTCACGGGCTTTTTGCGCAGCAATAACAGTTTGTGCGTCACACATTTGGCGAGGCGTGGCAAAGTGCAGGCCATCCCGCGCGCGAGACACGTGGTCATACTTTCTTAGGCCAGTAACTACTCTGGTAGTGAAGTTAACTGCTTTGAGCACCCCGGCCTTGTTAACAGCTGACCCCGGCCATCAACGGAAACGCGGCATCTCACGCGCGAGATGACCACACCCTGCACTATGGTCAGCAGCACTCGTTGCGGGAGGAAATGTCTCAGGTGGCGGGCACGGATCAGGAGCCAGCCGATCAGCCTATACAGTTGTTTTTTTTACTACATCACTGACGTGTGCGACCCAGTCCAGGTGGCGGTCAAATAGCGCACCCAAGTTTTCACGGTTAGACTCTCCCGACAGCAGAACTCTGAAACAACCTCATGGCGGGGAAGGGTCTCGTATGAGATGGATGGTCATTTCGTCATGCCAGCTGGTCGTGTCCGTCATGTCGGAGTTGTATATGCAGTGTTTATTTCATGGCGTTTTGGTTCGCTAGGATCAGCCAGAACTGATCTTGTAATTAGAAACAGGCGCTTGGCTACAATTATGCCCGAAGGAGTGGCGCACATGTAAAACTGTCTACGGAACTACTGAGAATTTGGAACGACATCCAGCGAAATAACCCAGCAGCATGAAGTGTAAAAACGAGGGATTCCGTTGAGGGGACGTGACCCGATGATCGCATCCTTTAGCCGCGTCTCTGCGTGGAAGGAGGCCGGGAACATTTTGAAACGTCTTCGTCTCACACGGCGAGTTCGCGCAGACACGTGAGCTGCAGACCTGTGAAGAGAATCGACCACGATCGAGGGAAGCTTGGGACGCTAGCCAGGCGCGGTTGGGTCAGGTCAGGCAGCTGCGCGCGCCCCCCGCGGCGGATCCGAGCGCGGTCTGCTGGCGCCGTTCAAACGCGCGCCACCTGGCGGACCGACTTCAGAGCCATCTGACGGACGGGAACCCGTCAGGCGGCAGCCGCTCTGCTCGCGTTGCCGGGCTTTGTAATTGCTGTCTTGTCATCCCCGATGCCCGCGAAGTTAACTCAGCTTTGCATCGAACACCAGCCTTGCAGGACACGTAAAAATTACAAAGGACCGGACCCAGCTGCTACAGGGTTAGGTCGTTACAGTTTTAGTATTGTAAAGCCTTAAAGTTCGGTTAAAGCAAAAGCAAGGCCGTACTTGCCGCAACGATGTAATGAACTGCAGCGAGCTTTAGACTGTTTACGTGGAATTCTGCTGATTGTGGCCATGTTATGTGTTTTTTCCGCCAGTATTTACTGACCCACATCAGTCTGTGATCACATGTTATAACAATGGTAAGCCATTGTAAAGCGGGTTATCTTATCATCCTACATGTATGAAATCGTAAAACGCCATTTGAAACACCTCATATCAGAGTTGCACCACACAAAGGGTTCATGTCTTTGGAATCAAGCATGGCTGCAAAAAACTTAAAAACTAGCAACTGATGCATAGTGACCTAAATAAAGAGGCCTCTCTCGATATTCAGGGAACATTAAAAGCGTTCGCACCAGCGCCTGGAGACGGGTGACGGACGTGTACCACACCCACCAGAAACGAGTGCCGGCAACGGCTGAGCTTAAGCTGGAAAGGGGGAGGAGGAGGGGTGGCGGGAACGCCTGCCGGAATCCAAAGCAGCAGTACGGTAGATCCCTAGTAGCCTTCCCCATCCTGGCAGCTCTACGTCATCTTCTTGAAAATCTAGAATATATAGCGCCGCATGGAAAAACGGAGTGCACCCGTGTGGTTTTGGAAGATTCGCCATCAGCGCCGTCAGCGGACCGTCCACAGACCCGCACGAGATGAAACAGACGCTACCGTCCTGGCCCCTCGCGACAGTGGCCCGCGACTCTAACAGCCAGGCTCGGTGGCCTCACCAGAACTAAGTATGTATATATGTGTCTGCGTATCAACGGGCTTTAAATGTGGTTTGTGGCTTGGCGCCCGACACCTGTTGCAAACCATGACCAGTTTACCTTCTGATGTGCTTATTTTTCACAGAAAGACCCAGTAGTTATATCTTCGTAGAACCATCATCTTTACATCTTTGTAGAAATCACACATGTTTTATCTGATGCTGACCTTATGTTGACATGTGCATATGACCAAATAATGCAATATGCCATAGATGTCTTACTTCTGTTTGTTGCATTAGTGGCACCCCATCCTTTTCCATTCGTCCACCGGAAAATATTGGCCGACAGACTAAACTCAAACGGTTCGGGACCAAAGCAATTAAAGACTGGGGCAAGTAAAATCCTTCAAAGAGGGGAGCAACCATTTTTGGTTACTTCTTGCTAGGCAACCCCCACAGGGCCAAAGCAAAATTTGAGAATTTTCCAGAAATTTCAGAAAAAAAATCCTGGAATTTCAGGGGGCTCAGCCCCTCTGCACCCCTAGTTTCGTTCTCGCATCTCCGTCTAAAACTAACACAAAACAGTTGTCTGTCTCCGCTCCGGCTGGCTCCAGGCCGACGCAGGGTCCGCGCTGCGGCGCGCCTCACCGCATTTTCAGCCGTCACCGTCGGCTTGGAGCTTTACGACGTATTCAGCTACTAAAGCTTTATGACATCGTCTGCCTCTCACCCTGGCAGGGAAGGAATCGACAAAAGCATCATGGGGAACCGAGCTTCAAACCCCTGGTTTCCCAGATGCGCAGATTAACCACCACGTTACCGGTACCCCAGCGCTGTCTGTGCTGGCGGCGCGTGCGTGCAGTTAGGTGATAGCTCGTGGTGCATGCGTCAGTGCACACAAACAAGGCGACGCGGATGGAGCCGGAAAATTGTGCTGATTGCTGCTCTCATGGATGGGTGAACGTCACAGGTTACCGCAGACCATTTCGGTGCGTTCCGTCGAAGAAGGCCGTCGCCGACACTGGAGGCCGAGACAAAGCAAACAAGGCCCAGGGGACATGATTACCCGCTTGCAAACGGATCGCTCGCAGAATGAGAGGGATCTTTACGTGACTGTAGTGTCCTGAGACACCGGAGCGTCCGCAAGATAGCTGCCGATCACAGGGCGCGTGCATAGATGGACAAAAACTACGCAGAACTTAACGCGTCTTTTTCTTGCCCTCAAAAGCGGTTAAGTTTGCATTAATCATAACTCTACTCAGGATTGCAATGCGAAATGGCGTCATTCTCATAAAACGTAACGAATTCACTCATTATTCGAAACTGCATGGGTGCTTGAAGTATCATGCCGGCTTTCATTATCGGAATTTCACGCATTCCGGCAACTCTGAATCCAGAATCGTCGACCCTACCAAATCCAGACCTATTTGCCATAAAGCTCAACACCGAAGTCTCCAACAAATTTAGATCGGTCTGAGTCAATTTCAACTCGATAGCTATGCACTTCGTTCCATCCTAACGGTCCGAGATTCGGGAATATTCCCAGCGGGGTAATCCGCGTATAAATTGACGTAATAAACTTACAACGAGGACCCGTGCGCCCGAAATATTCAGCGGGAATTCAGTCGGCGTGGGCAGCGGCCACGAATGACCCATAACGATTATATCACGTGCACGCTGTGGGCCTGAGTGAGCCGGATCGCTGAGCGATGGCATTGTTGGCGTCCGATGCTCCTGATGCGCGTCACGGCCGGGGCTGATGACTGGCCAGGGGGTACGGTGTCGCCCTCACGGGTCGGTGTGCGCCGGTGGACGCTGAAGGGCGGCCATCGTTGCAGCTCGAACCTGCCCGACCTGTGGATCCACGAACAAAAACCGCCGCCCGTGTCGTCCTGTCGGCCGTGCTGGCCTCAGTGCGCTCGGCTTCCTCTACCGAAACCGGTAGAGAAAGCTAGCGGCTTCTGCCGCCGCCGGTCAGTGTCGGTAGAGCGGCGCGGCCGCAGTCGAGCGCCGCCAGGTGAGCCGTGCTCGGTAAAATATTGTGGCGCCGCGCCGGTGGGGCCGCTGCCGCCGCCGCTGCCGCAGTGCGCCGAGTGACGCGTCGTGGCGGCTGCGCGCGGGCCGGCGCCGGGCGAGTGATCGCGCGCAGCCAGGTGCCCAGCATGTGGAGATGGGCCGCAACATCGTCCTCTCCACCGGGTCGACCGCGATTGCGTTCATAGCTCTCGTCCTTGGCATCATCAGCGTGGCTACCCCCTCACTGGGCGACGTTCAACAACCGCAGAGGTAAGCGACCATCACGCCGCGGCGACCCCGGCGGCGGCCGCGCAGAGGGCGGGGTCAGGTCAGCCCCCAGCCGGCGGTATCGACGTGCGCCGTCCGGCGGCTGCTGGCTGGCGGCGGCGGCGGCGGCGGCGGCCGGACCGCGCGCGCTCTCGCCCCGGCCTGGCCCGACCGGCCCGGCCCGGCCCGGCCGGCGCGGTGTCGGAATGCGGCCGCGACCTCGTCGGCCTGCGATGCTTGGTCACGCCGCGCCGCCGCGCACGTACAAGGTCGGCCCGCGCGGTCGGTCCTGTGACACGGCCGTGTTTGGCGCAAACAGGCGGTCGGACCGGCAGTCGTCCGGCGCCGCCGCCGCCGGCGACTTGTTGGCATCGATCGCCGGCGTCGACGCAGGCCAGTCCCAATCAACTGATAGCGGCGGCGCCGGCGGCAGCTGGCCGACGCCGCTCGTGGTCGGCACCCGCTCGCAAGCGGCGCCTTGTCTTGGACCTGCTCCCCCAACTTGCGGCTGAAGTCGCAGCCAAAGCAATAAGTTGCGTGAGAATGATAAGAACCGCCAATCGGTCCTCGGTCGCCACAGTGAATTGTGTCGGACTGCACACGTGGGCGTTCGCGCCCCGCCAGCGCGCCGCTGATAAAGTGGCCACCTCCGCCCAGCCTGGGATGACGCGGTTTTGTTCGTCCCAAAAAAATGGCGGCCGCCTTTATGTTTCGGGCGCGTCGTTGTCAGCGGCATAGTGCCGCTTCATTGGCTCAGGCGTCTAAAAGGCGCAGCCGAATACCGCTGGCGTGCGGTGCGAGCCTCGCGTGAGCCGAAACAGATGCGTAGACAGAGCCGGGGTCGCAAATGTCTGTAAGTCTACGATTTTCGCTGGAAACATCGGGTAGCGTGGCGGCACGTGGCGCTGCGGCATCTCCAGTTCCAAATAGTCCGCCGCCCACGAGCCAGCCGAGCCTCACACCGATCCGGTCGTCCCGCCCGGCCACCTGGACGTCCACCCACACGAGGCGTGTCCCCGAGCCGACGGCGCCGCCTGCTCCCTCGTCTGCTGACACGCGCGGCGCCACCGGCAGCGCGAGGGCACGGTGACGGCGCCGCGGCGGGACAGCCCCGCGCAGTGGGCCAGACCGTCGCCTCCCTCCGGCCACCGGCGCACGACGCAGCCAACGGTCGCATGACCTTGTGGAAACCAGTTTGGCGCGGCGCCGGCCGCCGGTCCGGATGGCTCGCCGCTGCAGCGGCCCGAGCTCGGCGGATTGCCGGGCGCTGGCCGTCCGGTGGACGCCGCGCCGCTGGAGTAGATCGCGGCCAAGTCCGGAATGAGCCTGTCATCCCTGTCTGGTGCCAGGGGAGAGCTAGACGTCCGACCGGATGCTCCGGGAGCACCGCTGTTCTGACAGCTGGCTCGCGAAATCGTTCCGGCGCGGATCGGGTGAGGTATTGCAGGCGGAAGCCTGCGACGCTGCAGCGGCGCTCGGCGGCGTCTGGAGCGGCCGGATATGTGAACGACCCGCCCATGGCTCGACTCCAGATCGTCAGAGATGCAGCATTATATCGCAGAGCTCAGTTCTGGCAAAGGGCTGGCAAAACCGCGGCCGCTCCTCCTCAACAGCATCACACCAGCCGAAAACATGCGGCCCATATCAACCTTACTCATCTCTATTCCCCACTGCCCTGAACGAGAACTCAAACTGGTGCATGGGGTTTGCATGATGCATATGTCTCGAGCGAAGTCGGCATTAGCTTTATCGCCGTTTGCAATCCGAAGCCGTGCCGACACTGGCTTAAATATCCGCAAATATCCTGAATTTCCTCGACGGGTGCAACCGCACTGGCCCGGAGCCTCGCTCTGCTTGAGGACGGCGGCGTCAGGTGCTCCACTGAACTCAAGGACTTGATGCCACCGGTCCTCATTTCACGGCGCGTGCGCAGACTAATCGCAGCTTAACCCCACGGTCGGGAAAGGAACTGTATTGCGTCAGCCACTGCGAGCTCGCGCGCGGACTGTCCGACCAGCGTCGTCTCTCCTCGCCCCCCCCCCCCCCGCCCTCCTGCACTGGTGCGGCCAACGGCTGCCGGAGATCTGTGTGCTCGTGCTGCCGACAGCTGCTGAAGCTCTGCACTGGAGCTGCCTAAGCGTGCTGCGGTTCCGCACCGGTGCTGTTCAGAGTCGCTTACGCCTTCTGCACCCGGTGCCTACAGCGTGGTTTGGTGGATCGCGCACCGCACCTGGTTCAGCCAATCCGCCACCATGCGCGGCGTCGCGGCGCCTGGGGAGCCGATGCATTCCAAAGGAGAGACAAGCACTCACGTGTGTGAAGTGTACGCCTCATGGCTCACAAACCAAATGTCGGTGGCGTCATTCCACTCCCAGTCGTGACGTGCTGTCGCTCCACCACGCATCAGCGGCGCCCACTGGTCGTGGTCGACTTATGAAGCGAGCGGGGTCTCGAACAGTACGCTGAGCTCGACCCACGTGGCTTTTCGCACAAAGAGTGTCAACTAACCCGCGGCCTGTTGTCTGACCTAGCTGAAGGGCAGAGCGGGAGGCTTGTGGGCCGGAAGACGGGGTGGGTTACTTGTCAGCCGGAGGGTAGGGGTCACTGACCCGGAAGCTGCAGTGCACGCTTCCGCCAGCGGCTAGTCGCGATAGCGTCAGCCTGGTTCCGCGTGGGGAGGCAGCGAGGCACCAGACGTAACGGGAGGGGGAGCCGGCCTGGCGTCTGGCATGGAGAGGTGGGTGGAGGGGGATCTGTCTCGGGCAAAGAAGCGCAGGGCCTGTCGGGGCTCGCTGCGTTGTAGACAATGGTTCAACTGACGCTACCTCCATATATCAGGTGGATGAGGTCTTGTAACCTTTTTAGACATCCTTGTCATTGTCCTCTCGCCCAGCCCCCTATCAGGGTCAGTGCACATATCGCCTTATGAGAACTTGCACGTCGAAATGAAGGGCAGCGGGAACCGGGCCAGGGAGGCCTTATTCCATCGTGAGACCATGAGGCAGAGAACTGACGTGCCAGCATGCATTCTGTAATCCTTTAAGCCTTGAGTCATCCTGCAACTGTAGCGGCCGCAGTGGCCAGCCTGTGGTGCTGGAAATGTCAGAGTTCATGCGGCGCAGAGGAGACCATTGTCCGAATGTGCACATGGTTGAAGTTTAAACAAGATGGCGGCCCAAAAAAATTTCACAGACTTCTCTGCTGTGGGTCCGCACATGCATGTACAGGATTTTACGGAGGAGAGAGCACAATCAGCATCTTAGCAGCAACGATGGCAATAAATCGGACCAAACTTGGCTTTCAAGCACGTTTAATGCATGCAAACAATGATCTCAGGGAAGAGCGCATGCCCTTGTCAACCCCTCGTTAAACACGTCGCTGGGTACGTGTCACGCTTTAGTTGTAGGCCTGAACTCAACTCAGCTCCGTGGCAGGCAAGTGATGTCATGCACGTCTGTACAGACGACGCGAAAATAAACTTGGTGAGCAAGCGGTGGAGAAGAATTGATCAGGCGTCGTTCGTAGAATAGGTAAGCTTATCTCCGCGACTTAGTAGCAGATCATTCTCACCTCACGCAAACTAGCTCAGGATCGCAGCCACCGAAAGGACCGATCACCGACCCTGCGTGCGCTATCATCGTGTGGATCTGGCTGGGGTCATCGACACGGTCCCGTCGCTGTCACGAGCAGGCCGATCGGCACCTCGCCGCCATGCGCTCCGCCGATCCGCCAGCGTCTCCAGTGGCTATGACCCTCGCCGAGCCCGCGTCATCAGGCTGCAGGGGACAGGGGACAGTGTGCAGCCATCTCCGGGTGAGGAGTCTGAGGCTGCCGTGCCGCGCTGACTCCAGAGGACAGGGAGGACAGCGTGCAGCCGCCGCTGGGTGAGGAGTCTGAAGCTATGACTCTCGCCGAGCTCGAGCCGTCAGGCTGCAGAGGACAGGGAGGGCAGTGTGCAGCCGGCGCCGGGTGAGGAATCTGAGGCCGCCGTGGCGCGCTGACCCCAGAGAACAGGGAGGACAGTGTGCAGCCGGCGCCGGGTGAGAAGTCTGAGGCTGCCGTGGCGCGCTGACTCCAGAGAACAGGGAGGACAATGTGCAGCTGGCGCCGGGTCAGGAGTCTGAGGCTGTTGTGCCGCGCTACTCTGGCCACACCGACGAACTCTGCCGGATGTCTGCAGTTTACAGGCTAGCGGCAGGCGGCAGACTGGATCTGCCGTCTACTGTCTGACGTCTGCTGTCTGTTGTCTGCAGCCGAGGCGTAGGTCCTGCTGGTGGCGTAGTCTCCCTGATATTTACGGACATAGTTGAGGTGGCCAACAGTGCACCTTAGCTTTTGAGGACGTCTAGCTTTTTCATATATGATCAGAAGGCCCTCCCGGATGGCTGAGGCGGCTTGAAGGCAGCCAGGCTTAGTGAAACTATCCTAAGACTGTCCTAAGACTGCCAAACGTGGATCCATTCGGGTTTATGTACAGCTGATTTAGTATTGTTCATCTGGTTTAATTAATTTTTCCAATGTTGACACGTATCCGTGTTGATTTGTCCTTTTTGCGTTCTGTGCCATGTAGTTTCTTATTTACTCAAATATATTTGCACTGTTTTTTTCAGACAATTTACCATTTGGGCTGTTGTCCGTGACGACTCTCACGCATCAGACTTTTTCGCGTCATTTTCCTTCTGCTGCCTTTGCTAGTTGGTGGTTTTTCATTTTACCCCACGTCGCCCAACGGACTTCGAAGAGCTGGCGGTGGGAGCTCCGTTCATGGACCCACGCTGCGAACTTGCTACCGAACTCCGGTCACGTGATGGGCTCACTCCGTGCCGGTATGTGGGGTGAGAGGGTCGAGTGCCGGGTCAGCGACTCCATTGTGCGGATCTGGTCTTCTGCGGGATACGGCCCTGCACTGAGCGAAGCGACCACGGCCTGTAGCCAACACTCCTCCCGAAAATGGACAGTGACTCTGACAACAAGTATATTTGTGAGGACGTGCTCATCACTGTCTCATGGCAAAGACGAGCAACGGTTCGTTATGCGCGGGGAACAGGTCAGCGTCTTCTTCAGTAAAACGCTATACTATCTGGCATTGACCGCGTTGATAATGTGACGTCTAATGGTATGCTGCTGACAAATGGGGTTCCCAATAACTGCCACAGCTTTCACCATGAGGCCACGCCTGATCAAAGTCGGGCGGTTTCCCGACGTACAGTGCGATGTCTTTATAAGGACTGTCGCGTCAATGAGCCGTGTTGCGTCGTCAGCCCCATTCGGGTCATAATTGACGTTGTCAGGCGACGTACCCTGAATCCACAAAACAAAGAGTTTGATGACGACCGTTTTGCAAACATGAGATGATTGTGGTCTTGTCATATGCCACAGAAGCTCTCAAATTATTTGCTAGGCTGATGCAACAAGGCTTCAGGCTTGCTGCTTTCATAAAACTGGCAAATGTGGGAGTGATTTATGTTTGTCTTCGACCGCGGAAAGTTCTGGTGAGCTGTCTGCATCTGATGTGGTGGCTTGGAAGTTTGTGGCTGATCGAGTAATTCCCGCTCAGAAGTACCGACCATCGACAGCTGCTGATTGTCTCTGATTCCGCCGCAGCTGTAGCCGGCGCAGCTGCAGGACAGCATATAGGTCAACTACAGGTATACCCACCGATGAAAGAGCTTCAACCCCACAGAGAGAAGCATGCACGCACGTTTGAAAAAGGTAGTTTGTCTGTGTGGGGTTTATCGGCCGTTAGTGTCCGCACACAGCTGCGTTGTGATATATCGTCTTAAATAACCCATCCTGAGTCTTTTTTGTTGAACTGTGCAATATTTGCTCGACTTTAAAAAAGGGAGCGCTACGCACGTCGCCACACTCCTTTTATGGATGCCATGGTTTGCACTGGCCATGCTAGCGCACAGGAGCCGTGACGCAACTGGGATTCGAACCCGGGCCCCCACTGGTGAGTGCATGGTGCTTGCCACTTGATCACTACACTCCTGCTGTACTAACCCTTACCCGATGTCATTGTTTTTTACTATTTAGGTGCTTCCTGCGAAGCTCCTTATGACACCTGATTAGTAAAATAAGATTAGTAAGATAAGATTATGACACCTGATTAGTAAAGTAGACACCTGTAAAATGGGCTGAACTTTGACGCTTTGATAACTCCATGAAGTTGTTGCTTTCGACGCTGTTCAGACACGGTCACTTCCAAGTCCACACAGAGAAAGAAACAAAACAGACAAAAATAGATAAAAAAGACTAGAAAAGATACCTTGGCCGGTCGTCTTGTGCAGGTAAATATTTGCAGTGCGGCTAACACCGCGCCCTCTCACCCATAGGATCCAGGCGGAGCTTATTTATATTCGTATACGTTACTTGTTATTGCTTAGGCGCCGCCTCTGCGAAGCCTATCGAGATCCTACAGTAGTACTTAAACTGTGCAAGGCTACATTTATGATATTATTCAGAGCTTCGATGTTATGACAATCACGTAAACAACGATCATGGTGTTCCTAGTTTATTCTAAAGTTTGATCGCGACGCTTCGTTAACAAACAATGCGAGGTCGATTCAGCTTAATAAAGGCTCAGGGAATATCCATGAAAGTGCGATATTGGCTAGTATATCATTTGAGATGCGATTCCACACAGATGTTCTCTGGCGCTGTGCTGTTGAATACGCACCCGTGGAAACTACACGAAAACCACGGTTGGTAGACAGGTGTTGGGGGAGGGGGCTAGGGCTGGTCAGGCCGGCGGGGCGTAAACCTGACCTCTTACATTTGCTTTGGCGCCGATTTTAGTCCAAATAGGAAAAAGCGCACAAAATCATCCAAAAACAATATTAAGATGCATTCTATTGGCGGATGTTGAAGGCTAAGTTGTCAGTTCACATGGCCGGGCTGAATGATGCGTAGATGAATGGGGGATAAAAGGGGAACCGGGCGCGTCGTGCACTTGAATCATTTTATTCTCCCTGGGAAGAGCTTAGATTTGCGGTTTTAAAAGTATACCTTAGACTCCGTCAAGAACACCTGGAACATAATTACTTTTTCGTCTCGTCTTCGGCCGTGACGCTAAGGCTAAAACATCACCAAATTGAGAGAACCACCAGGTGGTACCCACTGCCCATTGGTACATTGTCACGACCAACATTCCGCAGAGTTGCTACAGCGTAAAGAAACCACTCCAGACAAAAAAAAAAACATGTGTCTCTGGAGTACGCCGCCACTCTGCGCAAACTGTAGCTAGAAATGATCCTTCGTTAGGCCCAATTCCCCACACCATTCAAAATCATGAAACTTAATCAGGAAAAATATCCTCCGCATTGCGAATACCCGCACGTGGAATACCGCTCCTTGCCTCGTGCCCACTGGGCCGGTGCTTCAGGGCTGCCGTGTCGTGTAACAATGTGGCGAGTCTCAGCAGCGCTGCAATGTCGACGAATGGCTGGCATTGCAGAGCTCCCGAGCGCGCGAACCTGCTCACCTTGCCTGCAGCGCGCCGCCGAGGCACGAGCCGCGACGGCCGATCCAGTCTCCGTAACCCGGGCGGATCTCGCACGCTCTGCAGTGCAGTGGATCTGTTTACGGGTCGGATCTCGCACGGCTCTGCAGTGCAGGTGGATCTCGTCACAGGGTGGAGGTATCGGTCTCTGCAGTGCAGTGGATCTCTTTACGAGACGGATCTCGCAGGCTCTTTAGTGCGGGGGATCTCGTCACCTGGCGGATCTCGCAATCTCTGCAATGCAGTGGATCTTTTTACGGGGCGGGATCTCGCAGTCTCTCTAGTGCAGTGAATCTCGCCACAGGATAAATCTCGCAGGTATCTGTATTAGAGCTGTTCTCCGGTTTAGGCAAATCCCGCAGTCTCTGCAGTCCAGTGACTCTCGTCCCTGGAAGGATCTTGCTGACCCGCGGTCCCGGCAGCTAGGACCCGCCAGATACCCTCGGTACGAGCGGTTTCAAATCCTTAATCCGCTTAAAAACTTTGTATTAACTAAACGTATACCACCCGAGTTCTCTTTGCCCTAATTACCCCTTCACCCATAACGCGCGTGCAAACACCCCACCGCCTTGCGCTCCTGATTGCAAATGCCCACCGTTGTTTGTGGGAGCTTCAGCGGGCCGTGTCTGATGACGCCTGCACCGGCGGGAGCTCCAGGTCTTGGTGTGTCGAGCGTGTTTTCAGCGCCCGCCCGCTGCCGGGGCTGGCTGCCGCTTTTCGGAGGCGGTCGGCTCTGTCTCGCTGGAACGGTCCTGTGGCCGACCGGTTCTCCTCTCATGGCAAATAGGGCTGCTATGGACCGCAGCACCGGGCCCTGTCATCCCTGGCAATCTGCAGGAGCGTCGCTGCACTGCCGGTCTCCGGCAGAGCCACAGCGGGAGTTTGTCCCGCCGGCAGAAATCAAAGTCCAGCTGGTGAAGCCCAACTGTAGTAGGAAAGACGCCTCAGAAGCAGCCGCAAGCCCGTTTACGTCCAAACATTATCAGTCATATGGTTGGTGTTAAACACCTCACTTTCCTCTCACCTCTCAGCGCAGAGTGTATTGTAAAGCCCCAATGACAACAAAGCCAGCTGAAGTCGAGCCTTCTGACGTCGACGACGACGACGAGATACTTACCGTTCACCTCCATTACCCTCGCCTTTCGATGCGCCGGTAGCTGCAGAACACCAGCGTCGGAGCTCATAACAGCAGCATTTATCGTGACGCGCTGGTGCCTCAGCGTTATTAGTTATGAGCTCTCCCACTGACAGCGATCGACCTTTAGGTTACCACGAGGTGCTGGTGAAACGTCATCCAGAAGACATTGGTATGTGCATATGGTGATGAGGCCAACTGAATTCCAACTGTTAGCTCGAGCCCATGAGCGCTGCTTGAAACGTTGAGCTTTGACAGTCTGACCGAGGTTTGGTCGATGGCGCCGTTAGATCAGCACCTCCTGTTATATTAAGGGTTTATTACTGCCAGCATAAGAACGCTTTACTGATATTGTTTCTGCTAGATTTTGATCTCGAGCAACAGAGTGCGTGGGTAGTGTTTAGTAATTACGGGCGAAGGCGCGAACCCAGGGAATCCTACAAAGAAAGTGAAAACTTCCAGCTTTAGCGATCCGACCGGACCGTGGCGCTCTCTTGAGACAAGTACCGATGCGACCACTGGTCACAACTGCATGCATTTTTATATATCAAGAACCGTGCTTTAAGAAAGGATGCCACATATCATTCGAGGTGTCTGCATGCACGCTGTTTCAACAGGCGTGGTTTGCTCGATGCAATGCAACACGCTTTTTTATTGGATGTTTTGCGTGTCGCGTGTGTTACGCAACACTTGGTTTTCGTCTGCAAATATGCTATAACTTTGCACGCACGGCAAGCATAACGCATATATGCTCCTTTCGACAGAATGCCAGGTGTGTAAAGGCCATATGAACGTTCACGGTAAATTGCGCTTCAAGCAATACACCACAAAGACAGAACGGTAATCGTAACGGATGCTTGTTTATGCGGGTCGCACCATTACAGCAGAAGAGAACCCAGGTGGAACCGGCAGAAGTTATCGACACATGAGGTGCACCATGAACATAGCATGTGTTCAGAACATAAACCTGTTCTAACAGCGACGCTTCAGTTTCCTCAAACATAACCCAAAACCTGCATAGAAAGGTAACGTAAAGCGTGGCAGGTCACAGTTTCAGCGTAGTACTACGCTTTATTGCCGGACATCGCCCGGCTGGACGCGGCAGCGAGTCTCGAGTCCTCTCACTGGCCAGTGTGACGTCATCAGGTCATGAGTCAGCCTGGCGTGCCGGGCGGCAAGCCGGGTTCGGCAGGACCGGATACAGGCGAGGACGCGACCGGTTACGGCCGAGGACGCGACCGACGCTTCTGGAAGGCTGAGCCCCCCCCCCCCCCCTCCCCCTCCCTTCTCTCTTCCTCGGCGAGCGTCTACGCCCGTTCTTGGCGGATGTTTGCAGCATCGTCGAGCTGTGAGCCCCGGGCATTCTGCCTGGACGGGCAGATCTGCCGTCCTGTCTGTATCGGATCGCCGCTCTCCAGTCCGAGCCGGTTGACCACTGTTTGGTCTGGGCAGGCCGACTGCTGACCCTCAGATCTGGAGGACCGCTGACCTGTCCGGACCAACTGCCTACTGTCCCGTCTGTACCAGCCAGCTGGTTACGCAATAAGGAACATCTACTTTGAAGAAAAAAAACCTTTGGGAAACATGCTGACCACCACCTGAGTATCAGTATCAGCATCAGCATATTGGAAGCCATACACATGGTGGCTATCACGGTTTCAGGTCGAGGTCACTTTCAAGTTACACACAGGTGCAGCACAAGCAGGCACACACAACAGGTATACAATCAAATACATGGGCAATAATACCCTAAAACTATACGAGCAATGCCCAAAGAGCTAAAACAGGTCCTTTAATACACTATGGCAGCGGTCAGTGGTCGGTAGTCAAAAATGACGTCACGCATGGCGGACTTGTATGCACCCAGTGTTGTGACATCACAGACGTTCGATGACAGGCGGCTCCAGGCAGCTGCGACTCGATGCAAAACGCCCTCTGCGTGGCGGTTAGCCGGTGTCTGCGCAGGTGCAGACTACCTCTGTTCGAGCCGCGCGCTTCACGGATGGAAACAGCGGCGCGTGGCACAGAAAAACGTGCGAACCTCGTGAGGCGCGCCTACTTTTTTTAGCGCCCTAAACACTGATCACGTCGTGGTGCACCAGCAACATCTCGGACCTCGGCCATCGAGGGGAAGTGAGAGCCGGAGTTTTATAATAGTACTTTTTGGAGTCGGCAATTACTTTTGCCTCAAAGCTGATTACTGTTTGAGTTTTGTGTAGCTGGCTCTCGGCTGGAGTGCTTGGTAAAGGCTTGTGCACAGCCAGCATCTCCCTTCGGCTGAAAGTATCTCGCTCCCCCTCATTAGTTCCTTTTGCCATCACTCTCGAGAACCGATCAAGTCCGTGCGAAGTGCTTCGCGCTAAAACTAATTACCAAACTCTGGCAGCTGCAACACTCAGGGACTGTTAAGTGTTTGATCACTCTGCGGGATTGACAGCAGTTATATTTGTCTTTCATTCAGCTGCTTAACACGAGGATACAGAACGTTATACCGCTCAGCACGTGCTTTGCTGTCAGCACGTGCTGACGCTGCGTCCCTTTTCTCAAGGGGAGGAAAGTGTGACTGGATCCGCTTGCATGAGCATGTCTGTGACGCTAGATCTCAGTGGACACGATGGCTCGATCAACCATGGAGCGTCAACGGAGCCGAGTGCCAGTAACTTGATCATGCACAAGTTGACCTAGCGCAGCACGGCGTGGCCCACGCTTGTGCCGGGTGGATTTGTGGTATAAAGTGATCGCGCTGGCTTCAGTTTTTAACGGAGAAGTTTTGATAGGAAATGGCTCATAGCAGACAAGGTTCGTATGCACGAGCTTCCCAGCACAGTGGTCATAAGCTGAAGATGACGGCTGGACCGTGGCTGGGTCCTGCTGATGGCTGGACCGTGGCTGGGTCCGGCTGACGGACCGTGGCTGGGTCCGGCTGACGGCTGGACCGTGGCTGGGTCCGGCTGACGGCTGGACCGTGGCTGGGTCCGGCTGACGGCTGGACCGTGGCTGGGTCCGGCTGACGGCTGGACCGTGGCTGGGTCCGGCTGACGGCTGGATCGTGGCTGTGTCCGGCTGACGGCTGGATCGTGGCTGGGTCCAGCTGCTGGCACGAATGGCCAGCCTTTGATGCATGCCCAATCCTGCCCCGTTCAAACTCGGTTCGCGCCGACCCAGACTTGGACCGTTCGTCCAGACTTGCATCGCCGATCCACGCTCAGACCGCCCATCCAGGCCGGATGACGTTGTGTCTGCGGGTCGGTGTACCCTGGCGACAGAGCGGTGACTATTTTTGACCGGATCTCATCCCACTAACCGTGCTCGTCCGAGCGTGCCAGCCGTGCAGCAGCTGATGGCAGCTGTGGTGGGCTGGAGCATGTGGTCAGGGGCGGGGCCAGGCGCGCCAGGGTGCCGGCCCCTGACGGCCGCGGAGGGCGGCGTCAGAGCACGGAACGCGAGCTTGGCCACTCGCAGGTAGCTGCCTAGAACTGGTGCCTGGGTGATATGGTGATGCAGCCAATTATGCGGCCACGTGTTGTGTGCCGGGAACAGATGTGAAGTAATTGTCGGCATGGTCAGCCTAAATGTCTTGCACGTCATGAGTCAAGGATATGAGGAACCAAACGGCACGCATCATGCTAAAAGCTCAGCGTAAAAGATAATCTCAAATTAACCGTAGCAGATGTTTGCACACAGGCGTAAAGCGCCCTTTTCACCAAACGCTCGTACTGCAGTATTGGTCCGATGGGAAGCAACAGATGCAGAGAACGGGGCCTCGCAGCATTTTAAGCAGCGGTGCCGCTGCCCACTGCAGCCGGCCGAAAACACAATGAAATGGAAAACACAACGTTGTGTAGTGCGGCGTCGGAAAGCACTGAAAGGTCTGCGCTGGTGTGTACAGAGACAACGGCAGCACACTTAGCCTCGTCGAGCCTCGGCCAGTTCGGCGGAACGCCCCCTGCCCGGTCTGTACCTCCATACTGGCTGGCCACCAGGCCTGTCACAGCGGACTGTGCCGGCCAGCTGGCTGGCCACCAGGCCTGCCACAGCGGAATGCGACGACCAGCTGACTGGCCACCAGGCCTGTCACAGCGGACTGTGCCGGCCAGCTGGCTGGCCACCAGGCCTGTCACAGCGGACTGTGCCGGCCAGCTGGCTGGCCACCAGGCCTGTCACAGCGGACTGTGCCGGCCAGCTGGCTGGCCACCAGGCCTGTCACAGTGGAATGCGACGACCAGCTGGCTGGCCACCAGGCCTGTCACAGCGGACTGTGCCGGCCAGCTGGCTGGCCACCAGGCCTGTCACAGCGGACTGTGCCGGCCAGCTGGCTGGCCACCAGGCCTGTCACAGCGGACTGCGCCGGTCAGCCGGCTGGCCACCAGGCCTGTCACAGCGGACTGTGCCGGCTGAGCCTGCGAGCGGACGGCGCGGCTCGCTGGCGCCCCTCGGGACTGCGCTCGTACACACGCGCCTGGCGCTAATATCCAGCAGCGGGGCGCGCGCCAGCGTCCGTGGCGCGTCGCCGGCGCGTCTGGCGCTCGGTAAGCTGCCGGAGCGGTCGCCCCGAGCGCTGTAGCCGCGGTTATTGGCGCGGGACGGGCCCATTGCTGGGCAGCAGGCACCGTCCCGACGGGCGTTGTTAGCGTCGGCCGACGCGCCGCACCGGCCTCGTTGCTGGATGGCGTCGTTAGTGCGTCGTTTTCGACGCGGCGGCGCGACGACGCGTTGCGCGATGTAGCGATGAATCGACTGTTTTTTGTTGTTGATTAGGCACGGCTGGCGTGTCATCCTGACACGTTCTTTCCTTTTATCGCAGCGAATGGCATAAAAAAATCATACTAGTTTTTAATGACGTCAGCGAACAGCACGTTTTAAGGACCAACGAAATACCATAGGCGCGCCATAGAAAAACGTGACATGGAGTAGATTTGTGCTAACTCGTCGATGGCGACTCAGTGCGTAACTAAACATCAGTTAGAGCAATTCAGGGTGATAAACATCCGCACTTAGGAAAGCCATGGAGATTATATTTCGGCTGGGAACGGTGATGGGTGCAGGCAGTAGCTGCGCAGCCCGGGTGCCATGAGAACGATCCTCCGATGGCATGAGCCCATCCGAGAAAGGGAGACTTCTCATCTGAGCAGATAGATGTGCGGCAATAAGGTCACTATGTTACGCCAAAACTCATGCTAATTCCTTCAGTCTCCTGACTGCAGTGCGGCTTAGGGATTAGTCTGAAATGATGCGATGTTGTATATAATATCCTCGATCAATATTTATGGCACACGAATTTCGGGTTAACATATGATTTTGATTTTCCATTCTACGGAGTAAATTCACACTGTGTATCTCAACACCAACGCTAAATGCACGGACGTTCAAAAGCAATGTTTGTTAACTGCTCCAGATTGCCTTGTCTTGAACTGATCACTGCGTGACCGCGTCCCCCGGAAGCGTTTCATGAGACGTGCGTCACCTGTCCCGATGTTCCCACTACGAGACCTAGGGACATGTTCATGGTCAGACATGCCGACCAAACGTGCGCCGAAGATGGTTCACAGCGTCAGCCCCCCTCTCCCCTCCCACCCCACATGTATCTCGCCCATCCTCAACTCATATCCCGTCTCCCGGAGCATCTTCGCTGCCACCTGCCGACGAAAGCCCCGCCTCTGACGGCCATGAGGTCCGCGGGCCTCCTTCACGGTCCCTGCCATGGCCGCCGCCGCTGGTCTCCCCACGGTCCCTGCTGTGGTCGCCGCCGTTGGTCCCCTTACGGTCCCTGCTGTGGCCGCCGCCGCCGCTGGTCTGCCCACGGTCCCTGCTGTGGCCGCCGCCGCTGACTGCCGGGCGCGGGCGCGGCGCTGGCGGCGAAGCCCGGCCACGCCCAAGTTGAGCTGCCGGCTTCGCGGGGCTCAGCGGTGCCGAAATGAACGGGCGCGTCCAATGAAGGCGGCGACTCGTGAAACGGCGGCGCCGGCGTTATTGCAGGCGAGCGGTCGCATCCCACGGTCCGTCACCTACACGCGTCAGCAGCCCACGGTCCGCCAGCTGCACGCGTCAGCAGCCCACGCCAAACGGCTTCAGCCCGGCACATGCCGGCTGCGCACAGCACCAGGTTGCTCCACACAGCATGAGCCCACTATGCACGGCACTACCCCACTCCACACAGCATGAGCTGATCACGCACAGCACCAGCCCACTCCACACAGCATGGTCTGATCACGCACGGCACCAGCCCACTCCACACAGCATGATCTGATCACGCACGGCACCAGCCCACTCCACACAGCATGAGCTCATCACGCACGGCACCAACCCACTCCACACAGCATAAGCTGAACACGCATGGTACTACGCGCTCCACTGGCCCCTTCCAAACGGTATGAACCGGCGACACATCGCGCCAGCCCACTCCACACGGCCCGTAGCGGCGCACGTGTCACCAGCACGCTCCCGCGGTATGAATCGCTTGACACTGAATCAGCCCACTCCGCACGACTTGAACCGACTGCACCTGGCACCAGCCCGCTCAACGCTTCACGAACTCGCGAGGCACTGCACCAATGCCATTATCAGGTGGTAATCTCGCGACACGCTATTACATCAATAGGCTGATGATGCTTCATCCGCTTGATGTTCCTGGAAGGCGCAGTAAGCCTTCCTCACACCGCACGCTTGGTCAGACGACCAGTTCCGCAGACACCTCACTGCACGGACGGTTTTGCAGCCGATCTGCACGCACAGCTCATCGCATCCATATTGCGGCACCAACGCGGACAGCTGAGGGCAGACTGATGGATGCCGTCACAGCGCGAGCAGCGAAGCTGCCTCAACACAAGCAGCTCGCCTTCAGCCGGTGCTGACGGCGATGGAAGCTGCCTCAATACGAGCAGCTCGCCCGCAGCCGGTGTTGACAGCGATGGAAGCTCGTTGCATTACGAGCAGCTCGCCCGCAGCCGCTGCTGACGGCGGTCTGCCACCTGAGGGCCGTGCCGAGACGCACGGAGCGAAAGGGCAGCAGGCGCAAACGCCCGAAGGACCACAGCGAAAGTCTTGGAGTTTGTCACGGCTGTTGTTGTACTATGTAGTGAAGGCATATCCGCCTGCAGTTCACTTGCGGAGATATCACGCGCTTTGAACATCTAGACCAGACCGGTAATTTGGTAGGTCATTCATAACCGTGACACTGGCTTTTAGGCACACGAACAAGCTGTACTGGCACTGTTAGAAGTGGTACAGCGGCTAGGGCGCTGGGCTCTGGACCTGTCGGTCTTGGGTTCGGCCCCTGCCAGGCCACCACCGCATCCCACATGATGCCAAGTAAAAACATCCATCTCGAAATGGCCCTGACAGTCGGTGAAACGTAAAGCCGCGATCGTCGTTATGATAATGGCGCCCTCGGTGTCCCTGTTGGCGTCTGAGGTGCTGAGGTCCTCCTATCAGCACCACCTGTGCCCCTGCAGCATCGCGTGCACTTGTGCACGGCCCAGACTAATGCGCACCTGCCGCCGTGCTCAGTCACGTGATAATGTATTCGTTTGTTTTCGTGACTAACTGTGCAAAGGTGTAAATGATCCACGTGGTACCACATAGCAGATGACGCCCGACGGAGGGCACTGCGTGCTATCCGAGATCGTATGCAGCCTGTGATATTGATGGTTGTGAAGCACTGACGTGCAATGTGGACTCGCCAGGTGTCGCGTGCAGTGTGGACTCATGCCGTGTGCAGTGTGGACTCGTTGGGTGCCGTGTGAAGTATGGATTTGCCAGGTGTCGTTCGCAATGTGGATTTGCAAAGTGTCGTGCGCAATGTAGATTCGTTTTGTGTGCAGTGAGGACTCGTCAAGTGCCGCGTGCAGTGTGGACTTGCCAGGTGTCGTGTGCAACGTTGCTTCGTGCCGTGTGCAGCATGGACCCGCCAGATGTCGTGAGCTGGATCCATACCGTGTACAGCGTGGACCCGCCAGGTGCCGTGCGCAATGTGGACTCGTGCCGTGTGCAGTGTGCATTCGCCAGGTGCGCGTGTGCAGTGTGGACTCACCAGTGGTATGTGTGTTTCGCGCCAGGTAACATGTGCAGTGTATGTTCCACCAGATACCATGTGTATGTGTGCGTGCGTGCGTATTGTCACCAGGCGGTGTACCCGGTTCCCAACTTTTTCACCAACTAGCTATTGCAAATAAGTCAACGACACATGCCTTAGATCTGCCGCCCTACAGAAGAAAAGCCCCTGTCGCATTTGGTACTATGCAGTTGTTTGCATCAGTTGGGTCAACTAGACGGAATATTTCATTCCACATGGTCTAAAGTTACATAAACAAATGCAGCATAAAATAGAAATAATGCGTTTTTCTTTGTATACCACGAGATAGCGCATACAGCACGAGATAAATAAACGGTGTGCCACAGCAGTGTTGTAATGGACGCTAATGCTGGAATTGCTGGTAGATTTCAGTTCCGACAAGTGTGACTGTCGGCTTAACCTCTGTCACTTCGGTGTTGTCCAGGCGTGTAAGAGCAAAGAAGCGACATGTGGATATATGCGCCCTGCGTCACACCTGGGTGTCGCGCACCAATCGCAAGATGCCACGTACTCGTTTTCACCCTGGGTGATTGCTTTCGAATCAGCTGAGAAATACACGCACCTGAATATGAGCTTGTATGTGCTGCACACAATAAGTGAGAAAAGGCATAAGCGCGAACTAATTTAGGCGGCGGGCTGAATGCGGAGCTTTGCACCTGCGACGCAACGTAAACAGAGTACGGCTTTACGCGTTCTCTTTATCGTATCATGCGCTCCATATGGAGTATGAAGAGCACACGTGTATTGAGCATGCATGAAGCGCACGCGGTGGATACAGGTTTGCTGTCGGCGTAAGTGGGATACCATTGATACGGACGCCTTTTGTAAGGCGCTGAAAGGTGAATGTACCCTATGGCCTTCGGAATTAAATAAAAGCATCCCTTCCGCTGGCCAAAATAGCATCCGTTAAAAGCATTTATGTCGTGGCTGGTAATCGCAAATTGATATACTCATCCAACTTCCTCATGAGGCTTTCTGTCCTTCGTCGTGTTTATTTTCTAAATGCCTTTCTACTGTATGTGAGCTTAACGGGACTGCATACTTAAACTGGTCTACTGAAAACGCGAGAGTTGATTGGACGGCATACTTAAACTGGTCTACTGAAAACGCGAGAGTGGATTGCTACGCTTTCCTTTTTTGAAACTTCTTGTTCCACAGTTCGTTGCGTTCTACTTCTTCGTCATTCGTGGAGGCTCTCTGGCACGTTGCATTCTGTTTGGCGTACGGCGCCTTTTGTTTCCCGATTTCTTGGAATGAGGGAGCCATTCGTGCCAGCCGCACCGGTCCCGCTCACCACGCCATTTTCCTCAACGAGTAGTTATGCTGTCATGGAACGCGCACGGAGTGTGTGTCCTTCATGCGCCTGACAGAGCCGCTCCTCCCACCCAGACAGCAGCTCGGCGCCCCTTCTCTGCATGAGACTCCAGCGCAGAGGTGCTCCTCATAGATGGGGCTCGGTCTGGAGGTACTCATCACTGTCGGCCTCATGGATGGGGCTCAGTCTGGAGATACTCATCACTGTCGGTCCTCATGGATGGGGCTCGGTCTGGAGGTGCTCATCACTGTCGGCCTCATGGATGGGGCTCGGTCTGGAGGCACTCATCACTGTCGGTCTCATGGATGGGCCTCGGTCTGGAGGTACTCATCACTGTCGGCCTCATGGATGGGCCTCGGTCTGGAGGTACCCATTACTGTCGGCCTCAGTCCGAAGGCGGTCTCCACTTCCAGGCTTCAGATCGGAGAACTCGTCTGTCGGTCTGGAGACACCCTCCACCGTAAGCCTCGGTCTGGAGACACCCTCCACCGTAAACATCGGTCCGGAGGCACCCTCACCGTAACCCTCGGTCTGGAGGCTTCCTCCACCGTCAGCTTCGGTGTGGACGCACTCCTCACACTCAGCTTCGGTGCGGCACGCGTGGTGTATTGACCTCCCCCCCCCCCCTCCACCGTCCCTCATCAGTGGGCTGGATGGGCGCCGGGGTGTACACAAACGACACACCATGGCTGGACGGATGAGCGGCCCCTCGACGCGCCGGCTGCGGCTGCGGCTGCTTGTTGATGGCCCGGCTGTATTGCTGCTGGCCAGACGCGTGCTCCGATGGCGTGCGTCTTCGGACACTCGTATTCTTGGTGGGCGTGCTGCTATTCACAGCATACAGGGAACCAGTGATATTTTGGTGCGAGACAGCAGGCTGTGAAGCACCCTCAACCTCTACTTAAAAACAAGTCCAGTTAACTAATGAAGGATCTAGCGAACAAGATGAAACATGCTCGCCTTTGCCGTTGCTTATTGCTGAAATCCCCACCTTTTCTATTAATGTAACGAGGCACTTCTGACCTTTTGAATTCTCTTGTTGGGACACACCGATTGACGTATGGCCCATATCGCTATAATCACCAGGCGCTTTTCAACGCTTAAAGTTTGGCAGCGATATCGAAGAAGAGAAGGACCTAGAAGGCATGCTCCTATTCAGTTTCAGTGAAACATCGAGCAATGTGAATTATGAAATAGTTCTTGCTGATAAACTTGATATGCTTCACTTCATTTTAATTGCGTTAAAAAACGATATCCGACTTAGAATTTAATACGAAGCATGGCATAGCATGAAATCATGGATAAGCGGGAGTCATCGACAGCTGAAGAAGATTGATCGCATTTCCTATGTCCTTGTGTATCCTGGGAAGAGAATGAAGTGTTTCTGATGGAAGCTGCATATCACAGGGAAGGGATTTACCTTTGTTTATTGCACGCGTGTGACTATTCGGCTACAAATTTTGACATTTTAATTACTGTGGTCTTGAACGGCATCTGCTTTTCGTGGATGGCTATATTTTGTGATTGCTAATAGGATTATATATAATGTTATATTGTAATTAATTATTATATCTATTCATTTTTATATTTTTAGTTATACATATTAATTAATGAATAATAATTATATCAAATATAAAAAGATTCTGAGTAACAAAAAGATAAGATGGCTACTATGTTACTTATCATAACATCATATTTTGGCATGTGATGTTTCATTTGCGACATTTCATCTTTTTTTCGGAAGCCAATTTCTTAATATTTAGGCAGCGCACAAATGCACGGCAAAAAACAGTTGTTCACGTATATTCCTGCGTTGTTCGGTGTGAAGGCACATATCAACTATTTATCGCAATGCAGAGTACATGGTTCAACTGGGCGTAAAGGAATGAGGCGTAAAAAAAATACGGTCATACCTATCAGCGGTGCACACGACCGCCTACTCGCGTATGTAGGCACCACAGCATGGGTGGCTTGGCTGGGTGTGTTGAGAAAAAGCGTATTAAGAAAAACATAGTGAAACCTATGAACGGAGCACATAAACGCGTACCCGCAACTAAGCTGACCTTCACTTACGTACGACGCACGGCCTCAATACGTTAAGCCATTGAAGCCGTAGCGCATGATCTTGGCGGTAGCTGAAGCATGCGACTGTTGCCCGACATCTCCGACGGCAAGAACTGCACTCTGGGTCGCAGTGCCCGCGCGCTGTCCGGCGCACTTCACGACGCCCACTCACTCGCACTTCCACTCCCAACGCCGAACACTCGGCCAGCCACTCCGCCGACACTCCAGCTCTCAGGCGCCTGAAGTGTGCGGCGCGGCCGCCCGGGTCTTCGATACACCCGGCGACGGACGGCGCGTCCGCCCGGGTCATCGGTACACCCGGCGGCCGGACGGCGCACCCGCCCTGATCATCGGTACACCCAGCGGCCGGGCAGCGCGCCCGGCCGGGTCATCCGTACGGCCGGCGGCAGGGCGGCCCGCTGATGAAGGCCTCTCGACCGCCGGACGGGTCTGATTGCTGCTGAGCGGTCCCTCTAAAGCGCCCGGCGAGACGAGCCTGCGAATGCCACCCGGGGGAGAGGGGGAGGGGACGGGAACAGTGGCGTGGACCGGACCGGACGGCCCGATTAAGTTCAAGATAGGCTGGTTGCAGAGATAACGTGTTTGAGAGTGAAGCAGTCCATTCCAGGTCGGGATAATCTGAAGGAGGGGGGGGGGGGGGAGCAAGGCCTGCCCTGTCGGGCCGAGCAGCCTGCTCTGTCGGGAAGGGCAGCCCGACCTGTCGTATAGAACAGTCTGTCCTGTCGGGCAGAGCAGCCCCCCCCCCCCCCTGCCGTATAGAACAGCCTGCCCTGTCGGGCAGAGCAGCCGATTGGAGGGCCAGCATGGTGAATAAGGAGGGCGATAGAGGGCCTATGTACCCCACAAATCCACATGACGCTCCCTCCCTTGGCGCTAGAGAAAATAGCATTGTGTTGACAGATTGTTTCCAGATCAGAATAGCGATACAGCATTAACACCGGTTTTCAAAAGTGCTGACCGTTGGCTCAAGCCTGCCACCGGTTCTGAAGCTTACGTTTTTCAAGCGATTTTTCAAAAAGCCAAACAATCCGTTTGATCTTAGTAGCACTTCCGTATTTTGTGTGCTTGCTTTGCGATTTCAAAGGAAGAAGGGCGCACGACCTGCTGTAACAAACATTTTGTTAGCAAACCCAACAAAACGGGTGTCATGCTGCCTACAGCTGACTACGACCCTTGTTGTTAACATGCATACATGGTATGCCTCGGATGAAAAAAAAACACTTTAACAAAGAGGAGCTTTTAGTTGGAAATGAAACATTTAGTCGGAGCATTTAGTTGGAACATTTAATCGGAACATTTAGTAGGAACATTTAGTAGGAAGTAAGGCAGGAACCACGCGGAATTCCATTGATAAAGCGTCGGTGAATTCTTCGTTGTGGCCCACCCAGAGGCATGTCTGATCATATTGAATGGAACGGACCCTGATGCAAATTACCCGTAGGTGAAAATGCATTTCGTTTTCTTGTGAAATAGATTCCTTGCATCATTATGCAGGAAGTTGTTCATCACAACAATACAAATCTGAAATAATTAGCACTGATAGAAGGCGGTTATGGGGTTGCCAAGTGTGCTAGGTTTCAAAGACAGTCATGCAAAGGGTGTTTTCCAACACTTTCCGATCGACTGGGCACCGTTACCGTCATGCCTCTGCGTTTCGAAAACACTTGTTAGTTTCGACATTTTATTTGGAAACCTCAAATTAATTGGCAATGGAGTTAGGGTGCCTGGGCCTCCACTGTCCAATATTTTGTCACTAATAGCTTTGTTTGTAGACAGGGCGCTTGGTCGAGCTTGGATTCCAACGCCGGTTGTTCAGTAATAGTGCAGAAAGTTGGCGACGAAACGAAACCTTGGGCGCACTTAATGCGACTGATAAAATTGATATCGATCGCCGTGAATGGCTTCTGTTTGGACAGCTGGTGTTATAACTATAGCTACGGCTGCGTTTCTGTAAAGTACATAGAAAACTACAGCCTTGTGGATTTACGCCCAGCCTTCAAGAAGCACGTCGACCAGCAGCCGCAGTGGTCTGCGGCGCCGTACTTCCAGCCGGCGAAGAAAGACGCGTCACAAACATCACAGCCTCTGGATGGTACATGCGTCTGCGAGGTGAACCGAAGCGCACTGGCTGACAAGTTCTTTGGATTCGAACTGTGCCAGAGATGGACCATGGACATGGATTCTTAGTGTCACACAAGCTGCATTTAGCTTAGTTTCCATCAAACAAGGGATATATACTGGTGCGTCACGGCAGTTATCGAGTGGACTGCTTGCTTATTACAGATTATTTTTTGACGTCGCCCGCATCACGGAACAATGCGTTTTCAACAGAACATGTCCAGCCTCCGTAGTCAGTGGAAATATTTGGGATATGACGTTCAACATTACAGAGAATGAAGCACATGGCAGTACGATCGCGCGGACTGTGCGGTTGCTGAACCTCACAAACAGAGTTTGGCCACTGATCAGCAGCCAGCAGACGCTGCTGCGCTCTGCACGCACCGCCAATGCAGATGTGCCAATCCTTTTGAACGCTGAGTATGTGACTGACCCCGCCCGCCCATCTGCCTCCGCCACTTGAGCGGGTGCGTGGGCTACCACTTGACCCCGCGGCGAGGCGGCTGAATAGTGTACTGCGCAGCGAGCCGAGGCAGCTGGACACTGCAGCGATCCTCTCCACCCAGCAGCGCGGGACTCGTCCCGCTCGCGTTGGGCCCTCACTGTTACAGGGCGAGACAGTAGACGCTTCAGTTGGCGTTGTCGAGCGAGTGAGGCAGCGGGGCGACACAGCACGCTGCGCTGCTGTCGACTGCAAACATCGTAGCTGAGCTTCTGCAGTGTAAATCCCACTGTTCTCCGGACCAGGTTGTAGCGTGCGTCTCACACATGTGATGGAAGCCCTGATCAGGAGCGGGCCCATGACGACCACTCACCATGACCGCGTCAGCCCGCTTTTGGGGCCCAGCTGACCCGACCCCTCCCCTTCCCCTCCCCTTCCCCTCCCCTACCCGGCGATGGTCCGGTCGCCGTCCATCGCTCGTATGCACCGCCGTGATTGGCGCGGTCCCGCGGGCGGCAGTGTCCAGAGCTCGTATGTACCAGCCGTGTTGGCGCGCTCTCGCGGGCGGCATTGTCCAGAGCTCGTATTTATCGCCGTGTTGGCGCGGTCCCGCGGGAGACGGTGTCCAGAGCTTCAGAGCTTGCCACGTTCAGGCTGCCGACGTAGGTCGCTTTCACTTCATGCGCTCCCGTCCTGGAATCATCTGGCGCCAGCTATCGCGCCTCTCTGAGCACAGCCGGGTTTATTAGAGAGCTTAACCAATGCGCTGACTATGAGCTTTACAACGCGGCTGTTTGGATGGTTTTTGCTCTGTTTTTCTACTGCTCTCATTGAGTCATTGTCCATTGTCCAGTCGGCATTGTCCAGAGCTCGTATTTATCGCCGTGTTGGCGCGGTCCCGCGGGAGACGGTGTCCAGAGCTTCAGAGCTTGCCACGTTCAGGCTGCCGACGTAGGTCGCTTTCACTTCATGCGCTCCCGTCCTGGAATCATCTGGCGCCAGCTATCGCGCCTCTCTGAGCACAGCCGGGTTTATTAGAGAGCTTAACCAATGCGCTGACTATGAGCTTTACACGCGGCTGTTTGGATGGTTTTTGTTCTGTTTTCTACTGCTCCATTGAGTTTGTGCTGTCTTTGTATGTATACGTTTAAAATGGATCGAATCAAACGAATGCATGCAAGAAATGGCCGCTGATAATGACAAAATAAAGCGGGATAGTAGTCGCAACTTAGTTGTAGATAGGGGCTCAAAAAGAGGAAATTAGATGCAACTGTTTCCGGATGTACACTAACGGATGTGTTTCTTGACCCATTTTCCTCGTAGAGACGGGTTTTTAGCCCCTCTCCCTATCTAAATAGGGAATTACACTGGCGTGAAAAGATATCACCGAGTATCCAAAATCATGTCATTATCGGGATGCGTTAAACAAAGTTCGGCTCGTCATGGTAGCTCTGCCTGGTGTGAATCGTGTACCGCTATACCCCACTGCCAATGTCATGACGTGTATGTTGGCACGTCCGCGGCTGTCTCTTCTGGGCAGCGAGGGATGACGTTGTTGGGTGGATTTCCCGTTTGTGGCCGGACATCTTTTGAACACTTGACCATACCCAGCAACGTGCACCACTACCGGTTACCAGAGATTAGCTGTTTGAATTCTAAGACGTGCTGTTTGTATGCCTTGGATGAGAGAGAGCACTATGTGCCGTGCCAGTACCAGCTGCCATTGGACATCAAGTCATGATGGCGACATTGCCGAACTGAAAAGGAGGCGCACACGATAATCTCGTCCCTCGTTGACCCCGGCGGACTCTGATCTGCACTTGTAAGTATCCACCAGACCCAGTCGTTGAATGCAAGGAACTGATAGACACTCACGATCCCTCAAAGAAGCCTCAACAAAGAAGCCTCAAAGAAGCCTCAACAAAGCCTAGAATACGACAGCGGCTGGAAGCGAGCGCCGTAGCAAGCGTTGGATTCCAGCTACCACCGCCCGCGATCCCTGCCGTCCCAGCCTCGCTGTGCACACATTCGACGGCGACAGCTGCTGGCTGCCGCTGTTTGCCGACGTGTGGCGCATTGAGCAATCGTTCATCCCGCCGTGCTTAACGCTCCGTGCACGACCCGGCGGCCTCGAACGTATCCGTGCAAATACGTGCACAGAAGCGAGGGGCTCCACGCGGTCGCCGGCTGACCGTGACACGTGACGCGCCCGCCACGTTGGACGTCGGGCGGGACGGCTGGGCGACGCGGGGAGTGCCGGGAGGGTGGGGTGACGCGGGAATGTCATGGAGTCTCACCGAGGCGTAGGATAACTCCGGGAATGTGAGGGAGTCCCACCGGGGGTGCAGGGTGACGCTGGAGATGTCAGGGAGTCGCACTGGAGTGCAGAGTGCCGCGAGAGGTGTCAGGGAGTCACACTGGGGTGCGGAGTTCCGTGGGAGGTGTCAGGGAGTCGCGCTGGAGTGCAGAGTGTCGCAGGAGGTGTCAGGGGGTCGCACTGGAGTCCGGAGTGCCGCGGGAGGTGTCAGGGAGTCCTGTCACCCCGATACCCTCACTCATAGACGGTCAAAAGATACGCTTTCGGCTACATGGGCGCTGCTGCCGGACGAGACGATGTACGGCCGATACCTGAGGTCGATGATGAAAATCATTTAGGCCTAAGAAGCGCTCCAACTGCATGGTTCTATGGAGCCCTTGCTCAGCGGGGAGTATCAGGCGCAGAGGTTTATTAGGACTACAGTTTAAACCACGAGAGTTAACCACGCTAGGAGACCTAGAGTGGCGGTTATAACCAGGCCCAGGACCTGCAAACTGTGCTGGTCGTGACCCTTCCACTGCAGCGATGCAAACCATGGGACAATTCGTAGCTAATATGTGAGCCAATTCGCTGAAGCGAGTTATGTCATGCCATGCCACCCTGTTCGGCTGACAACGTTTTTGCTCGTCTGGGAGGTACGGCCGTGTCCGGTGCGACCGAAAGTTACAGCACATGTCGTTCTCCATTTAGCGATTAGACCTTATTTCTGATCTTTGGATTTGACAGTTCAGCGCTCGCCGTAACTGGAAGTCGATGGCTTCAATGAGCCACTGCCGGAGTCTTTGAAGATAATGGGTCATTTGGGTAAACTGAGCTAGCTGCTCCGCAAGTTGCGTGATTTCCTTCTAGAACTTCAGGCATCTATATTTTTGCCAGCCGTACGTTCTCTCTGCCACATATCGCCTGGGTAGTCTTGAATTTAACTTGGCGTCGTTAGGGTAAAAAAATTAGAAAAAGTGAAAACATCTATGCCATCAATTAGTAAAGAGGAAGCTGATAGGACGTGAATCCAGTGCATGAACTGCGAAAAGCAGCCTATGCAAAAGAAACCCTTAGTAAGTTTTACGAACGCTTGAAATAACGCACATTCAAATGTTTCCACCATAAAACCGCGCACCACTTGTGATCAGCAAGTGCTAGAAGCTCTGGGCAGCCCCACAGCCTGAACACACCTGCCGAAAACAGCAGCATGGCTGAGCCAATGCATCCTACGATGCTCGCATGCAACCGCCTAGATCACACTCAGACTCAGATGCAAATCCCTAGAATACAGTCAAACTCGGATGCACACCCCAGATCACACTCAGATTTGGGTGCACACCCCAGATCACACTCAGATTTGGGTGCACACCCCAGATCACACTCAGATTTGGGTGCACACCCCAGATCACACTCAGATTTGGGTGCACATCCCAGATCACACTCAGATTTGGGTGCACACCCCAGATCACACTCAGATTTGGGTGCACATCCCAGATCACACTCAGATTTGGGTGCACACCCCAGATCACACTCAGATTTGGGTGCACATCCCGGATTACAGTCAGACTCGGCTGCATACCCCTAGATCACAGTCACTCGGATGCACACCCCTAGATCACAGTCACTCGGATGCACACCCCTAGATCACAGTCACTCGGATGCACACCCCTAGATCACAGTCACTCGGATGCACACCCCTAGATCACAGTCACTCGGATGCACACCCCTAGATCACAGTCACTCGGATGCACACCCCTAGATCACAGCCACTCGGATGCACACCCCTAGATCACAGCCACTCGGATGCACACCCCTAGATCACAGTCACTCGGATGCACACCCCTAGATCACAGTCACTCGGATGCACACCCCTAGATCACAGTCACTCGGATGCACACCCCTAGATCACAGTCACTCGGATGCACACCCCTAGATCACAGCCACTCGGATGCACACCCCTAGATCACAGCCACTCGGATGCACACCCCTAGATCACAGTCACTCGGATGCACACCCCTAGATCACAGTCACTCGGATGCACACCCCTAGATCACAGTCACTCGGATGCACACCCCTAGATCACAGCCACTCGGATGCACACCCCTAGATCACAGTCACTCGGATGCACACCCTAATCACAGCCACTCGGATGCACACCCCTAGATCACAGTCCCTCGGATGCCCACCCCTAGATCACAGTCACTCAGATGCACACCCCTAGATCACAGTCACTCGGATGCACACCCCTAGATCACAGTCACTCAGATGCACACCCCTAGATCACAGTCACCCTCAGATGCTGGCATGGGGGGGCCGCCCAGTGGCGGGAGGGCCCCAGCCCTCCGATAAGACCGGCTCAGCCGCTGTGCCTGCACCTGCAGTCAGCGGCGCGGCGGCCGGGGGCGGCGAGCACGGCAGCACGGCAGCACGGCGGCACGGCGGCCGGGGCGCACGCCATCGCGACGCCGCCAGACCCGGGCGTCGCCGCCGGGCGGGCGCCGCCCAGCCGGCCGGCCACAACTGCGCAGATTCGGCGACCGTGCAGGCGGGCCGACCCGGACGGCCAAACGTGTTCGGGACGGCGGCGCGGGTGGAGGCAGAGTGAAGAGGCCGGGGAGAGGGAGGGGAGCGGGGGGCCGGTGTATGACAGCCGGAGCCATCTGTTGATCTGCAGTCCGGTCTTTGGCTGTAGGTTGAGTTCAGAGGGCGCGGTACCTTGACGTGATATAGTGCGAGGAATTTCATCAGTGGGTCTCGCGGAAGGAATTAAAAAGAACTATGAAACCATAAAAGTACTCTGAATTTTGAATGCATGGCATGAAAGGCGAGCAGCTTTACCCATGCTTTACCGATATGGTATGATCAAACTGGGGCAGCATTCTCGTTTTGCTCCCTAGTTTACTTTGCGTCATTCCGATGTCATCCTTGCGAAAAACTGCAACAACTTAAACCCCTTCAGTAAAATAATATTTCCTGACCCGGAAAGTTGCATCTGTTTCACTATTAACAGCCAGTCTACGAAAATGTGTAGAGCACCTGGTAAACGCCTCCCAAATTTCCACTTATTTAAACACAGCTGCAAATGCAACACGCCGATAGTGCAGCAAGTTACTAATATATCGGGCGCCATTATTCGTCTGAAGCAGTCTGTAACTGTGCAAAAGCTCTGTAGGTCCAAAAGTCTGCATAAAAAGAGAGGTAAGGAAAAGCCACTGAGTTTAAAACCATTTGAACAGTTCAATAAATAAAGCCGGACAACCGGCTTTTCCTGCGGTATATAATCTTATATACAGATATGATAATTATATTGTAGCAATACCAAAATAATGCAGAAATATATATATATATATATATATATATATATATATATATATATATATATATATCTCTCTCTCTCTCTCTCTCTCTCTCTCTCTCTCTCTCTATATATATATATATATATATATATGTATATTATAATACATGAATAATCATATTATAAAGGACCTCTGTCCTTCATTCCCATTCCTGCACGAACATAGTTTTAAGAAAGCTTGTATAGTTGGGGTTGAAGCGCTCCCTGTTATAAAGTTTGTCGGCACGCATTCCAAGTACGCTTTGCATGGCATGGTGTGTGCTTTTTGGGAGTCAAGGTAGACGGCTCATTGACGGAGTCCGCCTAGCACCCGATAACAAACCTCGTTGCCCCGTTGTCTCGTCGCCCACACGTCTCGTGGGTGTCAGCCGACTCCATGCGAGTGTTGTGCGCCGCGGGCTGGGAAGGCTGTATGGGCCATGATCAGGAGAGGAATACGTTAGAGCCGATGCTGTGCTGCAGGGAGCCTTCAGATTGTTGAAGGGACTGGACCATGTGCCAGAGTCCGAAACCCGTATGCTCCGTTTAGCCCACATGTGGAGTCACCTTGGGTTATCTTCAAATGACGCTTGCTCGCCTATTAAATTACTAAACTATGCATTCGCGCCGTTCTTTGGTTCCGTGCTATGGCATAAATTTCACTCATAGTATGTGCCGAAGAGTACGTAAATGCACCCCTTAACAGGCTTAATATTAGTTTTATCTTGTCACCTCTTAGTGCGTTGGGTCCGGTCTGAGTCTCTTTGCTATGTAAATGAGCTAGCCTGGTCTTGAGATGAGCTCCACGTGCACTGGCTGAGCTGGGCCGGCCTCGCGCCTGACGAGCCACGAGATACGCTGCGCGAGCGCCGCAAGCCTGTGCTGCCACCGGGCACAGTGTCTCCCTCGAGCCGTCAGTGATGTCACCGGCCGCGCTCGGCCCGGGCGCGGTCCCGAGCACGTGAGGCACCCCGCCGCGCCGGTGTCCGCCACAGCTGCCGGTGACAGGTCTGGCGCCGTGTGGGCGGCAGCGGCCTCGCGCCGACGCGTCTGCCGCCGCCGGCGTCACACGCCAGGTCTGCTGACCTGCGCGTGACGGGGGCGTGACGGGGCGCGACGGCCGGTCGATGGCGCGACCTTTGTGGCCGCGCCGCCGGAAGGCCGCCCAGTCGAGAGCGATGTGACGCCGGCGTGCCCGAAATGGCGGCCACCTCGCTCCAGGGCGTCGTTTGACGGCGCGTGAGACGGACGGCCGGCGTCGCCCGGGTCCGAGGGCTCGCCGGTGAGCGGTGGCCTGTGGCGTGGAGCAACGCCGCCTGCAGCCGTGCCGATAACCAGAGAACGCGAGCGCCAGCCCTGCAGCCCGCATGCCGCCAGAGCCCGGCCAGGCGAGGGTGGCGGCGATCGATGTCCTGCAGCCTCCGCAGCTGGCCCGGTCGTCTCCACGGCACGGCTGCAGCCGAGAGGTGATGGCCTGAAAACCAATCAGATTTGGTTGAAATGCCGCGCCCGCCAACGCCAGGGAGAGGTGTTTGCTTGCGGGCAAAACGAAGCCAATAAAGAGCGCATTTCGGGGCGTACAAACATGTCCTCAGAAAGCGCAGAACGAGGTAGTGGACTGTCTGCTTTCCGTTTATGAGTAAAACCCAAAAAGAAAACACTATTGAATGCCTTTTCCTTCGAGTCTGAACATTTCGAGCACCAAGCCAATCGTAGACAAGAGTGGCGATATGGACGGGAGCTTCGCAAAAATGGATAGAATTAGTTCCTGATCAGCATAGCATATAACAAAAAGTGTTCATCCAATGACATGGAGGCCATTGTGGTTCCACGAAAAGCATGTTTTTTTTTATTTTTTAGCAAAAAGCTGTCGAATCGTGGTCAAAGCTAAGTGAATGAAATAATTATGACGTTCTTTATTACAATGTCGTATTGCAGAGGCTTTCTATGCTTACTACAATATGGTGGCGTGTTTTCCTCGTCCCAGCCTGCCCGTATTGAACAGAAGTCAGCTTACGGTTTTTGAAGAAGTTCATCACCGCTATTTCCGAGTTGCGAATGTTCGTCTGCGAACAGAAGTACTCAGATACCCGGCGTTTTATCAAATGAGACACCGGGACAGCGCAGCTTTATGACGTGATAATTTACCTGACGACCGGACGAGCTACTAACGTACGGGCCTCAACTCACCCCACAAAAAAACTGCACCAGCTTACATAAAATTCCGTTGCTATGACAGCGACAAATGCGATGCTATCAGCCTCCCATGGGCTGCCCTTGATCACCAGACATTCACAATTTATGGTTGGGCTTTCTTGATGCGTCAACCATGGTAGCGTGCTTGGAAAAAGGTAGCATCATTTGACTTCCAGAACGCAAATATTTTTCACCAATATCACGTTCGAATGCACGGGCAGTTTGCATGGCAAATTTACCGTGTGCCACGTTAGCTGCCGGTGAGGACAAAGTGTAGGCCACCACAGCACCGGCGGCGGCTTACGTTTCGCCCCAGGCAGCGGCCGTGTTCCCACGCTGACGCTGACAGGGTATTCTCGCGCCGAAGAGTGGAGCCCGCGGCGGCCTGAAATATCGGCGCCGCCTCCCGCGGAGGAGCCGTCCGGTGTCAGCGGCTCTGGCCCGACCTCAGGAAGGATGGGGGGGGGGGAGGGGGGAGGGGGGGGGCTGACGCCACTGAGTCTCCGGGCTAGACACCGGGGCTGGACCGCGTACGGCCATTCATACCTGAACACTGGGCAGCCTTCGGGACTTTTCGTCGCTGTTAGCCAAAGCGCCATAACAAAGAGCAATAATTGGCGCAACATCGTGTCTCGCCATCGTCAGAAGAATTGTCTGCCTCACTCGCATATCTCCTGAGAAGCTACTAAGGCCTATGTTTTTCACTCTCAATGATTCCAGCTGACTATCAAGTTCATAGGTTGTGAAGTTTTGTGTTTTTTTGCCAGCCATTCCCTGATATTCATTATTACTGCAACGCACTGGTAACAATGTTGCATACTTAAGTGCAGCCGCAGCAAAAGCCCGTGCCAGTTGGGGGGGGGGGGGGGGCGATTGCAAACATTTTGATTATTTCCTCCCAGTTTAATCCCATAATGCCGACGATAAACTTTCAGAAAGTTCTAGACGCGCCCCACTCCCTTGCTCCGGTCACCCCACGACTGCCCACGCGTTCCCACAATCTCACAAGTTCGTTTTTGCCCTTTCAGAGTCTGAAGATGGCCATTTTGGACTGTGGACGATGTGCTCGCGGAGTCGAGCGCAGCTCAGATGTGGCGGCCGCGTCTCCCGACTCCGGCTATCAGGTAACCGGACTACCGGCGCTAATGACCAGCTTTGCAAGCCGCGTGTCCGGACTGTCACTGCTGGTCATTGCACCCAATATGCTGTAATTAATCGCTGAATGTGTAAAGCAACCCCTGTGCTGCATTTATTGTTAAATAGCTGAGCGTGTCTCCGTTTGTCCGACTGACCGCAGCTTTTCGATGGATTCTTTTCATCCATACTTCCACCGGTTAACTCTGTCAATGTAAGACTTCCCGCAAAGTGATGTCTATTTGCGCAGTTGGGCTGCGCATGCCTCAGCTCTGCAAAATTACATCAAGGTCGGTGGAATATCACGTTATACTCCTAATACCATTTGTATATCAGGAAGTCCTGGTGAGTGATTTACTAGGTATGGAGTAGTCTCTTTAGCTGCCGCTCAGTTCATCTCGACACAGATTGGTCAGCAGTGAGGGCCGTGTACCAGCCGGAGATTCCTAGTTTCGTGAGCTCTCAGACACCTCCTGTGCGCTGTGTCCAGACCATGGTGCCGACCAGGCCAATCGGCTCGGCTCAGATCAGACCAGTTTAAGAAGGACTGGGGGTGGAGCGAGGCAGACGGTGCCGACCAGGCCAACAGGCCAAACTCGGCTCAGATCAGACCAGTTTAAGGAGGACTGGGGTGGAGGGAGGCAGACGGTGCCGACCGGGCCAATAGGCCAAACTCGGCTCAGATCAGACCAGTTTAAAGAGGACATCAGACCAGTTTAAGGAGGACTGGGGTGGAGGGAGGCAGACGGTGCCGACCAGGCCAATAGGCCAAACTCGGCTCAGATCAGGCCAGTTTAAGGAGGACTGGGGGTGGAGGGAAGCAGACGGTGCCGACCAGGCCAACAGGCCAAATTCGGCTCAGATCAGACTAGTTTAAGGAGAACTAAAGAGTTTAAGGAGGACAGTGAAGGAAGGCAGCGATGGGACAAATGTGAATAACAAGAGGGCACAACAGGTAAATTGTCCGCGATCCACACACATATGTGTGCACCAGTCCCCATCTCAGAGGTCAAGCCTCAGAGAGGCGGCGGAGATGCGGCTGAGATGTGGCGGAGGACGGAACAGGCGTCACGGCGAACAGGCGAACCTGCGTCGTGCAAAAGGGTGGCCTCGCTGTCGGCGGTCGGCAGTGGCTGACGAAACAGCCGGCGCCGTCCGGAGGGCAAATCGGCCCGTCGGTCATCTAGTGTGCTTGAGCCGGGCCCAAGTCCGCTAACGAAGTTTCGTTTGCGCACGCCGCGTGTCCTAGTCAGAACCAGCGGCACTCAGAGCCGGGGCCCGCCATCGGCCCGCTCAGTGCCCGCGGTGCTCAGAGTCGGGGCCCGCCATTGGCCGCTCAGTGCCGCGGTGCTCATTGACGCTGGTGCTCAGAGCCGGGGCCCGCCATCGGCCGCTCAGTGCCGCAGCACTCAGAGCCGGGGCCCGCCATCGGCCGCTCAGTGCCGCGGTGCTCAGTGACGCGGTGCTCAGAGC
>NW_023596136.1:35541782-35556782 GCF_011947565.3 Pollicipes pollicipes
CTCTTCGGGGACTGTTGTACGAAAACCTTCGCGCTGTAAGCCAAGAAATTTGCATTAAATACATTCCCCGAACGTGGTAACACCCGACCACTGATGCAACCAGGCAGCACAAAACGTATGAGATACGCGTGAATTATGGGCCATCTGCCCATCTGTTCCAAAAACGTACAGGAAACGGGTGCAACGTCTTCATCAGTCGGCGCATCAACATGCGACCGAATCCTTGCCGTGGATGTAAAGAATACACAGACGTGATCAGGATGTATTATGCTTGGCACTGTTTGCGAATATTCTGCTTCCATACGCGCAGCTTTACCACACATGTTATGTCGATCATGTTAAATGTTGATACAATCAGGGGGCGCACCAACTCAACAGCACGTGACGTAGACGCCGGAATATTGTCCTCTCGAAAAGTGGCAACAGGCTAATCTATGGCCCATGGGGCGGCTCAATAAGCCAAGACAGTGGGAATGTTTGACTCCTGTCTTTGGCATACCAAATCATGACCAATGATCGGGGCCATCAAGCAGTAAGCTGAACACACCAGCCAACAATCGAACGGCCAGAGATAACTACGGCCACGGTCATCTGGTAAACGAGCGTGACGTCACAACATCACGTGATAAAAAACAACCATACATGTGCGTGGCAATCCACCGCTGCTATCACATACACCAATCAGACATTGTTCAATGAGCTCTGTGGCAGACATTGCCGCCACCTGGGCAGAGTGCAGCGCGGTTATCGGACAGGCCTGTTACGGTTATAGGACGAACCGGATCACTCTGGCTCCGAGGGTACCCTAAACGTGGCCAGGCGGCGGAGCGAGGACCACCGGGCGGACCAGTCCAGCGGAGGAGTGCTGTTCAGTCAGGCAGCGAGGGAGAAAGCGCCACGAGTCCGGCGATGACCGTAGATCACGCGTCCAGCGTTCTGCGTCGTCGACCCCCATACGTCACACCGGCTGGTGATTAATGGCCCGCGTCACAACTGCCTGGTGATTAGTGGCATGCGTCACAACTGTCGCGGCGGAGAGCGGCCACTTTTCAGCGACGACGCCGCGCCTACGCAATATCCATTAAATAATGCGAAGCCATATTTTCCCCGTTATGTCGGCCCATAACGATAAACGTCCAACGGATTAGCCGCGCTCCAGCTGGCCCCAAGTTGTGCGGAAGACCGCCCCCGTCGCAGTTAAACCGTCGCGAATTCAGCAGCGCCGCTGAGGTCGGTCGGACCCGTCGGAGCCGAGCTGGGTCTCTCGCGATGGGACCGCAAAGGCACAGGCGCAGCGACACTGCGTCGCCAGGTCAATTCTGGACGGACTCCACCCACTGAGCGCGCCGCCGTTTGAGCGAGGTCGACCGGAGCCCAAGCGAGATTTGGGCGAGATCCAGCGCTGTGGAGCCGGCCTTCACAGCCACTCGGCACTGGGATGAGGGGCTCCACGAACGCGCGCGTCCGCCTGGAGGGTTTGCAAGAGCTCTTGGCCGCGAACCGGGACTCCCCAGTCACGAATAGAATGCGAGTGTAAATAAGCGCCAGCATGGAGCGGCCACTGCAGGGCCGATTTGGCCAGAAGTCGGGCCGAGCTACTGACAAGGTTACAGAGCCTGCCTAACGCAGTTGGGATGCGAAGTCGACGTGAACATAACGCCCCTCGAGCAGTCAAGCCTCACGTGTCAACAATCTGACTGGCAGCTATCGTCCAGCATCGCCATCACAAATAAAGGGCTTGGTTACGACGGTATCTGTGCGATGTAGCGTTACGGAAGAGCACAACCAAGTCATTAGTGAGGAGAAGAAGAAAATCACGCACGAGTACCGAACAAAAACTCTTCTTTAACAAGCAGTTAAGGGCCCTTAACACATCGTCAGGCGAAGCAAAAACACCGCTCATTCGTCAAAAATCACCATCAACTGACTGTGGTTTGATCCGTAACAATGTGATAATCAAGACGAGGCCGCTGATGAGCATCACCAGCAGGCCCTGCAGCGTCAAAGATCCATGGCATCCGCCCCACATGTGGAGGTGGAAGGAGCAGAATCGTGAAGGGTGGTTTTGACATGAACTCATCACTACATTCATGAATGGGGATCGAACATATTTCGCGACCCCCGCCTTTGGGTTTGTGTGTCAAGTCTCGACATTCTCCCCACCCACGCCAGTGGCCACATGGCACGCGCTGGCCGCACGCCAGTGGCATATGGAGGCGCGTGGCCCGCGCGCCAGTGGCACATGGAGCGCGGTTGGCCCGCACCGCCAGTGGCACATGCAGCGCTTGGCCCACACGTCCAGTGGACTATGGACGCGCTGGCGCGCACGCCAGTGGCACATGGAGCGCGTCCGTTGGCCCGCAACGCCAGTTGGACACTGGAGCGCGCTAGTGACAATCCATCCATCCGTCGTCTGACAACAACTTGCCGTGCCATCCACATACTATCAGGCACGTGAATAACAGTCGGAATGGTCTATCTCTAGTGTTATGTACGCATTATGATATTGCAATGCTATTGAAAACCATACAATCTCTCCCGCACCGCAGCCCTGGCGGAGTAACGCACGCTCCCTACCTCAAAACATGCAGCTCGCATTCCAAACAATTTGTCAAGCAAACTATTTAAATAGAACATTAACCATTTTGTGCGACGGTTATGGCCTTACGCGGCGCCATCTAGCGCCGTGCACATCATCACAAAAAACTGCGGTTCCCATTGGCCGTCACCTCCGTCAGTGAGCCGCGCCGCCACCGCCGGTTTGTACGTGTACATATGCCCATCGCCTGCCCGGCGGGCACTGCCCATTCTGCCCGGTCGGCCGCGCAGACTGGGGTCACGACTGGCACCGTCACCGAACACCCTCCCCCCCCCCCACACTTGCTGTACCAGCTGCTGTGTAGTCCGAGATGGCGACTCAGGGGAAACATGACAGCAGTGGTTGAAGGCCCTGCGTTGCCTCAATATGCAGGCGCCGTGAGCGCAGCCCGTGCGCAAGCTCGTCTGAATCGCTCTCGTTATGCAAGCTTGCCCTGGCAAGCATAGCCCAAGGTTACGCGCGGGGAAGGAGCAGGTGTCAAAGAAGAGGATCACGCACATGGTGCGTACTCTCCCCGACCGCAACGTCAGCCCACACCCCCCTCCACGCCGACAGCGGTTCACGGCGCCCCGGCTCTGGGGCGGTGTGCCGGTCCAAGGTGGCGCGGAACAGTCCTCGTCCTTCCCCGCATAGCAGCCCGACACGCCGTGGCACCGCGGCCGGCCGGTCCCTCACACAGCCGTGTCGAGCGTGTTGATGCGCACCTTCTTGCCGCGCCCGGCCGACGGCGACGAAGGCGCCGGGTTGCGGATGATCATGACGCCCGAGTCGATCGACTCTTCCGGGCTGTCGCTAGGCCTGCGCCGCTTCTTCTTGAGGCTGGAGCGCAGCGGCGACTTGCGCGGATCGTACGGGATCGGCCGGCCGTTGTAGCTGGAGGTGGGCGTGGGCGCCGGCGCGGCCGCGCCCGCGTTGGCCGGCGCCCGCCGCGCGTGCACCACGCCCGGCTGCGGCGCCACAATCACCGTCACGCCGTTGGCCGTGGGTGAGGCGATGCGCCCCTCACGCGCCGCCGGGTTGACCAGCACGGGCGCCAGCCGGCCGTCCGGGTCGCGCGCCATCTGGACGGGGTCGCCGCCCAGCCGACGCGCGAGCACGAACTCGGCGGCGGCGAAGCCGCACAGCGCCAGCGCCAGCAGCACGTACAGCACCTGCGGCAGCGGACAGCGACCGTCAGCGGCGCCAGCGGCTCCGGGCCGGCGCTCGGTCGATATGGCCGTCACCAGCGGAACGACATCTGCGATATGGGCGGATGAGCTGGCACGCGTGGCGGCAGCGGTAATGAGGTGAAGACTGAAGGGTGCGGCAGCGCTACAGCAGCTGCAGCTCAACATCGAGCCGGCTCGTAAGGCAGGGCCGTTGTCCCGGTGGGAAGGCGCTGCAGCAGCTACAGCTCAACATCGAGACGGCTCGTATGGCAGGGCTACTGTCCCAGTGGGAAGGCGCTGCAGCAGCTACAGCTCAACATCGAGCCGACTGGTATGACAGGGCTGTTGTCCCGGTGGGAAGGCGCTGCAGCAGCTACAGCTCAACATCCAGTCGGCTCGTGTGGTAGGGCTGTTGTCTCGGTGGGAAGGCGTTGCAGCAGCTACAGCTCAACATCGAGCCGGTCCGTATGGCAGGGCTGTTGTCCCGGTGGGAAGGCGCTGCATTTTTCAGATGATATTGAAAGCGCGCTGGATCAATCAACACGGCAAGGCTGACGCCAAAAGTGATCCAGATGTATTGAGCATTTTTGTCGAAAGTAATCCAAGCGTAATGATTGTTTACACGATTTTACAGGTGCACGACTTTGACGGCGTGCACGGGTTGGATTCTTCGTGAGCGGAATTTGTAACGACGACCAATCAAAGTCCGATAGCAGCCGTGGACGAACACAAGGCGTTGCAAAATTGCTATCGCTCGCTCAAAACATATTATTTGACTTCAGCGCAGATCAGCTGCTATGGATTGGACTTCAAAACGTACTTGTCCGTTTGCTGAAAAACATAGCTGTGTACTCTGCAAACGCACCAGTCAAGAGCGACGTCTTTCTGTGCCGCAAACGAGAATCGGCGATGATGCGGTCCCCGTTGAATATTTCCTCAGGCAGATTGTCGCTGAATATGCCGATCAACTACCAACGCCCTTCACTGACGGCTTGTAGTATTTTCCGTATAGAAGTTAGCAAAGATTCACAAGAAAAGCACTGAGACGTTCTGATGATGTTATCATCCAAGTCACGTAGCGTGTATTCGTGGTGACGCAGGTGCAGCCCTGATAAATAATTGACAGTTGAAATCAGCTCAGTCGAGCGGAAATGAAGCAAACATGCTGAACTGGCTGGATCTCCAGGAGTGAAAGGCTTTTGTCATTCAAACCAGGTTCCCATACACCCAACGAACATTTGAATCCTGATGATAAAACATTTAAATTAGGAGCGTTCCTTGGAGGGGCTGAGCGTACGAAGAACCTTACTTTGCAATCATGTTACAAGCGATGAAGGAAATCATTTATTGATCATCGACCAATGTCACACCCGAAATATCGTCATTGCAGCGCTGTCCTCGACAGTAACGATATGAACTTCAACAAAATACCGCGAGGTAGTCCTCGTGCCTGCTAGAGCCCATGGCAGGGCTAAATATTTCGCAGGATAATCAGACCGTAAAAATGAGACTCTCAAAAAAAGGATGTGCGATATGGACCGGCAGTGTGCCAAGGTGTCCAACATATTTAATTCAACGGCCATTTCGGCACATGGGTTGGGTTTCCTGAACTGCTGAATGATATTACTCATGGCGATATTGACCAGATACAGCAAGGCATTTCCTCTTCACTCATTCAATTTGTTTTTCATTAGCAGCCCTCAGTGTTTTAATAGCACCTCCAGTCACTCGCAAAGCGAGCAGCAGCAGCCCACAGCAACCACGCACTCAAACACCACGATGTTCATGGATGTGCAGTTTAATTGCCGATGCACATCAAACCTAAATTATAGCGCATTTTACCCTGCCAAGGAACCAAGAAAAACAAATAAATGACTATGAATGATAACGACCAGGAAATGATATCATTAATGCTAGGAGCAGATGGGCAACACAAAATATGGCACCGTAAACAGCTTTATCTTAAGTGTGACCATTGACATGACAATAAAATGCCTAGGAAGCGAACAATCTAAGTGCGGTTAGCGTGTTCGGTGTGCGCTGAGCCCACTGCCCCGCATCATGAGGTACAAATAACTCACTACCCCGCACCATGAAGGGCACAGAGCTCCCTAACCCGCGTCATGACGAACACTGAGTCCGCTACCCCGCACCATGAGGTACACAGAGCTCACTACCTCTCACCATGAAGGGCACAGGGCTCGCAATCCCGCGTCATGGAGCACACTGAGTCCGCTACCCAGCACCATGATGTACACAGAGCTCACTACCCTGCACCACGAAGCACACAGAGTCCGCTATCCCGCACCATGAGGTACACAGAGCTCGCTACGCCGTGTCATGGGGCACACTGAGAACGCCACCCGGCATCATGAGGTACACAGAACTCGCTACCCCGCATCATGAGGTACACAGAGTCCGCTACCCCACACCAGGAGGTATACTGAGCCCACTATCCCCAACATGAAGTACACAAAAGGCTGTCCGAGTCAACGGCATGAGCGTGGGTGCGACGACACAAGATAAAGCGCAGCCCAAAGGATCCAGCTCAAATGCCACCTGGCACGGCGGCCGCCACGCCCTCTCCACAGGCTGTAGCTGGAATGTAACTGAGTCTGGTAATGTAACGTCGGTAAAAAGGTAAATGTAACGTCGGGCCTGTCAGCCCGACGCATTGTCGAAGCAGCGAACACAACGTACCAGCAGCTTTTCAGCTTGGTCGTAGACGGAACACGAAAACCTGCGCATCAGGCTTTTGCAGTTTTTTAAAATGCAAACATATGCAGAAGTACGCATGAAAAAGGCCGATTTCAGGCGTGTATAGACTTTGCGTGCTTGTTTTGCTGTTTTTTATGCTGAATATTAAGATGTCAGCCTATCCATTTCCTCCTTTTTGTAGGATCGCACCAGTAATCCGAAAGTCGCGGGTAGGCAACAACCATACACACGCAGCAAGCCCATGGGTATCCAGTTAGCTAGGGAGAGCCTGGCATGAGATGCCTCCTCAGCTGATTCCTCAATTTGGCGTCTGGACAGGGACTTGCATGGCTTGAAGCACAGACATGCCAGTGTTTCGTAAAATTAATAAGAGAGGGGAGAGGGAGCACATTAAAAAAGTGACATTGCCGCAGCGTGTCATCAAATACAAGCAGTTCGTGCAGACCGTGAATGAGTCCTTACAATGAGGTATGACTGCTATTCCGTTCTCAATGAGTGCTCACCATGATATAGAAGGACCAGGAGTAATAGACGAAGAAGCCCAGGTTCTCCCCCAGTCTCCTGGCTCTCACTTCAATATCGAAGAGCACTATGCATAGCACGCAGCAGGCGGCTGAAACCAAACAGGCACATTAGCATCAAATGTTGCGCAATTGCTCGCACGGGTCGACAATGAAGGAAACCAGCCCCTTCGCCTGGGCTGCGTTTGACGTCAGGGCAAGGAAAGAGAACGCAAAACAGTGCCACAAAACCACGGATTCGCGTGCACAGGGCACTAATTTGGCGTGCCCTGGCTGAGTCCCATATTGTCGAGGGGGATCTTGGGACGACAAAGATTGCATTTCTTGGCAGGAATGCGACAGACGGGGTGCCGGTAGTGTAGTGGTTAACACGTCTGCGTTAAACACTGCGCGTCTGGGAAACCAGAGGAGCGGGGTTCGGTTCTCCGCGGTGCCCGCCCCTCCTGCCAGGGTGAGAGGCAGGCGACGCCATGTAGCCTCAGCAGCTGAGTGCGTCGTAAAGCCCCAATCACACACACACACACACACACACACACACACCACACAACACACACCACACACACACACACACACACACACACACACACACACACACACACACACACACACACACACACACACACACACACACACACACACACACACACACACACACACACACGCACGCGCGCGCACGCACGCACGCACAATGCGACAGGCGGCATCACACACCCATTCAGAGGTCACACCAGCTACTGCAGTGATCACATTGGCGCACAAGAGCCGTGGCGAAACCAGGACTCTTAGCGCGGGCCCTCATATGGGAGCAACAGGTCTGAACCACTCAGCCATTTCGTCATCGGCGCAGGTCTGAAACCAAACATTCTAGCAGAGCTAGAATTATGTAGATAAAGGTATAAAAAGGAGCTTGTCAAAAATGACGAGACATCTTGGCACAACGCAGCAAAAACCGAAAATGTTACAGCTAGTGTTCTTAGCAAAAATACTCCATAAACTCCTTTGGTCAAGCCCAAACCTGGCTTTCGCCAGCTGAATCGGTGGCACTGCTTGCTTAGCGACAGCAATGTTAAATTTTAAACGTAACGAGTACGGGACGTTGGGGATAGACTGATGCATGGTCGTAAAACACTTCAGTGCATCCAATTTGCTTCAGTCTAACACACTCTTAACAACTGCACGGCCAATTTCCATCTATGATGAACTGGCACATTCCAACGCTTCGAAGAGCTCTGTTGGGACCCATATCTGGTCATAAACAAGGGACTTCACCAGCTAAGATGCCCAGCCTCCATTTTCATAGAGGAACTTTCAGTCAAGAGCCGGTTGCATGATTCCGCCAATCACCTCCCGCGTCAAAGGCATTCATTAACAGGAAAACGCCACCTCGAGTCACAGGCCCTGAAAATCAGGCTGTCGATAAGCGCGACCCGGTTTTTAATCTAATTGTCCTAACGAGGAACGAGCTGGCAGGCAAACATTCGGGCGGAAAATGGGATTATGTTCAGCACAGCCATGATGCTGGAATTGCAGATACAGTTACGACTTTGATGCCGGTAGCTTCTGACAGTACGAAGGTGTATAAGCGGCCGCCTAAATATCGCCCACGGAGTAGGCGGTGCAACCATCTAGGCGCAGCGCAGTTTGAGAACCAGCGTACCACAATTGAGGCCACGTCCGAAAAGAAAATCGCAAATTTGTACGCATGCGCATTGCGCTCCGCAGGAGTGAAGTGCTGGTCGTCTTGCTCATTCGGCACGTCCGCTGACTGTTAATCGCTCACAAACCGAAGGAGTGGACAACACGTTCCATACTTGCCCCAACCTATGTATCCGGTACGAGTTAAACGTGTCCGTATATACATGTTCGTTTTAAGGGGCGGACTCGCCATCCGGGAGCCGCTGAGTGGACTCCATGCCTTGCTCCACACTGATGCCATGCTTGGTCAGTGGTTATCGCCAGCGGCCACGGTTCGGCAGTAGGCTGCGGCTACGACACACGCTCAGCGCGCGCTACTAGGGTACCATGGCAAGATTTAACCGTATGGGTCCTAAAGTGGATGCATTGTAAACAAAATTGATCCTTGCCATTGCGTGCAACGTCAGACCTGAATAGCGATACTATACCATATGATGACGTTCATGACCCATTGGGTTGGCTTGGCTTGGCTCGTGATATGCTGCACCACCCTGATAATGAATACGTGATTCTCGGACATAGCTTGCTGTGTAAAAGCACGCACGGTTTATAAATAAACACTGACGTCATACAAAATATTTCGGTTGCATTATGTTTATACATTATCATATTTTACGATATATTTAGATACGATATATTTTTGTGATATATTATTTATTTCATGATGAATCTATATTATCATACTTTTATCACATTTAGCTGTGCATTTATTTCAAAACGGTTGTGCAGATCACTCACGAGACGTGCTGACCGAAGGGGAGTACCGAGAGGAAAAGGGTGCGCTAAAAAGACAGCATGTGCACCCAAGCGCGGCTAGAGCTGCCCGACTGGTGTCGCCTTTCAAGCGTATACACCTGCCCATACACACACAACACAACACACACACAGAGCACACGCTTATGCACATTTGTCCGCGAAAATGCTGAAATGATGGTGCAGAAAGTGAGAGGGCTTTCGATATCAGATGGAGCTTCAGATGGCACATCAGAGGGCTTCAGATATCAGATGGGGCTTCAGATGGAACATCAGAGGGCTTTCGATATCAGATGGGGCTTCAGATGGAACATCAGGGAGCTTTCGATATCAGATAGGGCTGCAGATGGAACATCAGAGAGCTTTCGATATCAAATGGGGCTTCAGATGGAACATTAGAGGGCTTCTGATATCAGATGGGGCTTCAGATGGAACATCAGAGGGCTTCCGGTGTACGTTTGTTACAAAACACTCCACCGACCTCCACCAGTACATCTGGGAATGTCGTTCATGAGTGTGTCGTTTTGGCTCCCCTCGTACGTGAGAGAATGTCATTTCATCAGTGTTGTATCCCCTATCTGTGTGGTCTAGAAAATGTATGGACAACATCGTCAATGAGTCACACAGACAAAGAACATGACACCGATAAAATCACGTGGGGGATAGGGTCACTGGCATGTGGTATTGTAGATTGTCATGTTGATGGCGTAGGTCAGAGTGCGTGATGCTGATGGTGTCTTCTGCCCGGCCATAAGAATATCTGTTTTGCCAAGTCAAAACAGTGAATTATCCAATGAGAAGTCCATTGTTGTTTGCATGCTGGTGTTCAATGCTCTGATTTTAAGTACGTCGGTTGCCGAATGAAATAGGAAACCAGATGCTGATGTTGAGAATGGGTACACAACGTATCCAAAACGGTAAAGCGCAAACAAATGAGAAGATGCCTTTTCATGTCTCTTCATGCTCCTTTTTGGTTAACTACTCTTAACAGACGGTGTCAAAAGTACAGTTCAAAGGGAGTTTTAACGGAAGCTATCCAAAGCACAAAATGTCGTACTCTTTAATGAATTATGCGTAAGCATACGTATTATATATATATATATATATATATATATATATATATATATATATATATGACAGAACAATTTCCTTCCTCACCATTTAAAAACCTTAATTATCTCTTAATTCACCTTGGCCGTGTTCTAAATAGGTTACTGAGTGCATAGAACGCACAATTCCAGACCACTGCGGACAGCGTATTTGTTAGCGCAACTCACTTCCTATGCAGCTGATCACCAGCTTGCCCATGATGGCGTGCCGGAACTTGACGACCACGCGGCGGCGGGTGACGCGCATCGCCAGCACCATCGGCGACATGACGCACATCAGGGCCGTCACCAGCACGGCCAGCACGCCGCACGCGCCAGCCGCCGTCGTGTACTCTGCAACAGCGGCCGGCCAGCCGCCGGGCTCCGGTTACTAATGGCGGGGCTGCGCCGCCGGCTCGAACGGCGCCACCGGCCTCAGACGTCCGCCGACGGCACGGCCCGTCCCGCAGCCACCGACCGCCGACAATGGCATGGAAAAGGTCGCGCAGATGTGTCATAGTTCACGGGAGAGTGAGCAATGTAACGTGAACTTTTCGTGAACTATGAACTACGATATGAATGAAGTTGTGAACTTCAACACCTTGCATGTTTCCGAACCATTCCGCACGCAAAGGTTAATGGCTAGTTCGGGCATTGTATGGTGTTACACAAACAGCATAAAATGTCAACATGGCAAGCGATGAGAGCGTTCAGCACAGCAGCACTTTCGGCAACGGTGAGATGAAGGCCACCCGAGTCAGCACACGAGTCAGGTTTCCCCATAAATCGAGCCAGGCTCGGCCAGATCGCAATGGCCGTCGCCTGACAGCTTCAGGACAAGGCCATGCAATAAGAAGTCGTGCGGCATGCGTGGCATGGCGAGTGGAAAATGGAAAGCTTAAAGAGAGTGTTCTTTAAGAGAGTGCTCCGCATTTGTGAGGGGGTTTTGAACTGAAGTAGCCATCTTGAAAATCATTCGGTACAGTTCACAGCCCTGCCCTGCTTAAGACCTAAATCCCGCCAGTTTCAGAGTTACACGCCCGTGAATATGTGCAGAGTATTTCGGGGAGACTATTCAGAGGTTACTCAGGCATCCATGGTGTCATAATAACGCCGTTTAAGTTCTGCCGTTCCATTCGTCATGCGGCGATCAAGGCCAATACGAATATCATTATCGAGTTGTTCATATCTGGCGTCCGTGAGCACGATTTTCAGATATAACGGCTGTCAGTTGGTTCTCAATCAATATTGGTGTCTTGGGCAGTCTTTTCAACTTAAAACTGCACCAATGTTCATAAGTGAGTGTATTTTATCATATATGATGCTTGCTTCAATCTCTTAAAATGTGGAACATTTCCATTAAAGACTCCGATCACCTCTAGCAACGGTGCGAAGCGCTCTTGCTCTGCACTGCGAAGGCAGGGCGCTGAGCGGAAACGCCGCGGAAGGCGTGGCTTAAACGAGTCCAAGAAACGTCCGGCTGACGCGGTGGGTGAGCAGATCACGCGCACCGCGCCGCCGTAACCTCTCCAGCGGGGGTGACATGTTGTCCCCACACCCGTAACCTCTGCAGCGGGGGTGACATGTTATCCCCACACCGTACCTCTCCAGCGGGGGTGACATGTTTATCCCCACACCGTAACCTCTGCAGCGGGGGGTGACATGTTGTCCCCACACCGTAACCCTCTGCAGCGGGGATGGTATGTTGTCTCCACACCGTAATCTCTGCAGCGGGGGTGATATGTTGTCCTCACACCGTAACCTCTGCAGCGGGGGTGACAATGTTGTCCCCACACCGTAACCTCTCAAGCGGGGTGACATGTTGTCCCCACACCGTAACCTCTCCAGCGGGGGTGACATGTTGCCCCCACACCGTAACCTCTGCAGCGGGAGTGACATGCTGTCCCCATTTCGTTCGCGGGGCGACCTCGAGCGCAAAGTCCATCTTTTTTGACCCAGCTGGTCCCGCCCAGAGCAGACACTCACTGCGCGATGTGAAGAGATATATGAGGTCGGATGAGCAGTTTACGAGCGGGAGTGTGAGGGGGTGACAAATCCCCCGACAAAGGCAAGACTCCATTTGATGAGCTTATTCCGGTATGTCCTATTCACAAGAATTCAGCCGATGGAGAGTCCCAGCGGCTCGGCGGATGATGATGTGAGAGGACGATAAGTGACGGGAAAAGGTGAGGTGTAGGGATGAGGCTTCAGTCAGAGTATCGGGGGTATAAATAGCCCTAGTGGTGCTCACCTTCAACTTCATGTTGTTGGTGACCGTAATCTTAGCTCTACATTGGAAGGGGACGACAGCTGTGCTCTCCACAGGCTGTGATTTCAGAATGAACAGATGGCCACTGTAAGCCTAGTCCAGACGTTGGACAGCATCGACGCAGAACACCGAACGGCCTCGCGGCCATGGGTAGAGAATGTGGTTTGGCAGGGTGTGGGCGGATAGTGGCTGCACCAACTTCAAAGTTCAAAGTTGAACTCCCGGCTCAGGCACGCCAACTTCTGGGAAGCATGTCAGTTAAGCCAGCTGATAAAAGGCTGATGGGATCCACCAAGCCTTATGAATTCATGGCTCGAAGAAACTAGCAGGAAATTGAAATTAAGCTGAGTACGCGTTGAACCCATCACATGACAGTTTCACCTCCACAAATGCATGGCATCTTGCTACAAACGGGCAGTCAGACGAGAAGAGTTGCGGGACGTGAGAAACGGTGTACAAACCAGCGCAGTACCTGATCTCCCGACCATTTTATAATCCTTTGAAAGTCAAAGATCCATGCGGCTGGCTTACGTCCCTTCACCGTCTTGTGCTCCCTGGTTTTGTTGAGGCCGCTAAATCCAAGATATTATCTCTTCATTGCGCCAAAGGCCCTAATTATGCTCAGATGCACCAGATCACATCTGGGGCCAAAGGTACAGCAAAGTTCCAAAGCAGTTTCGCTGTTATAATTTTTGTCTTCCCGAAGAAGAAATAATCAAGTTTAATGATGCATACACCTATGACGAGATGGCTACTTTTTAACAGTCGCAAAATGGAGGTGCTCCAAAGTCAACCCACCCAGCCCCTACTTATTTCACCTCCACGCCTCGGCATCCAGATTTTTTATCGGTCCCTGATCATCTCGGAGGACCACGGCCATTTCATACGCTCTTGGCTGCATACTGACCCATATATCACCGACTCCCTGACTACCTCGAAGGTTTTGAGCCCGTCTGGACATTTCGCAACTGAGGGAAGGTCGATCTTGCTGTTCCGTGCGCTTGTATCGTCCGGGTGCTTGCCTTGAGACGCCTTCAGACGCCTTGCTTGTCCTCGGGAATGCGTTCTGTCTGCGCCCCAGTTCCGAGCCATCAACGTTTGGCGGCCATTCCACCATCGCTGACACGGTCGGCTGGATCAGCGTCTTGACGTCATAGTCCACGGCGATTCAAGCCTACAAGCCCCTAATCCTCTCTGGATCTGTGCGCTGGATCGGCGTCTTGACGTCATAGTCCACAGCGATTCAAGCCTACAAGCCCCTAATCTTCTCTGGATCTGTGCGCTGGATCGGCGTCTTGACGTCATAGTCCACAGCGATTCAAGCCTACAAGCCCCTAATCTTCTCTGGATCTGTCCGCTGGATCGGCGTCTTGACGTCATAGTCCACGGCGATTCAAGCCTACAAGCCCCTAATCTTCTCTGGACCTCTGCGTTGGATCGGCGTCTTGACGTCATAGTCCGCGGCGATTCAAGCCTACAAGCCCCTAATATCCTCCGGGCATGTTGGTTCGGAATCACTCCGGCATCCCTCCGGCGTCGGTGGGTAACTTGAAATCTTCATATCCCCATAGCGATCGTGCGCTTTCGGACCCCCAAGGCCATCTCAGCTATTCGAGGCCTTTGTCCGTCGCAGCTCGCTGAGCGTTTATGCATTCCGACCACTTTGAATGTTGGTCGATCAGCCGTATATTTGGTATCTGCACTTGACAGACGGACTTTTAAGCGAAATGCTCCATATTTGAAAACATCGAGACGAACATCAGACATGATGAAATAAGCTCACCGATAACGAATGCCATACTTTAAATATTGAAAAGATTTGAACTTTAAATTTGAAAAGACTGCTCCAAGCTAAACAAAGTCTCTATTGAATAAATATTCTCCTTAATACGTCATTGCTTTATTGTGTCATCGTACCTTGTACGACATTGATTGAGAACCAATTTACGGCAGTTTTGCATCGAAATCGCGCCCACGAATGCCGTATATCAACGACTAGAAAGTTACGTTTTATCAGCCTTAACGGCCGCCTGGCCGATGGAACGGCAGAATTTGAATGACGTTATTATGATGTCATGAATACCTGAGTGACCTGAAAATAGCCTGCATGAAATAGGCTGCAAATGTTCATGAGTGCGTAGCTAAGAAACTAGAAGGGATTGGGTCTTAAGAATGGCAGGGCTGTAACCTGCACCAAATGATCTTCAAC
>NW_023596136.1:35559282-35561947 GCF_011947565.3 Pollicipes pollicipes
CTTTTTACCATGGTAGATGTAAATTATAGTCTCTTTACAGTGGACATGACAGTTAGAATGACATGAAGAAGATGAAGACATGACATGGACATGTCGATGGTGTCAAGGCACACCATGAAAGCGTGGCTAGGGGCCACAAACCCATGTAGAGGTCTTCCCGCTCTTTCAGGGCCTTAAAGCCAAGATTGCGTTTCATTTGAGGCACAACGGGTTCATGGCTGCATCAAAGTCCTTTTTGACCGTTTGAAAGCCATTGGTGACCTCGACGCTCCGTTAACCGCCTCTGAGGTCCGTGGACAGGTAGGACTGCTTTAACGGTCGGGAGCTTCGAGAATGTAAACAGTATCCGCCTTAGTGTTTTTTGTTCACCGCTTTGTCCCAAAATTAAGGACCAATCCCCACACTACCAGAGCATGCTGAGCCCACCGGCCACGAGCGGAGACCTCCAGGGCCCCCCGGCGACGGCAGGCCCGCCTTACCGGGAGCATGCTGAGCCCAGCTGGCCACGAGCGGACCATCAAGGTTCCGGCGACGGCGGGCCCGCCCCGAGTGCAGGAGTTAGCTCTCCAGTTGTTGGGTCTCTGCTTGAGGGTGCGACGCGGTGGGAGGACAGTCACGATGTTCTCAGCCATTGTTTCCGCCATTCAACTCTACTCACAAATTCCATAGTTCTAAATGATCAATCATGTTCGGAGGAGGGCTGAATAAGCCCAAAAACTAACTAAACGCCCAGATACGGCTAGAGGTGCGCCATACCAGGTGGACCTGCCACCATACCAGGAGAGTTGGCGTCATACCAGCTGAGCTGCCCACCATTGCCAGGAGAGTTTGCTATGATACCGGGGGGAGTATACTACATAGCAGGGAAGTTGCCATCATTACTAAGTGAGCTGCAACCATATCAGGGGAGCTGCTTATGATAGCAGGGGAGTTGCCACCATACTAGGAGAGTCACCATAGCGAGCCGCCACCTTTCACCAACTGCTGCCGGCCACCAAGGCAACTCTGGGGCTACCTCGAAACGAAACGGTGCCACCGAAACTTGGTGCCGAACACGCCGTCGTCCACTCTGTCAAGCACTTAACTTAGACTTATAGAGGTGGCGGTGACGGCTATGCGGGATGGCTAGGATCGAATCGATCCGACCCGCCGTCCATCCGACGGCGCAACCGAGGCGTCCGTTGTGAAAACGGGACTGAACGATCATGGGGAGGGGCGAGCTATAGTTTGCATCGCTGTAACCAAGCACATCGACCAAGCACATCGGCCGCCTGCAGCCGTCGGGTGCGGCCCGCACGCTTAGGCACAAGGCGTCCCTCCGGGTCTGCAGCGTACCCCTGCCGTGGGCCGGTTGGCGCCGGTGAGGGCGGTCGCGGCGCGCGGGCGGCGCGCCTGGGCGGCGATCGGGCACCCCGAGAGCAGCAGAGCTCTCCAGGGGCGCGGCGTGTGCGGCCGAGGCCGGCCGAGCGCGCGCGGATGATTGGGAGTGTGGCTGCGTGTGCATTACCACTGATCCAGCTCGCGCCATGTCCAATTGCTACGCTTGGTGGTGGCTCATTACTGCCTGTCCGATGCGTCGCTAGCAATATAGCCGCCATCATGTCTCTGTATGCAAGCCTTCAGAGATCCGGGGCAGTTTAAGTGCTATCACAGGCTGCTCACTCAACTGAGCTCGCCATGGTGAGTCAAGGACATTATATTTACAACAGCTGATTAAGTTGTATGCTTATGGGCCGAAAAGCGAGCATTCAAGAAAATCTGGCTATTCATTTCTAATATTGGAGACAATTGCTGAGGTGGCGTTGCAGGGCACGTGATCAAGGGAAATGAGAATAGGGAGCCACGCCTCTCCGCCAATGTTGGCAAAACCATGCGTTACCTCCGGTGATATTAAGTATCGGTTGCATAGCTTTGCATGATAAAGGTGGACTCCAAAGGCATCCTATCCCCTTCCCTCTTCTGACTCTCGTGCGCTGCGGGTGAAGTAGTGATGTGCGAGACAGACCGCGGAAATGAAAGAGGCGTGGGTAAGAGCATGTAAGATGGCCATCTACCCCGCGTTGGCCCGCGCACATATATCCAGAACAATGTTACGACGCCAGGGACAGACGCAGCAGAGCAAAACCTGCCCTGAACGGACAGAAAAAGGGTAGACCCATGGAGGGGCCATAATAAATTGCAGATGCATCTATGGCAGGAACCGAACGGACACAACCGGATGGGACCAGCGTAGCCCACGCGGAACAGACCGGACCAGATACGGGGGGGGGGGGGGACCAGGATAGGGCTGATCCCCGGGGGGGGAGAGGACAGCACAGAACAGAACTGAAAATTGAAACGGACACAGCCAAGACCGAATCAGATTGAATCTGATCAGACTGACTTGAGTGGAGCAGGATCAGGCAGAGAAAACAGAATCAAGCACGTCAGGACAACAGGGGCCTGGAATGGACAGGCCACACCGTTTGCAGTGGTCCAGTCTGGTCTGGTCAGGCCTGATTTGGTCCGGTCTTATGCAGTCTAGTCTAGCTTAGCCCGATGCCGATCAGCTAAGTCAAATGTCATCTAAGTCAAAAGATTAAACCCGTTAAGTTCAATGTAATCTAATCCGTGTGTTTTACGCACTTGGAGACGAGGAACGGCGCTCCCCCAACCGCACAGTCAA
>NW_023596136.1:35562947-35657593 GCF_011947565.3 Pollicipes pollicipes
AAATGTGTAGAGCACCTGGCAAACGCCTCCAAATTTCCACTATTAAACACAGCTGCAAATGCAACAGCCGATAGTGCGGCAAGTTACTAATATATCGGGCGCCATTATTCGTCTTGAAGCAGTCTGTAAACTGTGCAAAAGCTCTGTAGGTCCAAAAGTCTGCATAAAAAGAGAGGCAAGGAAAAGCCACTGAGTTAAAACCATTTGAACAGTTCAATAATAAGCCGGACAACCGGCTTTTCCTGCGGTATATAATCTTATATAAGATATGATAATTATATGTAGCAATACCAAAATAATGCAGAAATATATATATATATATATATATATATATATATATATATATATGTCTCTCTCTCTCTCTCTCTCTCTCTCTCTCTCTCTCTCTCTCTCTCTTCTCTCTCTCTCTCTCTCTCTCTCTCTCTCTATCTCTCTCTCTCTCTCTCTCTCTTCTCTCGCTCTTCTCTCTCTCTCTCTCTCTCTTCTCTCTATCTCTTTCTCTCTCTCTCTCTCTCTCTCTCTCTCTCTATCTCTCTCTCTCTCTCTCTCTCTCTCTCTCTCTCTCTCTCTCTCTTCTCTCTCTCTCTCTCTCTCTCCTCTCTCTCTCTCTCTCTCTCTCTCTCTCTCTCTCTCTCTCTCTCTCTCTCTCTCTCTCTCTCTATATATTATATATGTATCATATAGTATATTATAATACATGAATAATCATATTATAAAGGACCTCTGTCCTTCATTCCCATTCCTGCACGAACATAGTTTTAAGAAAGCTTGTATAGTTGGGGTTGAAGCGCTCCCTGTTATAAAATTTGTCGGCACGCATTCCAAGTACGCTTTGCATGGCATGGTGTGTGCTTTTTGGGAGTCAAGGTAGACGGCTCATCGACGGAGTCCGCGTAGCACCCCATAACAAACCTCGTTGCCCCGTTGTCTCGTCGCCCACACGTCTCGTGGGTGTCAGCCGACTCCATGCAAGTGTTGTGCGCCGCGGGCTGGGAAGGCTGTATGGGCCATGATCAGGAGAGGAATACGTTAGAGCCGATGCTGTGCTGCAGGGAGCCTTCAGACTGTTGAAGGGACTGGACCATGTGCCAAAGTCAGAAACCCGTTTGCTCCGTTTAGCCCACATGTGGAGTCACCTTGGGTTATCTTCAAATGACGCTTGCTCGCCTATTAAATTACTAAACTATGCATTCGCGCCGTTCTTTGGTTCCGTGCTATGGCATAAATTTCACTCATAGTATGTGCCGAAGAGTACGTAAATGCACCCCTTAACAGGCTTAAGATTAGTTTTATCTTGTCACCTCTAAGTGCGTTGGGTCCGGTCTGAGTCTCTTTGCTATGTAAATGAGCTAGCCTGGTCTTGAGATGAGCTCCACGTGCACTGGCTGAGCTGGGCCGGCCTCGCGCCTGACGAGCCACGAGATACGCTGCGCGAGCGCCGCAAGCCTGTGCTGCCACCGGGCACAGTGTCTCCCTCGAGCCGTCAGTGATGTCACCGGCCGCGCTCGGCCCGGGCGCGGTCCCGAGCACGTGAGGCACCCCGCCGCGCCGGTGTCCGCCACAGCTGCCGGTGACAGGTCTGGCGCCGTGTGGGCGGCCGCGGCCTCGCGCCGACGCGTCTGCCGCCGCCGGCGTCACACGCCAGGTCTGCTGACCTGCGCGTGACGGGGGCGTGACGGGGCGCGACGGCCGGTCGATGGCGCGACCTTTGTGGCCGCGCCGCCGGAAGGTCGCCCGGTCGAGAGCGATGTGACGCCGGCGTGCCCGAAATGGCAGCCACCTCGCTCCAGGGCGTCGTTTGACGGCGCGTGAGACGGACGGCCGGCGTCGCCCGGGTCCGAGGGCTCGCCGGTGAGCGGTGGCCTGTGGCGTGGAGCAACGCCGCCTGCAGCCGTGCCGATAACCAGAGAACGCGAGCGCCAGCCCTGCAGCCCGCATGCCGCCAGAGCCCGGCCAGGCGAGGGTGGCGGCGATCGATGTCCTGCAGCCTCCGCAGCTGGCCCGGTCGTCTCCACGGCACGGCTGCAACCGAGAGGTGATGGCCTGAAAACCAATCAGATTCGGTTGAAATGCCGCGCCCGCCATCGCCGGGGGGAGGTGTTTGCTTGCGGGCAAAACGAAGCCAATAAAGAGCGCATTTCGAGGCGCACAAACATGTCCTCAGAAAGCGCAGAACGAGGTAGTGGACTGTCTGCTTTCCGTTTATGAGTAAAATCCAAAAAGAAAGCATCATTGAATGCCTTTTCCTTCGAGTCTGAACATTTCGAGCACCAAGCCAATCGTAGACAAGAGTGGCGATATGGACGGGAGCTTCGCAAAAATGGATAAACTTAGTTCCTGATCAGCATGGCATGTAACAAAAAGTGTTCATCCAATGACATAGAAGCCATTGTGGTTCCACGAAAAACATGTTTTTTGATCTTTTTGGCAAAAAGTTGTCGAATCGTGGTCAAAGCTAAGTGAATGAAATAATTATGACGTTCTTTATTACAATGTCGTATTGCAGAGGTTTTCTATGCTTACTACAATATGGTGGCGTGTTTTCCTCGTCCCAGCCTGCCCGTATTGAACAGAAGTCAGCTTACGGTTTTTGAAGAAGTTCATCACCGCTATTTCCGAGTTGCGAATGTTCGTCTGCGAACAGAAGTACTCAGATACCCGGCGTTTTATCAAATGAGACACCGGGACAGCGCAGCTTTATGACGTGATAATTTACCTAACGACCGGACGAGCTACTAACGTACGGGCCTCAACTCACCCCACAAAAAACTGCACCAGCTTACATAAAATTCCGTTGCTATGACAGCGACAAATGCGATGCTCTCAGCCTCCCATGGGCTGCCCTTGATCACCAGACATTCACAATTTATGGTTGGGCTTTCTTGATGCGTCAACCATGGTAGCGTGCTTGGAAAAAGGTAGCATCATTTGACTTCCAGAACGCAAATATTTTTCACCAATATCGCGTTCGAATGCACGGGCAGTTTGCATGGCAAATTTACCGTGTGCCATGTTAGCTGCCGGTGAGGACAAAGTGTAGGCCACCACAGCACCGGCGGCGGCTTACGTTTCGCCCCAGGCAGCGGCCGTGTTCCCACGCTGACGCTGACAGGGTATTCTCGCGCCGAAGAGTGGAGCCCGCGGCGGCCTGAAATATCGGCGCCGCCTCCCGCGGAGGAGCCGTCCGGTGTCAGCGGCTCTGGCCCGACCTCAGGAAGGATGGGGGGGGAGGGGGGAGGGGGGGGGGGGCTGACGCCACTGAGTCTCCGGGCTAGACACCGGGGCTGGACCGCGTACGGCCATTCATACCTGAACACTGGGCAGCCTTCGGGACTCTTCGTCGCTGTTAGCCAAAGCGCCATAACAAAGAGCAATAATTGGCGCAACATCGTGTCTCGCCATCGTCAGAAGAATTGTCTGCTTCACTCGCATATCTCCTGAGAAGCTACTAAGGGCTATGTTTTTCATTCTCAATGATTCCAGCTGACTATCAAGTTCATAGGTTGTGAGGTTTTGTGTTTTTTTGCCCGCCATTCCCTGATATTCATTATTACTGCAACGCACTGGTAACAATGTTGCATACTTAAGTGCAGCCGCAGCAAAAGCCCGTGCCAGTTGGGGGGGGGGGGGGGCGATTGCAAACATTTTGATTATTTCCTCCCAGTTTAATCCCATAATGCCGACGATAAACTTTCAGAAAGTTCCAGACGCGCCCCACTCCCTTGCTCAGGTCACCCCACGACTGCCCACGCGTTCCCACAATCTCACAAGTTCGTTTTTGCCCTTTCAGAGTCTGAAGATGGCCATTTTGGACTGTGGACGATGTGCTCGCGGAGTCGAGCGCAGCTCAGATGTGGCGGCCGCGTCTCCCGACTCCGGCTATCAGGTAACCGGACCACCGGCGCTAATGACCAGCTTTGCAAGCCGCGTGTCCGGACTGCCACTGCTGGTCATTGCACCCAATATGCTGTAATTAATCGCTGAATGTGTAAAGCAACCCCTGTGCTGCATTTATTGTTAAATAGCTGAGCGTGTCTTCGTTTGTCCGACTGACCGCAGCTTTTCGATGGATTCTTTTCATCCATACTTCCACCGGTTAACTTTGTCAATGTAAGACTTCCCACGAAGTGATGTCTATTTGCGCAGTTGCGCTGCGCATGCCTCAGCTCTGCAAAATTACATCAAGGTCGGTGGAATATCACGTTATACTCCTAATACCATTTGTATATCAGGAAGTCCTGGTGAGTGATTTATTAGGTATGGAGTAGTCTCTTTAGCTGCCGCTCAGTTCATCTCGACACAGATTGGTCAGCAGTGAGGGCCGTGTACCAGCCGGAGATCCCTAGTTTCGTGAGCTCTCAGACACCTCCTGTGCGCTGTGTCCAGACCATGGTGCCGACCAGGCCAATCGGCTCGGCTCAGATCGGACCAGTTTAAGGAGGACTGGGGGTGGAGGGAGGCAGACGGTGCCGACCAGGCCAACAGGCCAAACTCGGCTCAGATCAGACCAGTTTAAGGAGGACTGGGGTGGAGGGAGGCAGACGGTGCCGACCGGGCCAATAGGCCAAACTCGGCTCAGATCAGACCAGTTTAAGGAGGACATCAGACCAGTTTAAGGAGGACTGGGGTGGAGGGAGGCAGACGGTGCCGACCAGGCCAATAGGCCAAACTCGGCTCAGATCAGGCCAGTTTAAGGAGGACTGGGGGTGGAGGGAAGCAGACGGTGCCGACCAGGCCAACAGGCCAAATTCGGCTCAGATCAGACTAGTTTAAGGAGAACTAAAGAGTTTAAGGAGGACAGTGAAGGAAGGCAGCGATGGGACAAATGTGAATAACAAGAGGGCACAACAAGGTAAATTGTCCGCGATCCACACACATATGTGTGCACCAGTCCCCATCTCAGAGGTCAAGCCTCAGAGAGGCGGCGGAGATGCGGCTGAGATGTGGCGGAGGACGGAACAGGCGTCACGGCGAACAGGCGAACCTGCGTCGTGCAAAAGGGTGGCCTCGCTGTCGGCGGTCGGCAGTGGCTGACGAAACAGCCGGCGCCGTCCGGAGGGCAAATCGGCCCGTCGGTCATCTAGTGTGCTTGAGCCGGGCCCAAGTCCGCTAACGAAGCCTCGTTTGCGCACGCCGCGTGTCCTAGTCAGAACCAGCGGCACTCAGAGCCGGGCGCCCGCCACCGGCCGCTCAGTGCCGCGGTGCTCAGAGTCGGGGCCCGCCATTGGCCGCTCAGTGCCGCGGTGCTCAGAGCCGGTGGTGCTCAGAGCCGGGGCCCGCCATCGGCCGCTCAGTGCCGCAGCACTCAGAGCCGGGGCCCGCCATCGGCCGCTCAGTGCCGCGGTGCTCAGTGACGCGGTGCTCAGAGCCGGGGCCCGCCATCGGCCGCTCAGTGCCGCGGTGCTCAGAGCCGGGTCCCGCCATTGGCCGCTCAGCGCCGCGATGCTCAGAGCCGGGGCCCGCCATCGGCCGCTCAGTGCCGCAGGTGCTCAGAGTCGGGCACCACCGTCGGCTGCTGTTTTTCCGCTTGCAGACTGGCACACGCACGCCCGAGCTTTAAAATGCTTCGTAAAATGCGTTTAACTTTGCTAGAGTTTTACTGACTTTGGGCAAAGAAGACAAAACAAAAGGCAAGCAAGGCAGCGGTATTTTCAACGCTGTGTCGACGATACATGCTCCTTGAGTTTGCTGCCTACAATCCCACGTTAGGGTGGTATGTACCGCAATCCCATGTCAAAATTATTTTTCACGTGGGTATTTATTGCGTTACTGAAGCCATGACAATTGAATGAGGTAACGTCTCTTGTCTCTGAGTGTCTGAGGTAAGGTCTGAGGTAATCAGTAAACTTTTGAGCTAATATTGATGGTCCCCAAACCTTCAAGTCTCATTGCTGTCGGTTTGCCATATTTCACGGTGTGCACAGCTGTTGAGGGCATGGCGATGGATTCTCTCACGCCAGTTGAAGCTGGGGAAGCCGCACCACAGGCCACTGCACGTGTACTTGTTCAGAGCTTGTTTCACTTGGGACAGCGTGCCGTGCCGCCCATGGCGTGCACCCACGCATTTTGAAGTTTTCCCAATAGATGACGTCCCAGCTCGAACACCTGAAAGGTAGACTGTACCGCACGTCAAGGGCCCGCACAGTGCGTGGGCTTCCGGCGCTTCGCTAACGCGGATCGACTGTGCGGTTGGGGGAGCGCCGTTCCTCGTCTCCAAGTGCGTAAAACACACCGGATTAGATTACATTGAACTTAACGGGTTTAATCTTTTGACTTAGATGACATTTGACTTAGCTGGTCGGCATCGAGCTAAGCTAGACTAGACTGCATAAGACCGGACCAAATCAGGCCTGACCAGCCAGTCTGGACCACTGCAAACGGTGTGGCCTGTCCTTTCCAGGCCCCTGTTGTCCTGACGTGCTTGATTCTGTTTTTTCTGCCTGATCCTGTTCCACTCAAGTCAGTCTGATCAGATTCAATCTGATTCGGTTTTGGCTGTCCGTTTCAATTTTCAGTTCTGTTCTGTGCTGTCCTCCCCCCCGGGCTCAGCCCTATCCTGGTCCCCCCCCCCGTATCTGGTCCGGTCTGTTCCGCGTGGGCTACGCTGGTCCCATCCGGTTGTGTCCGTTCGGTTCCTGCCATAGATGTATCTGCAATTTATTATGGCCCCTTCATGGGTCTACCCTTTTTCTGTCCGTTCAGGGCAGGTTTTGCTCTGCCTGCGTCTGTCCCTGGCTTCGTAACATTGTTCTGGATATATGGTGCGCGGGCCAACGCGGGGTAGATGGCCATCTTACAAATGCTCTTTTACCCACGCCTCTTTCATTTCCCGCGGTCTGTCCTCGCACATCACTACTTCACCCCCGCAGCAGCACGAGAGTTCAGAAGAGGGAAGGGGATAGGAATGCCTTTGGAGTCCACCTTTATCATGCAAAGCTATGCAACCGATACTTAATATCACCGGAGGTAACGCATGGTTTTGCCAACATTGGCGGAGAGGCGTGGCTCCCTATTCTCATTTCCCTTGATCACGTGCCCTGCAACGCCACCTCAGCAATTGTCTCCAATATTAGAAATGAATAGCCAGATTTTCTTGAATGCTCGCTTTTCGGCCCATAAGCATACAACTTAATCAGCTGTTGTAAATATAATGTCCTTGACTCACCATGGCGAGCTCAGTTGAGTGAGCAGCCATGTGATAGCACTTAAACTGCCCCGGATCTCTGAAGGCTTGCATACAGAGACATGATGGCGGCTATATTGCTAGCGACGCATCGGACAGGCAGTAATGAGCCACCACCAAGCGTAGCAATTGGACATGGCGCGAGCTGGATCAGTGGTAATGCACACGCAGCCACACTCCCAATCATCCGCGCGCTCGCCGGCCTCGGCCGCACACGCCGCGCCCCTGGAGAGCTCTGCTGCTCTCGGGGTGCCCGATCGCCGCCCGCGCGCCGCCCGCGCGCCGCGACCGCCCTCACCGGCGCCAACCGGCCCACGGCAGGGGTACGCTGCAGACCCGGAGGGACGCCTTGTGCCTAAGCGTGCGGGCCGCACCCGACGGCTGCAGGCGGCCGATGTGCTTGGTCGATGTGCTTGGTTACAGCGATGCAAACTATAGCTCGCCCCTCCCCATGATCGTTCAGTCCCGTTTTCACAACGGACGCCTCGGTTGCGCCGTCGGATGGACGGCGGGTCGGATCGATTCGATCCTAGCCATCCCGCATAGCCGTCACCGCCACCTCTATAAGTCTAAGTTAAGTGCTTGACAGAGTGGACGACGGCGTGTTCGGCACCAAGTTTCGGTGGCACCGTTTCGTTTCGAGGTAGCCCCAGAGTTGCGTTGGTGGCCGGCAGCAGTTGGTGAAAGGTGGCGGCTCGCTATGGTGATTCTCCTAGTATGGTGGCAACTCCCCTGCTATCATAGCAGCTCCCCTGATATGGTTGCAGCTCACTTAGTATGATGGCAACTTCCCTGCTATGGTAGTATCTCCCCCGGTATCATAGCAACTCTCCTGGCATGGTGGCAGCTCAGCTGGTATGACGCCAACTCTCCTGGTATGGTGGCAGGTCACCTGGTATGGCGCACCTCTAGCCGTATCTGGGCGTTTAGTTAGTTTTGGCTTATTCAGCCCTCCTCCGAACATGATTGATCATTTTAGAACTATGGAATTGTGAGTAGAGTTGAATGGCGGAACAATGCTGAGAACATCGTGAACTGTCCTCCCACCGCGTCGCACCTCAAGCAGAGACCCAACAACTGGAGAGCTACTCCTGCACTCGGGCGGGCCCGCCGTCGCCGGAACCTTGAGGGTCCGCTCGTGGCCAGCTGGCTCAGCATGCTCCCGGTAAGGCGGGCCTGCCGTCGCCGGGGGCCCTGGAGGTCCGCTCGTGACCGGCGGGCTCAGCATGCTCTGGTAGTGTGGGATGTCCTTTAATTTTGGGACAAAGCGGTGAACAAAAAACACAAGGCGGATACTGTTTACATTCTCGAAGCTCCCGACCGTTAAAGCCTACCTGTCCACGGACCTCAGAGGCGGTTAACGGACGTCGAGGTCACCAATGGCTTCAAACGGTCAAAAAGGACTTTGATGCAGCCATGAACCCGTTGTGCCTCAAATGAAACGCAATCTTGGGCTTTTAAAGGCCCTGAAACAGCGGGAAGACCTCTACAGGGGTTTTGGGCCCCTAGCCACGCTTTTCATGGTGTGCCTTGACACCATCGACATGTCCATGTCATGTCTTCATCTTCTTCATGTCATGTCTAACATGTCATGTCCACTGTTAAGAGACTATAATTTACATCTACCATGGTAAAAAGGCTCACTTGTATGCTCGAAAGTAAGCTGTCCTTGAACGATTTAGGATATATTGCCTCTCGCATATTGGCAATTACCTTTGCGGCGGCTCTCATGATAACACGTTTTACGAGCAAGGCCGCAGGCCGAGCGTGCCTCACTCGAATTATGAAGCGATGTCACCTTGAGCCTTCTGAGCTCTCACCGAAGCTACTGGATCGGTTCGGGTCGGGTCGGGTGGGGTCGGGTCGGGTCGGGTGGGGTGGGGTGGGGTGGGGTGGGGTGGGGTCGGGTCGGGTCGGGTCGGGTCGGGTGGGGTGGGGTGGGGTGGGGTCGGGTCGGGGTCGGGTCGGGTCCGGTCTGGTCCGATGCGATGCGATGCGATGCGATCCAGTCCGGTTCGTTCCGGTCCGGTTCAGTATGGTCCGCCCGTCATGCTTTCTAGAACATTATATATATATATATATATATATATATATATATATATATATATATATATATACATATATGTATGCGTGTGTGTGTGTCTGTGTCTGTGTATATTTATAGACCCATTTTTATCAACAGCGAGTCGTGTGCAATCCGGTCCGGTCCGGTCCGATCCGATCCGATCCGATCCGATCCGATCCGATCCGATCCGATCCGATCCGATCCGATCCGATCCGATCCGATACGACCCGTTTCGGTCCGGACCGGTCCGGTCCGCTCCGTTTTGATCCAAACCGATCAGGTTTGGTTCGGTTCGGTTCGGTTCGGTTCGGTCCGGTCCAGTATGGCTCGCCCATCATGCTCTCTAGAACATGATATATATATATATATATATATATATATATATATATGTATATATATATAGGTAGATATATAGATATCTAGATGTATAGATATATAGGTATATATATATATATATATATATATATATATATATATATATGTAGATATATATATATGTAGATATATAGATATCTAGATGTATAGATATATAGGTATATATATATATATACATAGGTAGATATATAGATATCTAGATGTATAGATATATAGGTATATATCTCTCTCTCTCTCTCTCTCTCTCTCTCTCTCTCTCTCTCTCTCTCTCTCTCTCTCTCGAGAGAGAGAGAGAGAGAGAGAGAGAGAGAGAGAGAGAGAGAGAGAGAGAGAGAGAGAGAGAGAGATATATAGAGATATATAGAGAGAGAGAGAGGGAGAGATATAGATAGATAGATAGATAGATAGATAGATAGATAGATAGAGATTATAATATATATATATATATATATATATCAAATGCAATTTTATAAAAATTGTGTTGTGTAGCTTGTTATACAATGACGCACAAGCTGCTGGATCAGACGGGTTTTCCTGAAATATTGGAACGGTGCCACGATTACGCCTCCTCCGTTGGATTAACTAAGAAAAGACATTTTTCTAAACTTACCAAAAACCTGAAGATCATGCGTCGAAACTGGGCTTAGATCTTGACGGAGCGTCGCAACACTGTGAAGTTGAGTGATTCTGATGGAGCAGAAAATGAGCAATCGTGTTGGCAAAAGATTAGTTTGGCCTGTGTACACGGGCACGCGTTTTCATGCGCAGGTGCTAAATCCGGCCGTCTCAGCTTTTAGGGCTGATGTCAGATGTTAGTGACCAGAGCAAGAGGAGACATGACACCAAGTGTGCGGTGTAGGATAATGTAGCCTCTGCAACTCGCCAGCACGTCTAAACACTGCCTGACGCACAGGTGTAACAGCAATTGGCTGTAACAAGACGAACATCACCATTTATGGAACCTATCTTGGATACGACATCCTGCGGTGTAAACCGAAATAGCCCTGCTGGTTGTGACAAATATGCATCCAAATACTCGCCTTTTCACCATACTTGTGGCACCGTTGCCAAGACCATAACCTGCTGCGGGTGCGTCGGTATCGACTCAGTTTGACATCAGTGTACTTACGCTCGCTAAATTCTTACGAATTGGAGACCTTCAAACGCATTGCTCAAACCTGTTTGTATGGATGGTCGTAGGTTTCCTCCTTCGTTGGTCAAGTTTTGTACACCATCGACTTGATTACAACTGCCAATTTTTCCTGCGCTGTGGGTTTGCTAGTTCTACGACGCACAAGACGTCCTGCGTGTTATTAAAGGGAGTTTCCCACATTTGTATGGAATTTTGAACCGAAATAGCCATGTTGAAGATCATTTGGTGCAGGTTACAGCCCTGCCATTCTTAAGACCCAATCCCTTCTAGTTTCTTAGCTATGCACTCATAAATATTTGCAGCCTATTTCATGCAGGCTATTTTCAGGTCACTCAGGTATTCATGACATCATAATAACGTCATTCAAATTCTGCCGTTCCATCGGCCAGGCGGCCATTAAGGCTGATAAAACGTAACATTCTAGTCGCTGATATACGGCATTCGTGGGCGCGATTTCGATGCAAAACTGCCGTAAATTGGTTCTCAATCAATGTTGTACAAGGTATGATGACGCAATAAAGCAATGACGTATTAAGGAGAATATTTATTCAATAGAGACTTTGTTTAGCTTGGAGCAGTCTTTTCAAATTTAAAGTTCAAATCTTTTCAATATTTAAAGTATGGCATTCGTTATCGGTGAGCTTATTTCATCATGTCTGATGTTCGTCTCGATGTTTTCAAATATGGAGCATTTCGCTTAAAGGTCCGTCTGTCAAGTGCGGATACCAAATATACGGCTGATCGACTAACATTCAAAGTGGTCGGAATGCATAAACGCTCAGCGAGCCGCGACGGACAAAGGCCTCGAAGGGCTGAGATGGCCTTGGGGGTCCAAAAGCTCACGATCGCTATGGGGATATGAAGATTTCAAGTTACCCACCGACGCCGGAGGGATGCCGGAGTGATTCCGAACCAACATGCCCGGGGGAGATTAGGGGCTTGTAGGCTTGAATCGCCGCGGACTATGACGTCAAGACGCCGATCCAGCGCAGAGGTCCAGAGAAGATTAGGGGCTTGTAGGCTTGAATCGCCGCGGACTATGACGTCAAGACGCCGATCCAGCGGACAGATCCAAAGAAAATTAGGGTCTTGTAGGCTCGAATCGCCGTGGACTATGACGTCGAGACGCTGATCCAGCGCACAGATCCAAAGAAAATTAGGGTCTTGTAGGCTCGAATCGCCGTGGACTATGACGTCGAGACGCTGATCCAGCCGACCGTGTCAGCGATGGTGGAATGGCCGCCAAACGTTGATGGCTCGGAACTGGGGCGCAGACAGAACGCATTCCCGATGACAGGCAAGGCGTCTGAAGGCGTCTCAAGGCAAGCACCCGGACGATACAAGCGCACGGAACAGCAAGATCGACCTTCCCTCAGTTGCGAAATGTCCAGACGGCCTCAAAACCTTCGAGGTAGTCAGGGAGTCGGTGATATATGGGTCAGTATGCAGCAAAGAGCGTATGAAATGGCCGTGGTCCTCCGAGATGATCAGGGACCGATAAAAAATCTGGATGCCGAGGCGTGGAGGTGAAATAAGTAGGGGCTGGGTGGGTTGACTTTGGAGCACCTCCATTTTGCGACTGTTAAAAAGTAGCCATCTCGTCATAGGTGTATGCATCATTAAACTTGATTATTTCTTCTTCGGGAAGACAAAAATTATAACAGCGAAACTGCTTTGGAACTTTGCTGTACCTTTGGCCCCAGATGTGATCTGGTGCATCTGAGCATAATTAGGGCCTTTGGCGCAATGAAGAGATAATATCTTGGATTTAGCGGCCTCAACAAAACCAGGGAGCACAAGACGGTGAAGGGACGTAAGCCAGCCGCATGGATCTTTGACTTTCAAAGGATTATAAAATGGTCGGGAGATCAGGTACTGCGCTGGTTTGTACACCGTTTCTCACGTCCCGCAACTCTTCTCGTCTGACTGCCCGTTTGTAGCAAGATGCCATGCATTTGTGGAGGTGAAACTGTCATGTGATGGGTTCAACGCGTACTCAGCTTAATTTCAATTTCCTGCTAGTTTCTTCGAGCCATGAATTCATAAGGCTTGATGGATCCCATCAGCCTTTTATCAGCTGGCTTAACTGACATGCTTCCCAGAAGTTGGCGTGCCTGAGCCGGGAGTTCAACTTTGAACTTTGAAGTTGGTGCAGCCACTATCCGCCCACACCCTGCCAAACCACATTCTCTACCCATGGCCGCGAGGCCGTTCGGTGTTCTGCGTCGATGCTGTCCAACGTCTGGACTAGGCTTACAGTGGCCATCTGTTCATTCTGAAATCACAGCCTGTGGAGAGCACAGCTGTCGTCCCCTTCCAATGTAGAGCTAAGATTACGGTCACCAACAACATGAAGTTGAAGGTGAGCACCACTAGGGCTATTTATACCCCCGATACTCTGACTGAAGCCTCATCCCTACACCTCACCTTTTCCCGTCACTTATCGTCCTCTCACATCATCATCCGCCGAGCCGCTGGGACTCTCCATCGGCTGAATTCTTGTGAATAGGACATACCGGAATAAGCTCATCAAATGGAGTCTTGCCTTTGTCGGGGATTTGTCACCCCCTCACACTCCCCGCTCGTAAACTGCTCATCCGACCTCATATATCTGTTCACATCGCGCAGTGAGTGTCTGCTCTGGGCGGGACCAGCTGGGTCAAAAAAGATGGACTTTGCGCTCGAGGTCGCCCCGCGAACGAAATGGGGACAGCATGTCACTCCCGCTGAAGAGGTTACGGTGTGGGGGCAACATGTCACCCCCGCTGGAGAGGTTACGGTGTGGGGACAACATGTCACCCCGCTTGAGAGGTTACGGTGTGGGGACAACATGTCACCCCCGCTGCAGAGGTTACGGTGTGAGGACAACATATCACCCCCGCTGCAGAGATTACGGTGTGGAGACAACATACCATCCCCGCTGCAGAGGTTACGGTGTGGGGACAACATGTCACCCCCGCTGCGGAGGTTACGGTGTGGGGATAACATGTCACCCCCGCTGGAGAGGTAACGGTGTGGGGATAACATGTCACCCCGCTGCAGAGGTTACGGTGTGGGGACAACATGTCACCCCCGCTGGAGAGGTTACGGCGGCGCGGTGCGCGTGATCTGCTCACCCACCGCGTCAGCCGGACGTTTCTTGGACCCGTTTAAGCCACGCCTTCCGCGGCGTTTCCGCTCAGCGCCCTGCCTTCGCAGTGCAGAGCAAGAACGCTTCGCACCGTTGCTAGAGGTGATCGGAGTCTTTAATGGAAATGTTCCACATTTTAAGAGATTGAAGCAAGCATCATATATGATAAAATACACTCACTTATGAACATTGGTGCAGTTTTAAGTTGAAAAGACTGCCCAAGACACCAATATTGATTGAGAACCAACTGACAGCCGTTATATCTGAAAATCGTGCTCACGGACGCCAGATATGAACAACTCGATAATGATATTCGTATTGGCCTTGATCGCCGCATGACGAATGGAACGGCAGAACTTAAACGGCGTTATTATGACATCATGGATGCCTGAGTAACCTCTGAATAGTCTCCCCGAAATACTCTGCACATATTCACGGGCGTGTAACTCTGAAACTGGCGGGATTTAGGTCTTAAGCAGGGCAGGGCTGTGAACTGTACCGAATGATTTTCAAGATGGCTACTTCAGTTCAAAACCCCCTCGCAAATGCGGAGCACTCTCTTAAAGAACACTCTCTTTAAGCTTTCCATTTTCCACTCGCCATGCCACGCATGCCGCACGACTTCTTATTGCATGGCCTTGTCCTGAAGCTGTCAGACGACGGCCATTGAGATCTCGCCGAGCCTGGCTCGATTTATGGGGAAACCTGACTCGTGTGCTGACTCGGGTGGCCTTCATCTCACCGTTGCCGAAAGTGCTGCTGTGCTGAACGCTCTCATCGCTTGCCATGTTGACATTTTATGCTGTTTGTGTAACACCATACAATGCCCGAACTAGCCATTAACCTTTGCGTGCGGAATGGTTCGGAAACATGCAAGGTGTTGAAGTTCACAACTTCATTCATATCGTAGTTCATAGTTCACGAAAAGTTCACGTTACATTGCTCACTCTCCCGTGAACTATGACACATCTGCGCGACCTTTTCCATGCCATTGTCAGCGGTCGGTGGCTGCGGGACGGGCCGTGCCGTCGGCGGACGTCTGAGGCCGCTGGCGCCGTTCGAGCCGGCGGCGCAGCCCCGCCATTAGTAACCGGAGCCCGGCGGCTGGCCGGCCGCTGTTGCAGAGTACACGACGGCGGCTGGCGCGTGCGGCGTGCTGGCCGTGCTGGTGACGGCCCTGATGTGCGTCATGTCGCCGATGGTGCTGGCGATGCGCGTCACCCGCCGCCGCGTGGTCGTCAAGTTCCGGCACGCCATCATGGGCAAGCTGGTGATCAGCTGCATAGGAAGTGAGTTGCGCTAACGAATGCGCTGTCCGTAGTGGCCTGGAATTGTGCGTTCTATGCACTCAGTAACCTATTTAGAACACGGCCAAGGTGAATTAAGAGACAATTAAGGTTTTTAAATGGTGAGGAAGGAAATTGTTCTGTCATATATATATATATATATATATATATATATATATATATATATATATATATATATATATAATACGTATGCTTACGCATAATTCATTAAAGAGTACGACATTTTGTGCTTTGGATAGCTTCCGTTAAAACTCCCTTTGAACTGTACTTTTGACACCGTCTGTTAAGAGTAGTTAACCAAAAAGGAGCATGAAGAGACATGAAAAGGCATCTTCTCATTTGTTTGCGCTTTACCGTTTTGGATACGTTGTGTACCCATGCTCAACATCAGCATCTGGTTTCCTATTTCACTCGGCAACCGACGTACTTAAAATCAGAGCATTGAACACCAGCATGCAAACAACAATGGACTTCTCATTGGATAATTCACTGTTTTGACTTGGCAAAACAGATATTCTTATGGCCGGGCAGAAGACATCATCAGCATCACGCACTCTGACCTACGCCATCAACATGACAATCTACAATACCACATGCCAGTGACCCTATCCCCCACGTGATTTTATCGTTGTCATGTTCTTTGTCTGTGTGACTCATTGACGATGTTGTCCATACATTTTCTAGACCACACAGATAGGGGATACAACACTGATGAAATGACATTCTCTCACGTACGAGAGGAGCCAAAACGACACACTCATGAACGACATTCCCAGATGTACTGGTGGAGGTCGGTGGAGTGTTTTGTAACAAACGTACACCGGAAGCCCTCTGATGTTCCATCTGAAGCCCCATCTGATATCAGAAGCCCTCTGATGTTCCATCTGAAGCCCCATTTGATATCGAAAGCCCTCTGATGTTCCATCTGCAGCCCCATCTGATATCGAAAACTCCCTGATGTTCCATCTGAAGCCCCATCTGATATCGAAAGCCCTCTGATGTTCCATCTGAAGCCCCATCTGATATCGGAGGCCCTCTGATGTGCCATCTGAAGCTCCATCTGATATCGAAAGCCCTCTCACTTTCTGCACCATCATTTCAGCATTTTCGCGGACAAATGTACATAAGTGTGTGCTCTGTGTGTGTGTTGTGTTGTGTGTGTATGGGCAGGTGTATACGCTTGAAAGGCGACACCAGTCGGGCAGCTCTAGCCGCGCTTGGGTGCACATGCTGTCTTTTTAGCGCACCCTTTTCCTCTCGGTACTCCCCTTCCGTCAGCGCGTCTCGTGAGTGATCTGCACAACCGTTTTGAAATAAATGCACAGCTGGATGTGATAAAAAGTATGATAATATAGATATATCATGAAATAAATAATATATCACAAAAATATATGGTATCTAAATATATCGTAAATTATGATAATGTATAAAAATAATGCAAGCGAAATATTGTGTATGACGTCAGTGTTTATTTTCAATGACCGCGCGTGCTTTCACACAGCGAGCTATGTCCAAGAATCACGTATTCATTATCAGGGTGGTGCAGCATATCACGAGCCAAGCCAAGCCAAGCCAATGGGTCATAAACGCCATCATATGGTATAGTATTGCTATTCAGGTCTGACGTTGCACACAATGGCAAGGATCAATTTTGTTTACAATGCATCCACTTTAGGACCCATACAGTTAAATCGTGCCATGGTACTCTAGTAGCGCGCGCTGAGCGTGTGTCGTAGCCGCAGCCTACTGCCGAACCGTGGCCGCTGGCGATAACCACTGATCAAGCACGGCATCAGTGTGGAGCAAGGCATGGAGTCCACTCAGCGGCTCCCGGATGGCGAGTCCGCCCCTTAAAGCGAACATGTATATACGGACACGTTTAACTCGTACCGGATACATAGGTTGGGGCAAGTATGGAACGTGTTGTCCACTCCTTCGGTTTGTGAGCGATTAACAGTCAGCGGACGTGCCGAATGAGCAAGACGACCAGCACTTCACTCCTGCGGAGCGCAATGCGCATGCGTACAAATTTGCGATTTTCTTTTCGGACGTGGCCTCAATTGTGGTACGCTGGTTCTCAAACTGCGCTGCGCCTAGATGGTTGCACCGCCTACTCCGTGGGCGATATTTAGGCGGCCGCCTATACACCTTCGTACTGTCAGAAGCTACCGGCATCAAAGTCGTAACTGTATCTGCAATTCCAGCATCATGGCTGTGCTGAACATATTCCCATTTTCCGCCCGAATGTTTGCCTGCCAGCTCGTTCCTCGTTAGGACAATTAGATTAAAAACCGGGTCGCGCTTATCGACAGCCTGATTTTCAGGGCCTGTGACTCGAGGTGGCGTTTTCCTGTTAATGAATGCCTTTGACGCGGGAGGTGATTGGCGGAATCATGCAACCGGCTCTTGACTGAAAGTTCCTCTATGAAAATGGAGGCTGGGCATCTTAGCTGGTGAAGTCCCTTGTTTATGACCAGATATGGGTCCCAACAGAGCTCTTCGAAGCGTTGGAATGTGCCAGTTCATCATAGATGGAAATTGGCCGTGCAGTTGTTAAGAGTGTGTTACACTGAAGCAAATTGGATGCACTGAAGTGCTTTACGACCATGCATCAGTCGATCCCCAACGTCTCGTACTCGTTACGTTTAAAATTTAACATTGCTGTCGCCAAGCAAGCAGTGCCACCGACTCAGCTGGCGAAAGCCAGGTTTGGGCTTGACCAAAGGAATTTATGGAATATTTTTGCTAAGAGCACTAGCTGTAACACTTTCGCTTTTTGCTGCGTTGTGCCAAGATGTCTCGTCATTTTTGACAAGCTCCTTTTTATACCTTGATCTTCATAGTTCTAGCTCTGCTAGAATGTTTGGTTTCAGACCTGCGCCGATGACGAAATGGCTGAGTGGTTCAGACCTGTTGCTCCCATATGAGGGCCCGAGCTAAGAGTCCTGGTTTCGCCACGGCTGTTGTGCGCCAATGTGATCACTGCAGTAGCTGGTGTGACCTCTGACATGGGTGTGTGATGTCCAGTCCTGTCCGCATTGTGCGTGCGTGCTGCGCAGCTGCGTGGCTGCTGTGCTGCTGGTGGTGTGTGTGTGTTGGTTGTGTGTGTGTGTGTGGTGTGGTGTGGTGTGTGTGTGTGTGTGTGTGGTGGTGTTGTGTGTGTGTGTGGTGTGTGTGGTGTGTGTGTGTTGTGTGTGTGTGTGTGTGTGTTTGTGTGTGTGTGTGGTGTGTGGTGTGTGTGTGATTGGGGCTCTTACGACGCACTCCAGCTGCTGTGGAGGCTACATGGCGTCGCCTGCCTCTCACCCTGGCAGGAGGGGCGGGCACCGCGGAGAACCGAACCCCGCTCCTCTGGTTTCCCAGACGCGCAGTGTTTAATGCTGACGTGTTAACCACTACACTACCGGCACCCCGTCTGTCGCATTCCTGCCAAGAAATGCAATCTTTGTCGTCCCAGGATCCTCTTCGACAATATGGGACCCAGCCAGGGCACGCCAAATTAGTGCCCTGTGCACGCGAATCCGTGGTTTTGTGGCACTGTTTTGCGTTCTCTTTCCTTGCCCTGACGTCAAACGCAGCCCAGGCGAAGGGGCTGGTTTCCTTCATCGTCGACCCGTGCAAGCAATTGCGCAACATTTGATGCTAATGTGCCTGTTTGGTTTCAGCCGCCTGCTGCGTGCTATGCATAGTGCTCTTCGATATTGAAGTGAGAGCCAGGAGACTGGGGGAGAACCTGGGCTTCTTCGTCTATTACTCCTGGTCCTTCTATATCATGGTGAGCACTCATTGAGAACGGAATAGCAGTCATATCTCATTGTAAGGACTCATTCACGGTCTGCACGAACTGCTTGTACTTGATGACACGCTGCGGCAATGTCTCTTTTTTAATGTACTCGCCCTCCCTCTCTTATTAATTTTACGAAACACTGGCATGTCTGTGCTTCAAGCCATGCAAGTCCCTGTCCAGACGCCAAATTGAGAAATCAGCTGAGGAGGCATCTCATGCCAGGCTCTCCCTAGCTAACTGGATACCCATGGGCTTGCTGCGTGTGTATGGTTGTTGCGTACCCGTGACTAAATAGCAAAACAAGCACGCAAAGTCTATACACGCCTGAAATCGGCCTTTTTCATGTGTACTTCTGCATATGTTTGCATTTTAAAAAACTGCAAAAGCCTGATGCGCAGGTTTTCGTGTTCCGTCTACGACCAAGCTGAAAAGCTGCTGGTACGTTGTGTTCGCTGCTTCGACAATGCGTCGGGCTGACAGGCCCGACGTTACATTTACCTTTTTACCGACGTTACATTACCAGACTCAGTTACATTCCAACTACAGCCTGTGGAGAGGGCGGGGCGGCCGCCGTGCCAGGTGGCATTTGAGCTGGATCCTTTGGGCTGCGCTTTATCTTGTGTCGTCGCACCCACGCTCATGCCGTTGACTCGGACAGCCTTTTGTGTACTTCATGTTGGGGATAGTGGGCTCAGTATACCTCCTGGTGTGGGGTAGCGGAATCTGTGTACCTCATGATGCGGGGTAGCGAGTTCTGTGTACCTCATGATGCCGGGTGGCGTTCTCAGTGTGCCCCATGACACGGCGTAGCGAGCTCTGTGTACCTCATGGTGCGGGATAGCGGACTCTGTGTACCTCATGGTGCGGGTTAGCGGACTCTGTGTACCTCATGATGCGGGGTAGCGGACTCTGTGTGCTTCGTGGTGCAGGGTAGTGAGCTCTGTGTACATCATGGTGCTGGGTAGCGGACTCAGTGTGCTCCATGACGCGGGATTGCGAGCCCTGTGCCCTTCATGGTGAGAGGTAGTGAGCTCTGTGTACCTCATGGTGCGGGGTAGCGGACTCAGTGTTCCTCATGACGCGGGTTAGGGAGCTCTGTGCCCTTCATGGTGCGGGGTAGTGAGTTATTTGTACCTCATGATGCGGGGCAGTGGGCTCAGCGCACACCGAACACGCTAACCGCACTTAGATTGTTCGCTTCCTAGGCATTTTATTGTCATGTCAATGGTCACACTTAAGATAAAGCTGTTTACTGTGCCATATTTTGTGTTGCCCATCTGCTCCTAGCATTAATGATATCATTTCCTGGTCGTTATCATTCATAGTCATTTATTTGTTTCTCTTGGTTCCTTGGCAGGGTAAAATGCGCTATAATTTAGGTTTGATGTGCATCGGCAATTAAACTGCACATCCATGAACATCGTGGTGTTTGAGTGCGTGGTTGCTGTGGGCTGCTGCTGCTCGCTTTGCGAGTGACTGGAGGTGCTATTAAAACACTGAGGGCTGCTAATGAAAAACAAATTGAATGAGTGAAGAGGAAATGCCTTGCTGTATCTGGTCAATATCGCCATGAGTAATATCATTCAGCAGTTCAGGAAACCCAACCCATGTGCCAAAATGGCCGTTGAATTAAATATGTTGGACACCTTGGTACACTGCCGGTCCATATCGCACATCCTTTTTTTGAGAGTCTCATTTTCACGGTCTGATTATCCTGCGAAATATTTAGCCCTGCCATGGGCTCTAGCAGGCACGAGGACTACCTCGCGTTATTTTGTTGAAGTTCATATCGCTACTGTCGAGGACAGCGCTGCGATGACGATATTTCGGGTGTGACATTGGTCGATGATCAATAAATGATTTCCTTTATCGCTTGTAACATGATTGCAAAGGAAGGTTCTTCGTATGCTCAGCCCCTCCAAGGAACGCTCCTAATTTAAATGCTTTATCATCAGGATTCAAATGTTCGTTGGGTGTATGGGAACCTGGTTTGAATGACAAAAGCCTTTCACTCCTGGAGATCCAGCCAGTTCAGCATGTTTGCTTCATTTCCGCTCGACTGAGCCGATTTCAACTGTCAATTATTTATCAGGGCTGCACCTGCGTCACCACGAATACACGCTACGTGACTTGGATGATAACATCATCAGAACGTCTCAGTGCTTTTCTTGTGAAACTTTGCTAACTTCTATACGGAAAATACTACAAGCCGTCAGTGAAGGGCGCTGGTAGTTGATCGGCATATTCAGCGACAATCTGCCTTAGGAAATATTCAACGGGGACCGCATCATCGCCGATTCTCGTTTGCGGCACAGAGAGACGTCGCTCTTGACTGGTGCGTTTGCAGAGTACACAGCTATGTTTTTCAGCAAACGGACAAGTACGTTTTGAAGTCCAATCCATAGCAGCTGATCTGCGCTGAAGTGAAATAATGTGTTTTGAGCGAGCGATAGCAATTTTGCAACGCCTTGTGTTCGTCCACGGCTGCTATCGGACTTCGATTGGTCGTCGTTACAAATTCCGCTCACGAAGAATCCAACCCGTGCACGCCGTCAAAGTCGTGCACCTGTAAAATCGTGTAAACAATCATTACGCTTGGATTACTTTCGACAAAAATGCTCAATACATCTGGATCACTTTTGGCGTCAGCCTTGCTGTGTTGATTGCCCCAGCGCGCTTTTAATATCATCTGAAAAATGCAGCGCCTTCCCACCGGGACAACAGCCATGCCATACGGACCGCTCGATGTTGAGCTGTAGCTGCTGCAGCGCCTTCCCACCGAGACAACAGCCCTACCACACGAGCCGACTGGATGTTGAGCTGTAGCTGCTGCAGCGCCTTCCCACCGGGACAACAGCCCTGTCATACCAGTCGGCTCGATGTTGAGCTGTAGCTGCTGCAGCGCCTTCCCACCGGGACAACAGCCCTGTCATACCAGTCGGCTCGATGTTGAGCTGTAGCTGCTGCAGCGCCTTCCCACTGGGACAACAGCCCTGTCATACCAGTCGGCTCGATGTTGAGCTGTAGCTGCTGCAGCGCCTTCCCACTGGGACAACAGCCCTGTCATACCAGTCGGCTCGATGTTGAGCTGTAGCTGCTGCAGCGCCTTCCCACCGGGACAACAGCCCTGTCATACCAGTCGGCTCGATGTTGAGCTGTAGCTGCTGCAGCGCCTTCCCACCGGGACAACACCCTGCCATACCAGTCGGCTCGATGTTGAGCTGTAGCTGCTGCAGCGCCTTCCCACCGGGACAACAGCCTGATGTTGAGCTTAGCTGCTGCAGCCTTCCACGGACAACGGCCTGCCTTATCGAGCCGGCTCGCTGTTGAGCTGCAGGCTGCTGTAGCGCTGCCGCACCCTTCAGTCTTCACCTCATTACCGCTGGCCGCCACGCGTGCCAGCTCATCCGCCCATATCGCAGATGTCGTTCCGCTGGTGACGGCCCATATCGACCGAGCGCCGGCCCGGAGCCGCTGGCGCCGCTGACGGTCGCTGTCCGCTGCCGCGGTGCTGTACGTGCTGCTGGCGCTGGCGCTGTGCGGCTTCGCCGCCGCCGAGTTTCGTGCTCGCGCGTTCCGGCTGGGCGGCGACCCCGTCCAGATGGCGCGCGACCCGGACGGCCGGCTGGCGCCCGTGCTGGTCAACCCGGCGGCGCGTGAGGGGCGCATCGCCTCACCCACGGCCAACGGCGTGACGGTGATTGTGGCGCCGCAGCCGGGCGTGGTGCACGCGCGGCGGGCGCCGGCCAACGCGGGCGCGGCCGCGCCGGCGCCCACGCCCACCTCCAGCTACAACGGCCGGCCGATCCCGTACGATCCGCGCAAGTCGCCGCTGCGCTCCAGCCTCAAGAAGAAGCGGCGCAGGCCTAGCGACAGCCCGGAAGAGTCGATCGACTCGGGCGTCATGATCATCCGCAACCCGGCGCCTTCGTCGCCGTCGGCCGGGCGCGGCAAGAAGGTGCGCATCAACACGCTCGACACGGCTGTGTGAGGGACCGGCCGGCCGCGGTGCCACGGCGTGTCGGGCTGCTATGCGGGGAAGGACGAGGACTGTTCCGCGCCACCTTGGACCGGCACACCGCCCCAGAGCCGGGGCGCCGTGAACCGCTGTCGGCGTGGAGGGGGGTGTGGGCTGACGTTGCGGTCGGGGAGAGTACGCACCATGTGCGTGATCCCTCTTCTTTGACACCTGCTCCTTCCCCGCGCGTAACCTTGGGCTATGCTTGCCAGGGCAAGCTTGCATAACGAGAGCGATTCAGACGAGCTTGCGCACGGGCTGCGCTCACGGCGCCTGCATATTGAGGCAACGCAGGGCCTTCAACCACTGCTGTCATGTTTCCCCTGAGTCGCCATCTCGGACTACACAGCAGCTGGTACAGCAAGTGTGGGGGGGGGGGGGAGGGTGTTCGGTGACGGTGCCAGTGGTGACCCCAGTCTGCGCGGCCGACCGGGCAGAATGGGCAGTGCCCGCCGGGCAGGCGATGGGCATATGTACACGTACAAACCGGCGGTGGCGGCGCGGCTCACTGACGGAGGTGACGGCCAATGGGAACCGCAGTTTTTTGTGATGATGTGCACGGCGCTAGATGGCGCCGCGTAAGGCCATAACCGTCGCACAAAATGGTTAATGTTCTATTTAAATAGTTTGCTTGACAAATTGTTTGGAATGCGAGCTGCATGTTTTGAGGTAGGGAGCGTGCGTTACTCCGCCAGGCTGCGGTGCGGGAGAGATTGTATGTTTTCAATAGCATTGCAATATCATAATGCGTACATAACACTAGAGATAGACCATTCCGACTGTTATTCACGTGCCTGATAGTATGTGGAATGCACGGCAAGTTGTTGTCAGACGGACGGATGGATGGTTGTCACTAGCGCGCTCCATGTGCCACTGGCGTGCGGGCCAACGCGCTCCATGTGCCACTGGCGTGCGCGCCAGCGCGTCCCATGTGCCACTGACGTGTGGGCCAGCGCTGCATGTGCCACTGGCGTGCGGGCCAACGCGCTCCATGTGCCACTGGCGCGCGGGCCAACGCGCTCCATATGCCACTGGCGTGCGGGCCAGCGCGTGCCATGTGCCACTGGCGTGTGGGAGAATGTCGAGACTGACACACAAACCAAGCGTCGCGAAATATGTTTCGATCCCCATTCATGAATGTAGTGATGAGTTCATGTCAAAACCACCCCTTCACGATTCTGCTCCTTCCACCTCCACATGTGGGCGGATGCCATGGATCTTTGACGCTGCAGGCCTGCTTGGTGATGCTCATCAGCGCTCTCGTCTTGATTATCACTTGTTACGGATCAAACCCAGTCAGTTGATGGTGATTTTTGACGAATGAGCGGTGTTTTTGCTTCGCCTGACGATGTGTTAAGGGCCCTTAACTGCTTGTTAAAGAAGAGTTTTTGTTCGGTACTCGTGCGTGATTTTCTTCTTCTCCTCACTAATGACTTGGTTGTGCTCTTCCGTAACGCTACATCGCAACAGATACCGTCGTAACCAAGCCCTTTATTTGTGATGGCGATGCTGGACGATAGCTGCCAGTCAGATTGTTGACACGTGAGGCTTGACTGCTGGGGGGCGTTATGTTCACGTCGACTTCGCATCCCAACTGCGTTAGCAGGCTCTGTACCTTGTCAGTAGCTCGGCCCGACTTCTGGCCAAATCGGCCCTGCAGTGGCCGCTCCATGCTGGCGCTTATTTACACTCGCATTCTATTCGTGACTGGGGAGTCCCGGTTCGCGGCCAAGAGCTCTGCAAACCCTCCAGGCGGGACGCGCGCGCTCGTGGAGCCCCTCATCCCATGCCGAGTGGCTGTGAAGGCCGGCTCCACAGCGCTGGATCTCGCCCAAATCTCGCTTGGGCTCCGGTCGACCTCGCTCAAACGGCGCGCGCTCAGTGGGTGGAGTCCGTCCAGAATTGACCTGGCGACGCAGTGTCGCTGCGCCTGTGCCTTTGCGGTCCCATCGCGAGAGACCCAGCTCGGCTCCGACGGGTCCGACCGACCTCAGCGGCGCTGCTGAATTCGCGACGGTTTAACTGCGACGGGGGCGGTCTTCCGCACAACTTGGGGCCAGCTGGAGCGCGGCTAATCCGTTGGACGTTTATCGTTATGGGCCGACATAACGGGGAAAATATGGCTTCGCATTATTTAATGGATATTGCGTAGGCGCGGCGTCGTCGCTGAAAAGTGGCCGCTCTCCGCCGCGACAGTTGTGACGCATGCCACTAATCACCAGGCAGTTGTGACGCAGGCCATTAATCACCAGCCGGTGTGACGTATGGGGGTCGACGACGCAGAACGCTGGACGCGTGATCTACGGTCATCGCCGGACTCGTGGCGCTTCTCCCTCGCTGCCTGACTGAACAGCACCCCTCCTCCGCTGGACTGGTCCGCCCGGTGGTCCTCGCTCCGCCGCCTGGCCACGTTTAGGGTACCCTCGGAGCCAGAGTGATCCGGTTCGTCCTATAACCGTGACAGGCCTGTCCGATAACCGCGCTGCACTCTGCCCAGGTGGCGGCAATGTCTGCCACAGAGCTCATTGAACAATGTCTGATTGGTGTATGTGATAGCAGCGGCGGATTGCCACGCACATGTATGGTTGTTTTTTATCACGTGATGTTGTGACGTCACGCTCGTTTACCAGATGACCGTGGCCGTAGTTATTTCTGGCCGTTCGATTGTTGGCTGGTGTGTTCAGCTTACTGCTTGATGGCCCCGATCATTGGTCATGATTTGGTATGCCAAAGACAGGAGTCAAACATTCCCACTGTCTTGGCTTATTGAGCCGCCCCATGCGCCATAGATTAGCCTGTTGCCACTTTTCGAGAGGACAATATTCCGGCGTCTACGTCACGTGCTGTTGAGTTGGTGCGCCCCCTGATTGTATCAACATTTAACATGATCGACATAACATGTGTGGTAAAGCTGTGCGTATGGAAGCAGAATATTCGCAAACAGTGCCAAGCATAATACATCCTGATCACGTCTGTGTATTCTTTACATCCACGGCAAGGATTCGGTCGCATGTTGATGCGCCAACGACTGATGAAGACGTTGCACCCGTTTCCTGTACGTTTTTGGAACAGATGGGCAGATGGCCCATAATTCACGCGTATCTCATACGTTTTGTGCTGCCTGGTTTGCATCATCGTGGTTCGGGTGTTACACATTGTTCGGGGAATGTATTTCATGCAAATTTTCTTGGCTTACAGCGAGAAGGTTTTCGTAAACAGTCCCCGAAGAGCCGGCACCAAGGCAGTAATAAATTATTGCCGCGATGCAGGAACGGTAATTGGACAAAGTAACAGACGACAGCAGTTTTGTTAATGAGGCCAAAACTGGGCCAGTCTGCCGCCTGCCGCTTGTTTTGGAAGGCAGATTAATTGTCTTCGTATACACAAATATTGAGCTGACGGGCCTTTGTTCGGATTCATGTCTGCAGCACCCTTCACCGGCTAAGGGGCTGCGGTAACTATTGGAACCAGCAGTAGTTATCGCTAGCGATACCTGCAAACCCTTTTTGCTATTTTCAAGGTGGATCCCTGCTCACAATGCTTATGCAAACAAATAATATCGCCCCACGTTTCAGTTGATATGTGTCAGGGAGCAAGTCGCCTGCCTTGGTCTCCTGATGGAACTAGAGAACTGACTATCCTTGGATGTTTTCCATTACGTTTCTGCCCGTGTACTGCAGGTTCCTAAGTCCATTACACAATGTTTGCTCTCCTCTTGCAGTCCAGGGTTCACAGCGTTTCCAAGTGCTCCAAAATGCCTCAAGCACTAGGCGAGCTCGTTGGATGCCGTGGCTCCATTTGCATGTCCTGGTGCTCACATTAAATCAGTTGGCTATTGTGCAATGAGTGATCTATAGCGGCAGTGGATTCAAGCGCACTGTGGGGCAAATGTGTATATAGTTATTATGCCCCCATGATCACCACTTATTATGCTTTTACGGCTTTCAATATAGATCTCTCGGTAACCTGCCCGTTCATTGCTATGGGCCGTCAGGGCGCCAAAGCTGTTGACTTAGTCGCGCGCAGACAGCTGACACCTCCTTCAAAACGCGTTCCCGTGGCCGCATGTATACTTCAGATCCAGCGCCCCTCCGGCCTGCCCGAACGAATCTGATGTTTGGGGGAGCGTCCCGAATAGACCAGTGTCCTAGAATTGCCGAATTTGGGTGTAAAATAACACCCTATGAGAAGGAATTTTTCACTCTTTTTCCCCATATTCTATGTGAATTTTGCATTCCTGCCTGACATTGTCAAATCGCACATGCTAAACCCAAATTTCCCTTTCTGAGGTTTTCAGATGTCACACAAAACCGAGCTCACTTGAAACTACCAAGCATAAACAAGGTTGTCCAGAACCTGGACAATTATGGCTATGTCCTGCCTCACCTAAATCTGGATCATGTCTATGCATGCACAGGGCAGGGGCGCCAGGTACCTTCAAGCTCAAGACCCCCCCCCCCCCCCCTCTCAGCGACTCCAGCCGCTTGCACGCATCAAGTGTGGTTTGTTTACAAAATGCATAACAATCGGCGGCAGTGTGCCAAATGCAAGGTTTTCACGCATCCCCTTTTTTGTCTCACCACCACACCACGAAAGCAGAGCCTGCTGCAAACACCAGCGGGGCCTGGTAGAGAATTTTTCTCCAGGTATTTTTTTACCCGAAGAAACTTGACGACTAAATTGCATCACTTCCGAAATGCAGGGGTTAAAAAATTCAAGAAATGTCTTTTAAATAAAATTTGCAAGATGAATATCACAATATGAGCACTTATTTTAACAACTTTTAAGTCAAATCAGGCTGATAGCAAAACTTTCCCAAAAAAGTATCAGTCTTTATATTTATATAACTACTTTTGCTTGTCTTGGTATCGTACGAGTGTGATACCACCTTATTCTTTCCTTCCTTTCCCATTGCCTTTAGAGGTACCATCAATCGCTTAGAATGTTGACCAATTTCTGTGCAAGATGCTCCAACTGCAAATTTGCACGTATTTTGTACATAAATTGGATTAATTCGCCAGCCTGCCCAAACATGTTTGATATGCACCCAAGAGTGAGCAATTCACTGAGAATGAAGGAAGCAATTTGAACGACGAAACTTATTTTTACCGTCATTTTTGCCCTGTTGAACCCTCGGTTGGCTATTTTTGGTTCATGGTGGTGCTCGATAATGATAAATCTAAGCCTTTCGAGTGTTTAACTCACCAGGATACCTGACAAGGCTATCCTTGTGCTGCCATATAGAGCTTTGGGACAGTCCTGACACAGCTAATACGGAAGTGTTTGATGGCGAAATTCTGCCCTCCGGAAATGTTTATCATGCACAGCTCTTACTTGTTTCGCATTTTAATCTCGTAGGCTGGTAGACGTGATTAATATTCATTTTGGGGGGGATGAGTGGGATGACCCTGCCTGTCAGCAAATTGTGCAAACCATGGTACTGACTTTTTATTTTGGGGGATCAGGAAGAAGTGTGCCTTGAAAAAGCCAAGTAAGTCTCCTGTGGACTAAGTAATTGCTCACCTCACCTGCTTTCAACACATGATTTGGAACCATGGTTAGCCATTTGCTGTTTTAATCCATCGAATTTTGTATAAGACAAATTATGATGCCACAAGGCATGCAATGGGCTTATTTCTTCCATATTCTTGATTGTCCGAAATTTCTTGAAGCGGCCCCCACATGGTTGCTTTAACCAGATGTTTTCCATAGTTGTCTTGGTTTGCTGACTGACAGATGATTGTACTGCATATATGCACTATTGCTTGGGCACTGGATTGCTTAGCAATAGAAAGTTGCATAGCAATTATAAAATGAGGTGAATATCAGCATTAAGCAAATGGTCGGACATTTCCGCTGAAAATGTGAAGCCAACATATCAAATTATGCCATTGAATATGAATTAACAAGCCTAAATAGATGCCTTTGCTGCAGCTGAAAAGGCAAGCAGCAAAACTGGCATTGTCATCTAAAATTTGTGTTACTTTTGGAGAAGAGCGATTGTTTTGTGGAGCATACCCATTATTGCCCTTGGGAGCGGTTAACGACGTCAATCAAAATAAGTTGTTCAATGTGATTTTAAGTGTTTTCATTTGTATGTTGTCAACTTTGCCTGAAGTCAACAAGCATACACAAATGAGCTGAATACAAATGCAAGTTGAAACCAGTCAAAAAATTAGCTTTATTATGTTTTATCATAAGTACTGCTGTCCACAGATAGGTGAGTTGAGATCACGTTCAACATATGGGCTACTCTAAGTTAGGTTAAGTTGGTTAAGTGCATGGCAAGTGACAATAGGAATTGTGCAGGAATCAGTTGCAGAACTGCTGCTGTGATACCAACAGGTTAGACAGGATGGGATGAAGTAAGGCCTCTTTAGGTTAGGCATAGTTAGGCTACTTTCATGGAAATATGCATTGGTATTTTGTAAGACACAGTAACAAAGTGTTTGTTTTCCCTCACCCCATCTTAACAAAAGCCAGAGGTATGTGTATTGTGCTTGACTCGGTGATGACCTGGTGTGTAATAGTCCAAGGTTTTTGTTTGTTTGAGCGCTTTATCCTTGTTGAATTTCCTGTTGTTATTTTGTTGTTGAATTCCTTTCCTTCGTTTTGTGTTAAAAATGCTGTGGGAGGGAAGTGCAAAGTGCAGCATCAAATTATTGGTGTTACTGAGCGTTTGATGCCGATTACACTGTCATGAAGTTGCTATGCTTTAATATATTCTGTTTCACTCTAATGGCCTAAGATGTTAAGAAACAAAACAGCTTTGTCAGGTTTATGATGTCATGTCAACTTGAAATAGATGTATGTTTGCTGAAGCACCAGTCACTAGCTCATAAGTTCCATCTTTTGTAAATTGAATTTTTACTCCCGGACGGTCTTTTTACGATGGAATTTTTCACTCCCACCCTAGTTGAAAAGTAATTCTAGCTCACTGGAATAGACCCAATGAGCAGACAAGCTATGCATCGAATGAGCATGCAGATAATAGGACTTGCCAAAAACAGTTCTATGTGTTATGAGTATTAGGAATACTATAGCTGTTCATGTACGAAATTCATGAAATCTAAAACCATAATTCCAAGAGTACGGTGACGGCGCGCCAATAACAGGTAGAATGAGATGGTGCTGCCACCTATCACAGCAATAGTGCCGCTACCTAGTTCGTCAGAACGCAGCGTGCTAAGGTTAACGGCCAGGGCGTCAACGAACTACGCGGCGAACTGATGCCAACGCCCAGCGATCCCAAGAGACTTATAAGAAGTAGCATCATCCGAGTGTGTTCTTATAAGTATTTAAAAGACTTAGAGCCAGTTTGTGGAGTATGCAGAAAAATCCGGGCATTCATAAAATTGTAAAGGGGGCAGATGCGTCAGAATAGCCATTACTAGACTGCGTTACTCGAAATGGCTTTTCTCAGCCTGATGAATTGTTCATACATTTTTGTAGAGACACGAGCAATGGATCGCAAACAAATATTCTGTTAAAAACAATTCAACAATTCTTCACGATAAAATAAAAACGTGGCTGTAGTCAGCGCATTAGCGAACTACACAATGAGAACGCCTCGTGGCTGATGTTGTCAAATGATGAGGAAACAACGGTCAAGATGTAGGTTGTTATAAACCGACGTTTTGAGTGTTCAATGAGGCAGAGGGATTTCTGCCCGTTGTAATATGACATAGATAATACTGGGTAACTAATTTCAAAGTGAGTAACAAATGAAAGGCTATACACAACATGACCAGCAAGACGCCTTCGGCAGTGGGGCACGAGCAAGGTGGGACGCCTTCGACAGTGGGGGACGAGTGAGTTGGCAACAGGAGTGATTGTTGTCATCATGGACATGGTACCGCAACATATACAATACCATAGCCGTGAATTTGGAGTTTACAAGCTAATGGGGAAGAGGCTCCTGCAAATCGTCGAGAAGAGACTGAAATGCAAAAGCATGAAAAACTCCTCCGATTGCCGCACTATTTATGCTTTAGCCCCTCACACATGCCGGTATTTTTCACGTTTGCTGTGTGGTCTCAATCCGTTTATCTGTATCCCGAAAAACTGCCCGACAAATACTGGACTATCTCAAAGGACAGCATGATGGATGCATGCTGAGTGTGTTACGCTTAGATTTTGCAAACATTATTACAGAAGACACGATGATGATGATGTGATAGCCCTTTTGGCGGAAATTCATTCCACAACCTCATAACGTACGCACAAGGACCCGGGGGTGGAAATGTACTTTTTTCATTGTGTGGGTGAGGGGCGAACCCATGAACCTTGCCCATCCTGTTTCCGCGACACATTTCTTCATAAATGTTGCCACTTAACTCTGTTGTCATAGTTAAAAGTCAACGTGAGAAATACATTTTTCAGATCTGGTTTTTCGGGTATTATGAGCTCAAAGTTGCTACGTTGAATTAACGATCTTAGATATATCAGTACGTACTATTTGAACAGTATTGTGATACCTAGCAACGAGTATGTTAACGGTGCTCAATATTTCGAGCTGCCTGAAGAGCTCATGTGTTCAGGATGAGCGCAAGACAGCAGATGAACGTTGGTGTTTTTGTAACGGTTCTTTATAGGTGCCCCATAACTTCTCAAAATTTAAGATACGTATGTTGCATCCTTTTTTGGTTCAAAGACAAATCATTTGCTGGAGAAGAACTAACCACTACTTGGCCACAGCACCTGCCTGTCATAGCGAACAACGCCATTCATTTTCTTTCCATTCTGGCCAGATTCTGGATCGACGCCTTCCGCGGAGAGCACTACAAAACATCCATCGCGAAACATCAGAAACATTATTTATGCAGGCACCCAATCCCAGGGACACCAATATGCGTCTCAAAACGCTTATTTTCAAGAAGCAGCGGATTTCAGGACACAACGATATTCGCACTTCTACATGGGCGAAATCTAGGGTCAGGCCATTCGGAAATGGATCACTTAAGCTTTTATTTTGGGGCATCATAACCTTTATTTTTAACAGGAACCGGGCACAGACATCTCGGGTTTAATCCACTACAATAAAGATCCACTAGGCATATTATCCACTATATACAAGCTTATATATATATATATATATATATATATATATATCAATTTGTTTAATGTCTGTTTTGGTAGCTTAAATTACATTATCAACAGCAATGACAAATGGAATTCGCAGTTTGCATCAGTTTTTTAGAAGCGCGTCACTTTTGTGGAACAGAGGCGCGCAGTTGTGCCCAAATTGTGCGCCATGGAATGTTGAATATGCGTACAATATGCCATTGTGTGTTTAGGGAAGCTGTCAATTGTTTATCTATGCATTCATAAGAATGGACTCTCCAGCATATATGCGTCATCGCAACCATCTTACACGCACGTTCTCCACAAATCAAAATTTGATCAGCAAAAGACATCCATTTCAGTTAATGTAAAACCAACATAAATCCCACTCCGCGCACTATTTCAGGCAAAGGTCCTCAACCTTTCCATACATACGCGTAGGCAAATATCCTCCAGTCTGTAACGCCTTCTCTCCGTTCGTTTCAATGAACACGCGTCACGAGCCTGCTGTTCTCTTGAGGCACACTGCTCCAAGCTGTTGTGCCTCTTATTGGAAAGAGACGCTCCCCCCCCCCCCCTCTCCACGCACACAATCCCGCTATGATTCGAACCTGAGACAAGTGAAACGCCGGCCATGCTAATGCCACGCTCAATCCAGGTCTATTGAAACGGCATTACTTCTTGAGCTGACGCTTTAGTGACCATGAGTTTATAATGTTGCATGCGTATTCGGTGCTCAACGAAGTCACTCACGCTCAGGCAGTCTAATTGCCTCTGGACGGCGCTGACGATGGTCGTACATTCGAAGGTTCGCCATCATTCTGGCCGAAGAATGCTTCTCACACACAGCACCCGCTTAGCGCCCGCTGTGCCTGAGGCGGTGCTGCAGCAGAACGTATCGGGCAGCACTGGTGATTGCAATGTTTGACTCATGAGTCTCTTTGAAATTTGATAACCATGGTGTAAAAGCACACCTGGAGTCCCTGTGCACTTATGCACAATTCTCCTAGGTTATAATGTCAAAGACAGGTATCCACAAAAAAGAACAGCCAGGCTATTGCATCTCTTTCAGCTAGTTTAAGTGGAGACCTGGGACAAAGAGCTAAAAACGCATTCTCCCAAAGTAAAATCGTCAGCTGTGTTTCTGTTCGTCATATCATTCTTTTTACAGAGTTTAACTTCAACAGAAGCCAGAAGCCACCAGAAGATACAATTTAGTTCGCATTCTTAAGTCGGGAAACTGAAGAAACCACGCGTTAAATAACTACACAGGATACCAATTGTTTATTATTTTCATATTTTCGTCTTACTCTGATTCATTGATTTCTTTGTTAATTGAGAGCGCACAGAGGCTTTGCCGTTTTTGTCGTTTTTTGTTCGTTTTTGTTTTTGTTTTGTTTTTATTATTTTTGTTTTGTTTTTTGCTCAACAGCGATAGGTATTGGGGACTGTGAACGTAGATTGTGGATCGAAATGGAATCAATATTGTGTATTGAAATTGCAACCTACATTCGTCTGGAAATGCTCAACTTACCTCCAGAATCGAATTTTGGGGGAAAAATAGATCAGATAATTATGAACATGGGCGGTTGCAGGCCTTAAAAGCCTAACGTCCAGCATCGCAGCCTACTTTGACAGCACAGTGTCAAACCCCTCCCCCTGACTTACACCAGACGGTGGCCAACGAACAGACGAGAATCATGACGCGTCTGAACCTGTGCCTTGGCCTTTGTGTGCCTTTGTACGCTTTTGAGCGTCAATAGCACGTTTAGAAGGCAGTCCAGGGACTACTTCCACCTCCACGCTTTTTAGGTTGCCACGAAGAACAAACCACCATTCACAGCACAGCAAAATTGTGCTCGAATCTGGTGGGGAAAAGTGCTGGTAAAATTTTGATTTACGTGCTGCTGTAACCTTGAAGCTGCTTAGGAGTCCGTCCCAACATTGTTCAGGTGAAATGTACATTCCAGTCCCGTCTTTGAACAATACTAATGAACTTTGAGAGACTTCGGGAGGATTATTTCAAAACGGTCGTTCTCGCGCGCCCGATGTCCGCTGTGTGGTGTTACCTGCGGCGGCCAACGTCGTTCGCTTTGACAGAGACTGCAGCCCCGCGCCATCGGTGCTCTTACTCCCAAAATTGCAAGCACAGGCTCAAAACCTGTTATGTAATTTGCCTCACTAGACAGTTCTGGAGAGGAATTGGCGTTTGAAGGCAACGTGGGTTGGTCTTTTTATTTGTCATCTTATTTAAATTCACTCTATTAAATACTTAACGACTCATATCAATTTCCGGGCAAGGAAAATCTTGCTGCTAGCGTGTTTGATGCTCTTTTGTCTTTGTTGTCTCGGTGATATCCGTTCTGGTGTTTTGGCATTTTTAACAATGTATCCATATACATTGAATTTTTTTCTCTATGAAAATAGGGTTTCCAAATTTACATCCTAGAAATATAACAGTCCTCAAATTCGGGAATGCAGCTCTGTGCATCTCTACTTCCTTTATTCGGCAGCATATCTGTGTGCAATGTGCAGTGCAAGAACCCAATTCAGTTTTCAATTTGTCTTCAATGGGTCGCATTCCTGGAAAATTTCGTTGCCACCGCGTGCAGTTAGTGTGAGGTGCCAATCTCCTTCCACTGGTTTTGAACCACCTGTCTCTTGACTCAGACGCTTTCCACTTTGAATGTGGGCTGGACGGTGGAGCCATGTGGCGGCGAATCTGTCGCATGTCCCGGTCACCAAGCGTCCACCACAGGGATGTGCTTTGGTGAAACAGGTTTGGGCATTGCTACGAGAAGATAGCTGAATCTGTGTCTAGAATACACTCAAAATAGATATTTACCCGGATTTGACCCACCCTCCTCTTAAAGTTTGGGAGCTCAATTCTCACCCAGCTGTAAAGTAAGTTTTTCAGACGCGTTTTCTCGCTCAGTTTCGGTGTAAGATGTCGCCGGGCATAATAATAATATTGTTGGGCTTAAATAGACGAAACCAGGTCTTGGTAACTGACGTGTGGGTCGATGTTCGGTGGTTTTAGACGTTGTTAGACGTGCATGGTTCAGGAATGCATGGTCTAAGTTGATGTGCGCAAGGCTGCTACGGAATCCCCGGCATGTAGCCGCGAGGCGGGCTTCGGGCTACAACGCAGTACTCACCTGGGGCACTTTCTAAACGCCTAGTGTTGTTTTCCTGATCATTGTCGGGCGATTGCTGCTTAAGGTTCAGTCGGGTGGTTTCATTCGTCAGGTTTCCGTAACTGCTTCATTGGATATTCACGTCGAAGTGGGGGTCGGTACATCTTATGGGTTCTTCTTAACGCTGTTGATTTTGGACCGGTTTTGGTTTAACACTCGCGTGGCTGCTTGAATACCCTTCGCCCGGGTGGGGAGGGTGTCAATTTGAAGCCCTGAAATATCAAACCAAAGACTCTAAAGACACCAAATGCACAAGGTGAGCTGACCTGCATATGAATTCTCTGCATCAAAATGTGAGGTTCCTACATTATGATTTTTTGGTCGAATAAGGTCAAACAAGTTCAGCTCAAAATTGGTGTCCAAAATGCCCCCAGGCTCCCTAAGTATTAGCTGTGAACCTAGATAACTCTTCTAAGCAAAAGGTCGCTGATGTTCATTTAAGGTCAGTCACCTTATTTGGCCTTAAGGTCATGGTGATCAAAATCTACAATATTGTTCCATTTTTGCATTTGAAAATTGAAGAAGCGTCAAGGATTACGCTTGGCGGTGGCCGCGCTCGATCTGTCATCAGCAAGTTTGTCAGCTAGAAAACTTAACCTCTCCTTCTTCCTTTACCTTTTCCTTCAGACTACGCATTAACCCTGGCTTACAGCCGACCGTGACACTACCTATTAAGTGGTGCTTGGTAGCGTGGCCTCTGTTTCAGTATTACCGTCATCTATCCCATCCGTATGTTGAGTGCTTCTTCCCATTTCCCAGGCATTTCAATTTCTTCCCTCTCATATTAAGTGTTTAGTTATAATAGTGTTCATTTACTAAGGAATACAACCACACGCCACTCCAATCACTGTCACTCACCTGTCCACTGCTGCTTTTGGCATTTCAAATCTCTTCTTATTTATCTTACGCCACATCTCGCCCAAAATTAGAGGCAGACGCCCCACCCCATGTACCGTTCTCACCAACGCAAAAGCTACCAAATCAAAGTCTCGCTTCTTCGTCAGAGTGATTTTTAATCCAGTAACGTTTTCTCTCCACGCTGACGGGCTGACAAAAAATCCCGGCATCACTGCCAACTGGCGCGTGCCGTCACGGACAACGTGACTTTGTAGCCACGTGACGTGACGTAAGATGAATACTGGGCCGTGATTGCTGCTGACAAACTTGCTGACGACAGATCGAACATGCTGACGACAGATCAAAATGTTTACCCGAGTCATTTTGTGTCAGTTACCTACACTAATCTTTAGGAGTGTTCCACATCTGTGTGGGGTGGGGCTTTGAACTAAAATGACCATCTTGAAGATCATTCGATGCAGTTCACAGTCCTGCCGTTCTTTACATCCAAACCCCTTTAGTTTCTGGGGTTCACGCCCGTGGAGATGAGCAGACTAGTTCGGGGAGACGGTTCCAAGGTCAATCAGGCATCCATGACTTAATAAAAAACGTCATTCAAACCCTGCTATTCCATTAGCCCTGTGGTAATCAAGGCCAGTAAAATATTATTGTCGAGTCGTTCATATCTGGCATGCGTGAGCACGATATCCAGATATAACCACCGTCAATTGGCTCCCAGTAAATGCTGTACGTGATCCGATGACGTAATCAATGACGTAATTAGGCACATGTGTACTAAACCGAGAAATAGTGTGGTCTATAGTTATTCTTGCCGCTGGAAAGCACACCAAAAGTGATATAAGTGAGCTCATTTTATCATCTCTGATGCTTGCTTTAATATCTTCAAATGTGGAATATTCCCCCTAGCAAGGCATATCCATCTATATCAAGATATCACTAACGTAAATATGGCATAGGAAGGAACATCTAGAAGAACTACACATCTTCATATTTAGAATCACCGTGTTAACACCAGCGAGCGCGTGTTGCGCGCTCGATGATTTGTTATCGCGCGTGAAGGCCTTAGAGGTAGTGGCACGTGACAACGCGCCCAATGACATGTATTTATTCCGGTAGATGCAAAAACGCCACTGCTGAAGAAAATCCGCTGCAAAACTACTAAAGGCGAAAATTTTCTCGCTGGGCTGTTGGGCTCTCGAAATACCAAACGTAAACATCATAAGCCGTTGCAGGTTTGCGACGGGGTGGCAGCCAAGATCCTGTAATAACAACTCAGCAGCGCGACGGCGGTGTAGTCGTAAGAGTTCTTTAAGTCAACTCGAAGATCAGAGGACGGCCATGCTGAGCGAGGCGAGTAAATTACACTAAGTCAAAATCCCAGCACTTTCAAGTGAGTGACTCTTGTCAGATGACGACCACCGGCTGTCCTCACACAAAGCGTTTGGAGACCAACATAAACGGCATGTTTGCCTATAACGGTCATAATTACGAGCAAAAGTGAACAAACTAGAGACAAAATAGCACATAGTGACTCCGAAATGACGCATCAGAAACAAACCTGAACAGCCTGTATCGGTGTAGTTTCACAAATTCAGTTAAGATGAGTAGAGCGGTGAGAATTATCCCAACCTATTACCAAATTATAACAACACATGTGTTTCTCGGAGAGTTTAGCCCGTTCTCATCTTAAAGTTCGGGGTGGGGGAGGGGGGACGGGTAAACCCTATGTATGAGAAATTTGTGTTTGTGTTTGACTGTGTCTAGTACGCGCCACAAGGCGTCACATCATTTATGAGGCTACTCGATGCAGATCACGTGACAGCGATATGTTTCATAAAATGTGTTGGCGGGGACTGAGATGTTGAAATTCACGAGACCCTCTCCAAAACTTCGCCACCAAACTAGTTGTTTACGGATTTGCTCACTTTATTCGCAGAAATTGGGGATGCGGGGTTCTAAGTGAGGGAGGACTTCTTCTGAAATAGGAGACTAAACCCCTGAAACCTGGGGCCCCAAGTTTATCACTTGAGTACTCAGTGCTCATGAACATGGCCGATGACTTGAAAAAAGAACGTGAGTGATAACCCTCACCCTGATTCGCCTTTTTCATAAAGTGGACTGATAGTTGAGTTTATGCGACACGCCCCCCTCCGCCGCGTCCTTCGTCTCCAAACTAAGTAAAATAAAGTCCAGCAGAAGCGGAAAGCACCAATATGTTGATCTCAACGAGACTTCGCGATTGGTAACTCTTAGTTTGTTGTTAGTTCGACACTAATTCTTATTATGTCAGGTCAAAGGTCAAATTACTAAAAGGTCACACGCTCTTGTGGGAGGCCCCGCCCGTTAACCTGCTTGGGCACACTCGATTATTCCGGGCATTCCATATTGCATCTTAGGTTTTTTATTTAAATAGATGGCCCTATTTTCTTGCCGGGGCCCCATCTATTAAGCTGCTCGGCCAATGGTGGGTACAGGGGGGGGGGGGAGGGGGGACCATGCTCCCTTGTGCCTTGAGGGAATTCATTGTCTTTGAAAAGGTCCATAACCGGCCAAACGAACGCGGTTTTCTAACGCAAAACACAAAAAAACTTTGGGGGGGGGGGCACCAGGCGACCAAGAACAGTTCTGAGCAAAAGTGAGCAGACAAATGTATTTTTAGCTCATTGGGGGAGCGGGATTCGGTGATATTGCGAGGCTCATCAGGTTGTCCAGAGGCGTAACGCTGTTGCCGGAGTCCTATATGTCTACTTGCCCGGTTAATCCGATCGCTGAGGAGCCTTTCACGTTGCCTTGAGCTCTTTGAATCTTTTCGTAGGGCCCTACGCTGCTATTGCGACCCTGTCTGCTTGTATGCCTTGGCACTCTTGAGCTATCAAAGGCCCTCCATGGATTCTTCCTATTCGCCCGAAAAGTGATATAAGCTTTGCCGGGGCCCGATATGCCGGAAATCACCATGAGCTGAAGAGGATAAATAGATGAATCAGTTCCATATATGTGTGTACGTAGCACGGGCTGCGCACAGTAAAATAGGTTTCCGCATCAAAAATAGCATGCTAAGAGTCATAAAATTTTCTGGTCGCAATGCGAGGTTTTTCTTGTAGGGCCCCAAAACTCCAGGGGTCGACAAGGTTTTATGACCCTCACCTTGACGCGGTTTTGGATCCACCACTGCATGTGTATGATTCCCACGAATTTCACCTGTGGAGTGATTGTTTTTTAATCTTTCAATTCAAAACCCCATTTTCAGTTCAGATTGTCTCCGCTAGATGCCGTTGTCACCCCTTCAATCCTGATTATCCCCGCGGTTTCAGAGTCGCGATAACGCCCATGCCCAAGAAAGACTAAAAAAATACACAGTAGGTTTTCTTAACACGCGCGCAGATGGAGTCAATTTGACCCCGCTCCCAAAGTTTTTCCAGAACAATTTCGGAACGGAGCGGCGTAGCCGCGCCAAACTTTGCATGGCTGTAAACAACTGAACAGCGGATATTTTGGTTAAAAAATAGATGTGCCCTCCAAGGCCGTGTACCTGCAGCGGGTTAAGTCACACTGTGGCCGTCAGCGGAGCCATTTCCAGGAATCCTTTAATCCGATGCCACAGCGGAATAGGAGACGAAGTCATGCATATTTGAGATAGCTCGATAGGCAAAAAGAGATAACATTTAAAGCTACAATAAATTCCGTTGACCTAGGGTCGGGTATGAATATTAGACAAGGGTTAGGACAAACACACTTTCTAACTCGGTAGCATGCTTGATAGGCTATGTTTTGGTGCTCATTTCGGATTTATTGATGGCAGGGACCACAACAGACATGCCACATGAACTTTTCAAGGTCAGAAAAGGCCTCTGACCTAAAATTTCCAAGGTGAACATTTTGCTTTGAGGAGCACTCAGACTAACGTAATCCCTTGCGCTTATCTCAGTGGCAAAACTGAATAATCTCTCAGGATTATGGTTACTTTGACCTTCTAAAAGACAGGAAAAGGTCACCGACCTTAACTGAACACCATGAAGGATCTTTTGCGAAGAATGGATATTGAGGTTAAATGTGGTTGCATGAGAATGTCTGGGGTACTTTGGACACCAATCCAGAGTTTGACATTATTTGACCTTACTTGACCCTTCGGTCGTAATATGTGAAGCTAAAATTTTATCACAGGTGAGTTCACATACAGGCCAATGCACTATGTGGTTAAAATATTTTATCAATGAAGTTAGATAAGACAGTACTAATAGTTATTCCTCGTAGAATAACCGGGAGAATGGAGAGGTGGATATGAGCTACATGTCTTTATCGAAACGAATATCAGAAGTGGCTGACTTCTGATATTGACTACTGAAATTCGTTTCGTTTTAAAGGCATGGAGCCAAACCACCAATGCATCTACCTTTCCATTCTCCCGGTTATTGTACGAGGAACACGGCTAAGAGTACCGTCTTAGCCATATGCGTAATGCTCATCACCAACGCAGTTAACACCTTATGTTTCTCAATGCCTGTTAACTTTGTTTTAGTTTGCGGCTCCCTAACTGTTTTTTGTCTTAATTCGTCTCGTTAATATGCTTGGATACAGATGAAGAAATCTGTTTAATACGCATAATTTTGTGTATACGGCAGTTGTCGCCCTTAGCACAGTACGAAAACTTCTCCAATTTGGTAGCTTTGCAGAACGTGTTTCCCAGAGCAGGCGTTTTTCTATCTACCACAAAAATCTGTCAGCGACAATCTGCCTGCAGCCAGCCTCGAGCAAAAAGCCGGCTCTCGACGTTGTCAAGTGTTGGTTCGAAGATAGGTGTGCGTTGTGCGTGTGGTCTTGGGGGTGCATCGCCACGCAGGGCGATATGGGTCCATTACTACTGCATATCCTAGCTTGGGTCGTTTTTGCGTGCTGCACGTATTATGACATGCACATGCTTTTCATTCCTGATGCTAAGCAGCCCAGCTTCGAGGTCGTAAAGGAGCTAGCATTTCAGAGAAACCGCTTGGGTGGGCGGTGGAAGTACCTGACTATTTGGGGCCTGGTAAGTTTTTTCTTTGCTTTGGTGTTTGTTGTATTTTCTGGGATAATCAAGGCTGCTTCAATGTTTTCATCATTGTTTTATATAGTGGGTGTCACACAAGTGAGTGCCCATAGGGCTCGTGCTGTCTTTGGCATCCCTGTTGTAGTACCTGCATCACCTAAAATATCCTGAATTAAATAAAGGGGATGTTGAAGGTTGTACAATATTGGTACCAGTTAGGACTTGATGCCTTGATGGATACATCACACCATAATCTAGTGATGTGCCATATATTGACAAGAATCAGCATTTGCCCCTCATTTGACACCTGCCCAGCTTGCATCAGTGGACATCTAAATGTGTGTTGCAGCTGACAGGTAATCATACCAAAATAGTGGAGGCTGCTGACACTTAAAACTGCTCACACAATGCCATCACAAAACCTGAAAACTGCTGCTAACCTGGTGGTAGCTGCATGTGCATCCAAGCACGGCTGGTCCATGATGGTGCATTGTTGTGTCCTGTCATATGTGTGGCACCCAACCAATGGACAGTGATCAAAAGGAACCAGTTTGGCCAGAATGGGTCCCCTCAAAATCAAATGGTTCAGGGTGAGTGGCAGGCATGAGGGAAGGCAAGAGCTGTTTCTTTTGCATACCATGTACAGAAAAATGAAGGTGTTTGTGTTATCTGGTTAGTTATTCTGGTATATCTGGTATATGACAGTTATTCATGAATATCTGGCACATCTTATGAGACCAATGCTGTATGGTTTGGATACTACATGCAGTCCTTTCTGGCTGTCTTAGGAAGTGCAAGTCCTATTTTGAGGGAGTTCAATGAGCCCTCCTGCCCCCCCCCCCCCCTAGTTCTTATGCTCCTGCATCTAATGCTCAGTTCCCAAAGTTGCTAAGTGCCTTGGATGTTTAAGGATGTGGGTATCTTGCTCTTTGCCCAGGGGCATTCATTTATGTCCATTTCAGGGAAACCTGGCACTGCATGTAGATTTTAGTAATGTAGAGTGGACTGTGTGATCAATTCAGTGATTGTTGGCTTAGCCTCTGCCATACCTGCCATACCACCTCCTCCACCCTTGCTACTCTGATAGCACTGATTGGGAAAACAGAGGAGGCAGCAACAACTGACTATTCTGGGCAGTTCATGATAACTTGATGCAGGCATAGAACAAATGTCTAATAACATGATGAGCAGATGATGGTAGGTGTGTGGCCTAAATGGCCTATGTTTGGTTGCTGCTCATTTAATGTGAGATAAATCTGGTGTACTCAATGTGATTTGTGTACTTGTGAACATGACTTGTGAGTCACATGGACCTGTGATATGAATCCATTTACTGAAATGGACTTGGCTAGGGTAGCAAGTTTCGAGCCTGACGAAAAGTACACTGGTGCTGATTTACCCATTCATATCGTGGATGCAAATATATCCATTTACTCTACTAATTTCTTGCAGACTGCTCAACTGATCTATTACTTCATCGCACTGTTGAATGACGTACTCGGAACGAACACCTTCGTGGAACGTGACGTGTCAAAACTGCAACGAGTGCGGGATGTGTTCTTCACATCGATCGCCTTTCCCATCGGACTGGTAAGGGCTGTTGGATTGTCACAATCCTTTCACCTGTTAACGACTGGTAACGGCTCATGCCGATGTGTTGCTGCCTGTTTCGCGAAGCATTGTATTTTTTGTGTAACTACATGTCAGTTATGCTGACAAAACACATCTTGTGTGCTGTTACGCTAACTGGCATTCCAGTTGGTCGATGCCGGCAAGCGGAGGTGGGTCGCGCACTCACCGCTCCGCGGTGCTCGCTCGACCGCAGGTTGTGACCCGTGCTAAGGGATCCCAGTGCCCAGTGGATTCGGAAACTTTTTCAATTTCGAAGTGGTCGTGATGGTACGGTGGTTTCTGTTTTCTTTTCGCGAAAAGCCCGCAGCCCACATCAAGACTACGTGAGTGCGAGGGTCATCCCGGGATCAGGGATGCTCACAGTGGTGGAGCTGTGGACCTGGAAAGTGGTAGGGCACTTGACGTTCCAGAACGGAAGTCAGTTGGCGAGCTAGTCCGTAATTACGAGCCACCGGGTGGCATGCAAAGCAAGTGCGATCGCAGGGAATCTGGCGACCCAGCGTCAGTCCGCAAACATGAAGCCTAATAGCGAGGCGGTGGGCCGAACCGCAGTCCATCGGTCACAACGGTAATGGTAACAGCAAAAACCTCAAGGAGTGCCTGGATGCTGCCGTGGGCACACTTAGGACCGCATCACCGTATCACTATCCCGTGAGGACCGCATCACTGTATCACTATCCCGTGAGGATCGCATCACCGTATCACTATCCCGTGAGGCCTGCATTACGGTATCACTATCCCGTGAGGACCGCACCACCGTATCACTATCCCGTGAGGACCGCACCACCGTATCACTATCCCGTGAGGACCGCACCACCGTATCACTATCCCGTGAGGACCGCACCACCGTATCACTATCCCGTGAGGACTGCACCACCGTATCACTATCCCGTGAGGCCTGCATTACGGTATCGCTATCCCGTGAGGACCGCACCACCGTATCACTATCCCGTGAGGACCGCACCACCGTATCACTATCCCGTGAGGACCGTATCACCGTATCACTATTCCGTGAGGACCGCATCACCGTATCACTATCCCGTGAGGACCGCATCACCGTATCACTATCCCGTTAGGACCGCACCACCGTATCACTATCCCGTGAGGACCGTATCACCGTATCACTATTCCGTGAGGCCCGCATCACCGTATCACTATCCCGTGACCTTCACGAATACTGTGTGATCGGAGCTATAGGGAACCTGGTGCGACTAGGGGACCTGAGGCGTTACGTGGAGAGGGGGACTGTGTCATCACGGAGCTGATCAAGGAGCTGCGTGGATCAAGGTCGTGGGTACTTGAACTTTGCTACGGACAGGTAGAGCCAAATGCAGTCTTATCGAGGTCGGAGTCGTAGGCATGTATTGTAGGCACCGCAGCATATGTGCAAGATCTGAAATATTTAATTGGAAGTCACCAGCTCGTGATGTTGAGTTCGGAGTAAGTGCTCCTTTCAGTAAGTGACCCCCTTGAAGTCGAATCTGCTCCGTGTACAGGACAGCGTGGAGGGTGGCCTTGTAGGCATGGCTGCAATGGTACGAATAATGACGCCTCTGGCCTGGAGAAATTCCAGCATCCATTGGCCTCGCTCCATGGGCCGGCATCCGCAGTAATATCATATGCTGAGAATAACTGCACCAAATTTCCCAACAGTCATAGAACTGCTGAAACGCCGCTGCGGGGCGTAATCTATTAGCACGGCAAACCGGAACGCGCACACGGATCTGACTGCTCCGTCTGAGAATGGGCAGAATTTTGAATCATTCCGTCAGACGCGGATAAGATTGTGTCTAGCATCAGTGACCCACGTGCACTACAGGGGAGAGCAGCTCTCGAGGCGGCGGTGGTGCTGCCAATAACAGTCGGCGGGGGGGGGGGGGGGGGAGGTTACCGCGGGACTGGCTTATAATGCCCAAATCAATAGGATGGTGATGCTACAACGTAAGAAGGACTATGAAATGAGCCATAGCTAACGTGCAGCAGCAAGACAGCTTGAAAAGGCGCACCAGCATCAAGAGAAGTCGGCGCAATGACATGTCCTGTAGACCTGGAGACACCTGCGTCGCCTGGTGGACTAATGCCTGTGTCAATAAACACAAGTGCTTTGCGCTGTACCTACGCTGTCTGCCACATTCGCAGAATGGGATGCATCATAGTCTTTTTAATGGCATGCCACTGGGAAGGCCGAATGCCGCTCTATGAGAATGTCGACAAACTCAGGAGGAAACGCTCACGCGCCCAACAGAATGGTGACACACTCAAAGGCTTCCTGCTCGTGTTCATAATTGCAAAAAGTAATCTATTCTACGCGGCGTAGTCGCTTAAGCGGATTTTAAAAAAAGTGTGGAACATGGGGGTGATGAGCGTCATGACCCACACTTCGACGAAGCTCAAAGTTTTCCAACTTTGGCTCCTGACACGCTTCAAGGAGAACTTCACGCTCAGATCACAGCAAAGAGTACATCACGCGAAGCACCGTAGTTGTTTTCGGAGACAAGCTAACAGAAGATGGGATGGCGCGTATGCTTCATGGCCTAGTGGTCATAAAATTGCAACTATTTAACTTTTGCCAATGTAATGCTTGTTTGGACTGTCGTGCTCGTCTGGTGTGTTTGTAGCTACGCGAGTGCAGGAGCTTAAACATCAAACGAGGAGGACGTTCCGAATAGGTATTGCGTTTGTGATACTCATACCTCGTCGCAATCAATCCGGAAACTATTACTCACTGAAACTTTTCGACGTAGCGTAGGCGTGGCGCTTCTGGCGAACAAGTTTGGAACGCTGGGTCATCGGGCCGTGGTCCACTTGTCAAAAAAGTTTCGGAACTATCCATTCTCAGCTCTGATACCTGGAACAAACACTCGGATCAGAACAGAAATTACACCAATCAAACTGTTATCTAACGCAAACTGTATCCGTGAATTATTAATTGTTTACCCAGAAGGTCGATAGTGATCAAAGGTCTAGTAAACGGCAGATGGTGTCCGCCGAGCCCGGGCTCTGTGAGTCCACTGCAAGCTGCAGGAGATCTGGAGTATCGTCTGTCAAAGTCTGCTAGAATCCTCGGTGGTGTCAGTTACCAGCTGGTACGTTGACGACATTGTTGATCGAGTCAAGGAAACAATGGGTGCAAAATGACCCATATGCCGACGCGCCCGAAAACACCAAATCACTGCCACACCGGAACTGTTCTGTTGGGCTTTGGAGATGCTTCTGGACGTTCCTGCGCAGCTTCAGTCTGCCTGCAGCTGAATACGGATGACATGAGCTTCCGCCTGCTCGTCGCATCGAAGTCACAATAGTCGCCGCTGGCTAGGCGAACACACGCCTACATCTTGAATTGGTCCCTGCCGTGATGGGGATGTCGTTGGTAGCAAACACCAGAAGCGCCCTCACCCTGCAACGATGCCTCAGAGGACTCAGGTTTTGCTGGGATAGCTTTGGAACGGGTTTGAGCACGATGCTGAAAAAATTGGTTGCTTGGTCACATCATTTTTACTTATGTGAGAGGAAGGTTCTGACGTTGGCGATTCGTGGCCATTAATCTCTTCTTTGGATGAAATGTCTGACATTTTCCGTAACCTAAAAGTGGCAAATAATGCCTATTTCTTGCATGGAATGCACTTGAGGGAGATCTTCTGGACGTGCTCTTTTCATCGATATCACTCTGAAGTGCATTGTTATCACTGCTATCGCTTGCTAGGTCAAACTGTTCAAGGTGTAGCCTACAGGGGTTTTCTCTAAAACTGGTTGTTTCGCTATTATCATACTATTTACTGCGAGTGCAAATATATGGAAATCGTCTGAAAATGTGTGCGTGCCGGGGATAAAGCGTTTGGTTGCTACATCAAACGGACCGCATTATACCAGTGGTTTCTCAGGTCGTCCAGACTGCCATCAAATACCTTTGCCTTCTCCACAACAGTATTAGATTGGCTTTAGAACATAGCTATACGTCCGCACAAAGTACGTTCCTGGACATCGTTGTGACGGTGTATGTAAACTCGTAAGTATTAAACCCAGCTGTTCCTCAAGTCGAAGCATTCCGACACCATCATTCATGCCCCGTGATACACCAACCCATTCCATATTCACGAAAGGGTGGTAATGGTTAGGCATTTCAGGGCGCCATGAAGATGCCGTGGCATGCCGCTGAATGTGCTCGCTCGTGTAAAAATATCCTTGGATGTTTTCTAGCATGGATATCTCGGTGGCGATTGATGCTGTGCTGATGAGTGGCATATTTTAGACCTTCTTGTAGGGTTCAGACGTTCAACTCTGAACCGTCGCACATGCCATCTTTTGGGACCTATACCAGTAAGAAACATTGCGACGGTTGAAGATTATTGATACCTTCCCGTTCGCTACCTTCCGTTTCGTGTCGATAACATGCGTTTCGTTTCCAGGTCGTGAGCTTTGTGCTCCCGTTCGTCAAAGAGCTTTCGTTTACATTCAAACATTATCCGATGTGTGCGTAGTTTAGGGATTGTCATGGCTTCTCTGTTCTCTTCAGCTGGTGAGCGTCATGTTCTGGGGCCTGTTCGTGGTGGACCGTGAGCTGGTCTTCCCGGCCATCCTGGACCCGCACTACCCGTGGCTCCTGAACCACGGCGTCCACACTATGCCGCTGGTGCTCGGCGTCCTGGAGTTGATGACAGAGCGACACAACTACGCCGCCAACCGGCTGTCGATCAGCCTGCTCTGCACCTTCCTCGCCTCCTACCTCGGCTGGTAAGCTGGTGCGCCTGCCACTGACGCCGTTGAAACGCTGGTGAATGATGTGACAAAAAAGAATATTGCCGGAGTAACGATAATCAACACAATGCAACGTACAGCTGCATCCATGCCAGAGGAGTTCTGTACGCCACACCATTCCGCAGCAGGCCAGACTTGCCGTTGTGAGCGAAAGATTAATGGCATTGCACGGGTTTCCTTCCTGAAAAGGAACATAGCTGTATGTACAGTGCTTAGCTGAAGATTAGTTAAAGAACCTTTAGAGCTGCGCCGCTATTCATGAAATCCGCAATCGTGGCAATATTAGCGTCACACTGTAGTCAGCTTTCAACGCTTGTCGAATATAGGCATCGCTTGATCAGTTAAGCAGCATACTCGCCTGGCAATACGGCCGGCGGCCGGCGGTGGCGGCGCGTGTGCCCCCGGTGGCGGCCGCGGACCGCACGATCGGCCTCAGGGTGGGCGGCCCATGACTGACGTGCTCACTGTGTAACCAGTAGCCAGTAACGGCCGCTGCTGTCGGGTGCGCAGGACGCTGTACCTGGCGCTGGCGGAGAACCTCTGGGTGTACGGCATCATGCGCGTGCTGGGCTGGCCGCTGCGGATCGCGTTCATCGCGGCCAACCTGACCGTGACCGTGCTGCTCTTCTTCCTGGGGAAACGGCTGGACGCCCTGGTGTGGGGTGAGTGGTCGTTTTCCGCTGGACTGGCCGCAGAGTGAGGTGAGTGGTCTCTCACCACTGGACTGGCTGCGCAGTGTGGAGCGAGTGGTCGCTTTCCACCACTTCGGGGGTCATGATTGGGAAGCTGTCATGCTTTACAGTGGATCAGTTACCACAGCTGGCAGTTCCATCGCAAAAAGAACCTGAACACTTTCTTTTTCTGACTGGCAAATTGCGCCTGTTCACGATTTATGGTGCGGGTGTGGCATGGAACGGTTTTCGCGAACTTTCCAGGCTGGTGGAGCAGGGCTCTTTGTAGGCAGAGTGAAGTGAAGGGCTAGATTGCATGATATTCTTGTTTGTCTATGGCTTTGGTATCATTTTTTTTCTTCGCAGATTATTTTTGCAAGGTCGTCCTTTTTCCTAGGATAAATCTCATGTAACAAGCCTCAGATCGTCGGATTCTGGGAACCGGCCGAGTGTCAAGGTGCCGTGGCCAGCCAGCAAAGGCAGCCGAGCGCGGTGGGCGCCGCTGACCACCCTGTCCTTCCGTGCGGCCGGTCACACGCTCACTCGGCCGTCCGTCCGCAGGCTCACAGAAGGCGGCCGCAGCGAAAGCGAAGGCCAAGAAGAGCCACTGACGACTGTCTGGAGAGGCCCGCACGCCGCCGCCGGTGGTAGCGCTGTCCGGTCCTCGGGTCGGCTCGTCGGGACCGCGTGGTGTGCGCAGCCACGTATCAGTCGTCTGGCCTTTGGTAGTCGTTGAGATGTAGCTGAAAGCGGAAACGTTAATTTGCGGTGATTTTGCTCATTGTTCCCCGAGTGGTGATTCACGTTGTTATGTGTAATATGGCGCGTCTACACCTTTCGACTGCTGAACAGTATTGTGCCCATCGCCAGCGTCTGTTGAGCCCCATGCGTCATAATTAGTGCGTATACCGGGCTTTGCAATCCACGTCATTGAGGTCCATGCGACCTTTGTTATTGTTCGTGATTTGGTGTCCAGTGTTTTGTTTTTTTGTCATCCAGGATGGCATTGAAGAATGCCAAACCTGTCGTTCACCACCACCTAATCTGCATTACGTCATTCGCTCTTAGCGGTTTCATTCCCCAATGAAATACTTGTGCCGTCGGGTATCACGTGAAATGCGTGTGCTATTTTGGAATGCTCAGGCATCTGGTCCGTTGCAGAATGTTTGTTAAATACTCCTTTTTAATTATTTCGCGATCGTTGGCCCATATTTTGCGCGTGATTGTTATTAGATGATAACCCCTGATCGAGCTGTAGCGACCAATGTCGATATTTGATCTAACGCCCGATGCATCTCCTCAGTGGGAAGGCTGTGTACAAGACTAAACCAGGCTGGTGTCAGCGTCATGCTTTCGCTGGAATCACGTCAGGACATGACATATGTGGATCTGTCGTGGACTCGTTGCGAGCTCCGTACAATGGCATAATGAATGCTGATTGCCACAGCGTTTTCTTAGTGGGCTTATTGGAATAACATGCTGTATTAGTGGACTTAGCACGGTACAGCCTGATGCACCTGGCGATGTTTACCAAATACAGATAGACGACGATGGAAGCGTACTGAAATCGGCACGCCCGCACCCAAAGCCTCAAATCATCATTATCATCATCACGGTCACGGGCTGGGCGCTCCCATCGGCGCGTTTGACGGCCGGCTGGGCGACGGTTAGCAGCTGTACCTGAGTTCCCTGCACGGTGATGAGTGACGACCGCCTGCTGACCGCGGGCTGCGCGGGGATGAGCCACGGCTGCAGGCCGTGTCACTGCTTCACGGTCGCCTGCGGCCTGTGTCGTACCTCGAGGCCGTGCCGCTGACGGCGGTGTTTGTCGTCAACACTGCTGACGGTGGTGTGTGTCGTCAACACTGGCTGGTCGGACGGCACGCGTCGCGTCAGGCGCGGGACCGCCTCCTCAAGAGGAGTGCTGCCACTCGTCTGGTTTCCTCACCTTCGAGGCACCGCGACACCGATACATGTGCATGATTACAACGGCCTCACCATCTAGGATCCCGGATCGATCGGTGAATTCTGCAGGCGATAAGGTCGTTGGAGGCTTGTGGTGCGGGCAGCTTGGTGGCCTTGCCCGTGATTTCTTCGCTTTCACTTCTGACGTTTCATTTGCTGGATTTCTGAACCTCTAGTGTTACTTTCCTAATCCTGACACTCTGGATCAGGTGGAAAACACTGCTCTGGACAGCACAATTCTCTGTTAAGGAAATGTGCTCCTCAATGCGTCGTGATTTGATAACGTCATCGTATCTTGCGAAATATTGATTGAGAGCAAATTGGCGGCCGTTGGCCGCGTTCGATCTGTCGTCAGCACATTTGCCAGCCGGAATGCGTGACGTAATGCGTGTGGACGGCGCGTTTGATGTGTGGGCTGACGGGAGTTTTTGAACTTTGCCTTTCCTCCTTCCTTTACCTTTTACGTTACCCCACACACTAACTCTGGCTTACCGTCGACACACTACGTACAAAGTGGTGTTTGGAAGCATGGCTTCTGCTCCGATATTACCATCATCTATCCCATCCGCATATTGAGTGCTTTTTCCCATTTCCAATTCATTTCATTTTGTTCCCTCTCATTTTAAGTGTACTTATAACGCTATTAATTTGCCTGAACAACGTGACCATACACCATACCATTACTGTCACTCACCTTTTCACGACTACTCTTGGCATTTCAAGTTCCCTCCTTATCTATCTCCCGTCGCGTCTCCCCGTAAGATTAGAGACAAGTACCCCTTTCCCACCTAACGCGCTGGCATATACTTTTTCGTACATGCGTTTCTAGGCAACCCATGCAAACAACGTGAGGAATGGTGCTGACCGGTTCCTGTTGGTTCGTCATATTTCACCACATTTCCGCTTTTTCTCCATGCTGACGGGCTGACACAAAATCCTGGCATTATCGTCAGCCGGCGCATGAGGTAACAGGCCACGTGACTTTGTGGTCACATTACGTGACGTAGGGCGAATACTGGGCCATGATTGGTGCCGAAAAACGTGGTGACGACCGATCGAACGCGGCCGTTTTGTCTGTAAATGGCGTTCACAAGCGCCAGATATGAACGCCTCAACAATTACATTTTTCTTGACATCGATCGCCACATGGTTTATGAAATGGCAAGATCTGATGGCGTTATTATGACGTCATGAACGTCAAGGTAACAAGGTAAAGGTAAATCGGTGACTGTTCTCCCCGATATACCTTTGCTCATTTTCGCGGGCGTGTGGCTAAACAACTTGAGGGGGTTAGGTCTTAAAAAGAGCAGGATTGTGAACAGTACCGAAAGGTCTTTAGAATGGTTCTTTCAGCTCAAGACCGCATGTAAATGTGGAACTCTCCCTTTAACTGAAATAAACGCCAGAAGCTCCTGCCAGGTAGCGTGAATTCTGCCTGAATTTTAGCGTCAATAAGGTAAAGAAATAATGCGTTAAACGAATCCATGAAATAAATGGACGGAGCTCTTCAATTCACACTAGTCCAAAGCACTCTTTCTAAGCCGATAAAGCTTGGAGGCTTCGTCAGAAAGTGTATTTGTGTTGCGCAAAGTTGGTGACGGCTCCGCGAATGCAGATTATCGATACAAAGGCGTGAACAATTTTCATGAGCATGGCCATCCCATGGTTTTCTGGAAACGCTCAACATTCAGTCAGGATCACTTAGTGATATAAATTAGATACATACTTTTGAACAGGCGGGCTCGCAAATCCTAGCAATAAAAGCCTTAACGCCAGGCGTTGCAGTCCTCGCATGCTGCGCAACGTCGGCCCCGAGGCTAACACTAAGCCGTAGCCAACGGGTGAACGAAGAGCATGACGTATCTAAAAGAAGTACCTTATCTGCATATTTGCATAAGAACATATCTGCCTTAACATCACCGCAAAGTGGTGCTGGAATCTGTTGGGAAACTGGAAGCGTAAAGGCAGGATCTGTATTCTTTGCGTTCATGTAATTGTTTACCTGTCCGGAGGACAACCCCAAAGTTGTAAAAAGATACCCTGGGTCTCTTCTTTGAAAGGTACGATTTAATATTACTGACATTTGGAGCCATTATTTTACGACGGCCGTCCTCGCGCGCATGGCGCCCGCCTGGTATTACCCGCAGTGGCCAACATCTTTCAGTTTTATGGTAACTATAACCCAAGCAATTGCTGTCCCTGCTTCCGAGATTGATGACACGCAATATCAAACCTTTGATGTAGTTTTTTCACATGTCGGCTTTGCACAAGCACGAACATGTCAGGCAAACATGGGATGGCTTTATGCGTTATTGAACTCATTTCGACCCACTGTTTTCAACACTTATGACACCCCCCTATTTCTTGCCGGGAAATGGGTCCGCTTGCAAAGAAAACTAGGGACACCTTATTGTTCCCCGCCAAGGACTGAAGTGCCATTCCGTCCCATCGCGGGGTGCCTTCCGGCTGCCACCCTGGCGACACGGGGCGGGATCCTCTGGTCGATCCGGAGGCCCTTAGGGGGATAGATCACATTGGTCCACTCCCTGACGCGGGAGGCCTTCTGATCCGCGCAGTTGAACCTGGATTGACGCAGGAACCCTCACTGACGCAACAACAGCCTTGATCGCCGCAACTGGTCCAATAATCAGCACATACACTCCAGTTTTTTGCATACACTCCAGAACTTTGACCGACACGGAGCCGACTGTTCGGTGTTATTGATATCTAGTCGGAATAGAGAAACTCTGTTTCAGGGGTCCCCAATCGGTGCAAGAGGCCTTCTTATTGATATTTGAGATCACGGTCCAACGGGTAGTGTCCTTAATGTGATCTTCAGCCAACCCTTAACGCCGATCAGCCTTACCATTGGGCCCTTGAACTTTGGTCTCGAGAGCCTCCTCGACTCTTCTTCGGTCCCTTCCAATACCGCTCCTGGCCGACTCGGGGCCGCTTGCTGCCACAGGACCCCTGCCAGGCATTTTGGTCCCTGGACGGCACAGGAGCCCCTTATTGTGTTAGGGACTCCTAGCGTTGTAAATCGCGGGCCCCGGCTTCGTTCTTGCTTGGGAAATAGGTTTCAAAGGCTCAAACCACCAGATGGACATGGAGGCGACTGCTTGGCTCTGTGTCCGTAACAAATGCTTGGCTCCGTGGCCCTATGTGATAAGGATAAATAATGACAATAACAGGGCCCTAAAAGAATCCCCCTCACTGACATTGCAGGTCACGACACTACCGTTGGGCGTGGGGTCCAAACCCAGTCGGGCCTTGAAATTCGGTACCGAGGGATTCTTTGGTCCCTCTTCGAACCTCCTCGAATGTAGCCCGTGACTGACTACGAGCTTTTAGCCGACACATGGCCCCGTGTTGAGCACTGTGGGCCCCTAACCAACACAGGGGCCCTGTCATTGGTTCAGGGACCCGGACGCATGCAAATCATGGCCCCGGTCTCGCCCTTGCTTGGGAAATGGCCTTCAGGGTTCAGGCTGACAGGAAACCAACTATTCGGTGTTCGTGGTCTGTGGCCGAATTAGACATCCATGCTATTTTAAGGGTTCCTCAAGCGGTGTAAGAGAGCCTCTGATTGGTATTTTAGGACACGACCCTACGGGCTGCAATTTTTATATGACCTACAGTCAGTTCTTCGGATCATTAAGCCCTCCAGTCAGGCCTCTGATCGCTGTTTCCGGTAGGCTTCCTGGGCCTCTCTTCGGACCTCATCGAACAATGCCCCTGGTCGGCTCGGGGCCCTTTGCGAGCATAGGACCCACTGTTAGGTACTGTGGGCTCCAGATAAATACAGGGAACCCGACCAGTGTCAATCACTGGCCTCGGCTCTGTGGCTGATCGGGACGTGAGCCCTTCAGACCCATACCGACATGGAGCCGACTGTGTGGTACTGGTGGTGACTGACGGACATATAGGCCCATATCGACTCAGGGGGTTCGCCATCAGTGCAAAGGGCCCTCTGACTGTTGTTTGAGGGCCCGCCCACGCAGGTTAGGCCCCCTGAATAAGACTCCAACCAGCCCCTCATTCTCTTAGACTCTCTAATCCGATCTTAGATCTTCGAACCCGGTGGGCTCTCCAGGCTCTTGGAGACCCCTCGAAAACTGCATCTGGCCGACTTTGGGCCCCTTGCCAAAACATCGCAGGTTCTAGCTTCGTCCCTGCCTGGGGAATGGGCTCTCAAGTCCACGCCGCCGCGGAACAGACTGTGCGCTGCTGGTGTTGATATAAAAGCCCTCAACTCAGGAGGCCCCTGATCCAAGACGGCGGGCCGAGGCCCTGAATGCGACCTACGGCCGGCCTTTCGTGTCCTTTGGGCCCTCAGGTCGGGCCCGTAGTCGTTTCATTATATTTCGTTAACAATCCTTTCTGCCCCCCCCCCCCCTCGAAATCTACGGGGGCTCATGCCCCCTGTGCCCCTTGCGTGCTGCTACGGACTGAGAGTAAAAAGCTGGCCCGTCAGGTGTCCAAAAATTATCGATGACAAGCGCCAAATAAAGAATATCAGATTCGTCATGCAGTGCGACTCTGTAAATACATTGATGGGCAATAATTTGGCTCACCACTTCTCTCACTTCTTTCACTAATCAATTGGACGTCGTAATCGCTGGATGTTACAGGGACGTTAGATGTCATGGATTTGGACGTAACGAGCTAGAATGTCATGAACTCCACCAATGGGCACGGAACTGGATGCATCTCGGACATTATAAACCCTGTATGATGCACTTCTGTGATATGAACACTGTACGCTGTGATCCTGGACGTTATGATAGTCCCCCACTGAGAACCCAAATAAGCATTGCGAGGTCAAAAGGCCCTGAAAAGAATGCAGAGAGACGCCGAATGACACATTGAGCAGAGCTCTTAGGTTTCGGGGTTTCGTTGATTTTGCAGAAACTTCAGTGGCAGAGATGTTCGATGATGAGAACGCATAATTGTTTTTTCGTGCAACGACAGCTGATTCACTTCGCCTTACGCTGCGCCAGGAACGTCTTCTGAGACTGAATGGCAACAAAAACTCGCGAGAGAGGGCAGTGGACGTGTGACATTTCAAGAAACGTGCCGGGTTCATCCGTGCAGTGATTTCTTGGTCGTGCGCTTGGGTGGGAGGTGTTAAAAGTTGTGCTGATATTCTTTGTGGATACATCAACCGTAGATTTTGATGAAAGATGGAGACACTTCTTGAAATGGGGTTTCCAAAAAACAGAGCGTAAGTGGTTTTGTTTCCTGTCCTTTGTAATGATCAATTTGTTGGCCTAAATGTGCATAGCTTGTGCTTTTCACTAGTTACGGTGGTGCAATGCATGGAATGGAATATGTTGGTTATATTGATGCCCATTTCATCTACATGTGATCAGGTTTGTAATTACTGCATGTTGGTAGGTGTTCCCATTCATTTGCAAAATAGCTTCAATATTGTGGTTGATGTTCTGTAAAATCCCAAACTACATTCCCCATTCAGTAACCTTGGCTTATATTGCTCAAAGAGTCTCCTTATTATGTAAGGATGTCACATTCAGCTCTAAGACCTATTGGGGATATAAGACTATACAGGGATTTCACTGCTTTCTGTGTCTAAATTGTGCCCAAAGTTATTAAGTTAGGCACCTATGCTCAGGGCATAGGGATTACATATTTTTCATTATGCTTGTTAACACTTGCATTGTCCTCAACCTCTTCATGGGTATATGTGTAATTGTGCTTAGGCTTTTATCTTGATGTGCTTTGTGGTAATAGTCCTACTTTATTAACATAAATAGTGATATTGCTGCTGCTTATTTTTCATTCATGATTGGATCCTTATTAAGATTATTTCTATTTAACATAGGTGGAACTCACAATTTTGTTGTAATTGGGCACAAGAACATATCTGTGTTATTTGCCATCTGGATCGTCATATCACTGAGGCATCAGAAGCCTTTTATGCCTTCTAAGCATTTCAAAATTTGTTTTTCCCAGTTGTGTAAGATCAAACCCTGAGATTGGATGCACCTTGTGGATTGTGAAGAGCATCATTTTCTTAAGCCCATAGATGTTATAAATAGCAGAAAATCTTTCACTGGCTTTAGCATGGGATATCGGAATATAGGATATTTATACCATGTAATGTGCTCAGATTCATGATTGAGATTTGGCATGCTTATGATGAGTAATGGCAAAACTCAATGAACAATGGCATCCAGCCATTGCGCCAGATGGGGGCGTGGAGGCACCCCTTTCATTATTTCTGTGACACGGCTGCTCCATGCCAGGATAATACAGTTTTTCCCAGATTTCAGCTGACCATTGCATGCTGGTCGGACCAAACATTTTGCTTTCTCAGGGACTTGAAGCTGGTGCCACATGATGCATGTCCTTGATCTTATACCCTAGACCATGTAGACCATGTTGGTATCAAAACCACCATAATTATGGTGTAATAAAGAAGCTCCTGGTAAAAATAGCAAATGACTTAGAAGTTGGTGTTACAACTCTATATATTTGCCACATTGACTATTTCGGTGTCTCCACTCCCCTCAAGCCCGGTCCTCACAGCATCTGATCGAGCTCCTGGTTGATGTTCAATTCACTGATTGATCACAGGTGGTGTGTTAGCAATCTAACAATGACATTTTCTAATTCTAGCCAATCGCCGGTCGTCGTCGCCCACGCCGGCGGTGACGGCCGCAAACGTCAGCGTACCGGCGCAGTGACGTTTCATACCCATGTCCTGCCTTTCTTACAGAGAAAAGGCTCTTGCCATGACTGGACACAAGGGAGCTGAACCTGCAATGGAATGGCGAGTACTCGTGTTTTACAATACTTTTTTCTTAAATATTTGGTCCGAACCCTTTGAATGGACGGATTTCCGGGATCAGAGCTCATGCTAAGCAGTGCTTGTTGCGTAAGCCCTGACCCGTACCATCCGATCGCGTAATTCCATGTCAACGGTAGAATTTGGTGGCGAAAGCTTAGCGTGCCGCAATGCTCGGCACGGTCCGTCCTGCCCTCTGACGTCAACTGACCTTTAGCGCGACCGCTGCCACCGGCCGCAGGCCATACCTGTCAAGGGCAAATAGCGAGCGCCCTAAAGCGACTCGAACCCACCCCGCCACGGGTGGGTGTATCGGAAGGCAGGCGCTCTAACCAACTGAGCCACCGGGACGGACAATTGAGCCACCGGGACGGACTGGCCCATAAGTGGACATTGTCGCTGTAACCTCACTACGAGCCAAAACTGTCCCGAACAAATTACCAGATTAACATATTTTTGTTTGATTACTAAACCCAATGGCAATTCAGACTTTATCGGAAGGGAAGGTACACGGTGGGGAGAGCGCTGGAGAAGCTCGAGCTGTCGCCGTTGTTGGGCTATGGGTCTCGTGGCCTCTCCAGTTGCCTATAGGGTCCCGTCTTGTCTCCATTCATTAGTCGTGCTGTCTGGGATTGACGGTGTGCAGCACTAGCCTCCCCTTTCACCCATCGATGACGTAGCTGGCATCGTTCGCCTTGCGGCGTCATATAAGTAGATCACTGTGGGTTGTGACCTGTCTGTTTATTGCAGTGTCCTGTCTCACTCGGACGACCCTCTTTATTGCAGGCTCCTGTCCCACTCGGACGACCCGACCATTGATGACCCCATCCCAGAGGATGCTGCTACGGCCGAGGGTCAGGGGGAGCAGGTTCAGTAAGTGTCGCACATGTTGAAAACGCCCGCAGTGTGTTCTGTTCATGGTGGGTAACCTGGTGCATTAAGTATGGTTAAGTCATCCATTTACCACAACCTCTTTCCTGTGGGCAGGCATGAACTTCAGTCAAAGAGCATTTCATGGTAACATGTAATCACCTACCCATTGCATGAGCCTGCAGCATGGGTTGTGGGGTGCAAGTTATAGTCATGTTTATATGGTGCCCATTGCGACCGTTTTATTTTCATTTCGGCACGAGCGTTGCAAAGTGAGCCAGTGGATGTGCATATTGTTGCATGGTTATTCATATTGCCGGGCTCCTTTTCCAGAAGGGTTCTAACTGCGGAAGAAAAAGCTCAAAAAGCGAAAGAATTGGAAGAGAAAATCAAGGCGAGAAGATTAGAGAGGGAGGAAAAGGAGAAAAGGGAGGCGATTGAAAAAGAGAAGAATAGGATGGCTACAGGGAAGCAGATTGTAGACGCCAAGAGACGGTATGAGGCTCCTGCATCCTTAGCACTACAAGTTAGCATTTTATTACGTTTGGTATACTTCGATGGACGACTGGCTTGGCTAGATGTCGTTAAGACAATGCTCCATTCTGTGCATATTTTGCGTATATCTAAGCCGCTGGTGTAGAGTTTTTGTCTATGTAATTACTGAAGCAGCCGCATTTGCCCTGAGGGACCGTTTTTGAACACGGAGGTGACAAGCTTGTGCTGACGTTCCCGCGCTCAGCAGGCTTTTTTCTGTTTCCCAGAATGGAAGAGTTGGAGATGAAGAAAATCGCAGAGGAGAGAAGGCGAGAGAAGATTGAGGAGCGGCTGGCCAGGGAACGGGTCAAGAAGCAAATTGAGGCTGACAAAGTGGTACGGTTTTTAAATCGCGTCGCTGAGATCATCTGAACGTGTTACAGGACGGACACCACGTGCCCCATGTGTACTGTATTGCTGGAGAGGTACTCGCAAAATGTCCGAACATTGTGCGGTACTGTGTGCGCTACAGACTTCCCATCAGCAGTGACTCACACTGCGCATAATTCGTGCCCGGATAGTTGGCGTTATCTATGCTCTCGATCATCAAACTAGAAGGATGTGGCGGATCCCGCTGCGACCTCCACCTCTCTGCAGGCGCGGCGACAGAAGTTCGGAATGGAGACGCCAGAGGGTGCGGCGGCTGCAGCGCCCCCGGCTCCGGCTGCGGCTGCCGCCCCTGCCGCCCCTGCCGAGGCGCCCGCCAAGAAAGAGTACTCCATGACCAGACTACAGGTGCGCTGCAGCCATTGACCACTCCGGCCGTTATGGCTGCTGCTCACACACCCTGGTCCATACGCCGCAGCCATAGTCTGTGTTGCGACCGGTGTGCGGATATTTTTTCAATGCGTGTTACACATACATTGGACGTAACATGACAGTATATGGAGAACCGTTAGAGTCTTGGGTTCGTAGTAAAGGTGAGCGCCACTGGCCGTTTCTGTCCCACATGGCTGGGCTGTGCTGCGCTGAATGTCTGACAGCGGCAGGCTGAGCGGACGCCCCGTCTCGGTGATGCTCCAGGCCGCCCTGTAAGCCGCCTCCGCCTCCCCTCCGCCGCAGATCCGGCAGATGGACGGCTCGGCGCTCACCACCTCGTTCGCCGCCAAGGAAGCGCTGGCGGCCGTGCGGCTGTACGTGCAGATGAACCGCACCGACGGCTCCGGCGAGTTCACGCTCGGCACGGCCTTTCCGCGGCGCGTCTTCACGGCCGAAGACTACGAGAAGCCGCTCGACTCGCTCGGTCAGTGGGTGCGGCGCGTCGGCCGCTGGCGTGGGGATGCGGGCTCGATTCCCGCCGCGGCGAACTTTTACTGCTCCCGGCGTGCGTCGCTGGTGACTGAGCTGTACACAGCCTGAACAGTTACACATGGCTGTGAGGAGCAATACCAAGAGAAATGATGCGGCCAGCATTGCAGGGGTGAGACCCGTGTGCTAAGCCGGTGGGCGATCGTTTTATTAAGGAATAGTCCCATTGTCTTATGTTCCCCAGAGCGAGTGCAAAAATGCGATGTCGTGAGTTCAGAAGCCCAACGAGCCCGAACACCGCAAGTTTTGACGCTTTCCTTGTGGGTTTCAGTTGTAAAGAAGTAGGCTTAAACGCCTTAATAATAAACACAAAATAGTATCAGCTGGCACTCGTGAAGCTCGCATATATTTCAGAATGATTATTGCAGCACAAATGCAGAACCCAAAGAGAACTAAAGTAGCATGTGAGTTAGAGCTGGGAGTGGTATTTCAGGAGGCTAAGACTAGTGAATGCTAATTTTCGATTTTTACCAGCATCAACTGGCAGAAACTCAAGGAACAATAATCTTTCCTTTGTATTAGTCGCTATGAAATTGTATTAAGTTTCCTTCGTAGACGGGGACACAACAACAATTCACTTACACCATAGCGGCATCATAAGAAAGTGTTAGCTGTAACAGCTATTGGCTACATATGTCCCCTGATACTGCCAATGAATTTGCCTTATGTGATGCATCACTGTTCTCAAAGGGAGTGTGCAGGCAGCCACCACCATTAGGTGGCTGTGAACGCACTGTACAATGTGCAGAGCATTGCGCAAATTACGGCGATGAGCATTATCAGATCTAGTTCAGGTCCGCTGTGGTAAGCTGGTGGATGCCACATTTGCGATAGACATTCAATCGACCCTGGGGACCTCCGTTAGACAGTAGTCACTTGCCTCAATAGGACCTCCATTAGAGAGTAGTTACGTGCCTCAATAATCAGTACGCTAACGTCATACCTCTCTTTTCTATCATATATGGTACCATAAAGTACCCCCGATTTTAATGACATTATTTCACGCCTCACTGGTAATGAATGAACCCTTCTCCACGCACAGAGCATGCTCCACTGCGCTGATTCTGCCAGTGTAATCACGTCTTGTTGAAAAGTGCAATTGCCTTGTATTTTTGAGGGTGTTAGCTATTTTGTCTTATTGTTTAAATAAAATATCTTAATGGCATCAGATGTGCTGCGTCAAGTTAAATGGATCACTGAAGTTGAGTTCCGATTGATCGTCAGTTGTTGCTGGCAGTAGCCTCTGACAATCGGGTTTAACCGGTTTAATCTGACTGGCAGAGACCTCCGGTTCCCGCCAACTCTGATCAGAGCATGTTACAACTGTGTACACATTAAAGGCTCGGTTTCTAGTGGGCCGGATCTAGGGACGGAGCCAAGGGGAGAAGAGGTGGGGGGAGGGGGGCACATGTCCATGGCCCCCCTGAGCCAGTATGCTTATGGCAGATACTAGCAATTTCGCAGAAGTTCGGGAATATTGGCGTTTGCCTCCCCTTCCCCCCCCCCCCCCCATTGGGAAAACTGGCTACTTACCTGACGCAGTCCCTTGTTTGCCGCAACTCTGCCCGCCGGAGCGGGCTCTGCTCTCGTCACCGTCCGCAGTGTTCTTCAGTACGGCGCAGCCGGTGCCGGCTCCGACCTGGCGTGGGTGTGAACTGGTCGGCTCCGGCGGCTAACGGGCGCGCCTCGCCGCCAGGTCTGGTGCCGTCGGCCGTGCTCATCATCTCGCGGCCGGCGTGATGCCGTCCGGGACGCGCCGCCGCCGACGACGTCAGCTGGGGATTGGGCGCGGCCGGCGCCTCTGGCCCGGGGCGGCGGCCCGAGGCCGGGCGGAGACACGCCGAACCCGTGTCAGCTGCCGCGCGCCCAGATCCGTCAGCTTTTAAGTGCCCTTGCGTATGCGTTGAAGCATGCGTCGACTGACTGTACTTGTCCCGGGATGACCAAGTTCGATGACAAGTTGGACGCATGCCGCAAACAAGCGTTACATTTCCAGGAGCGTTGTGATTGCCGTGCTGTGGCTGTTCCGCGCTGCTGTGGAATGAAGCCGTCGAACCGTTGTGCTGCTGCCGAACACGACACAAACACAGACGACGACATTGGAACATTTAGTTGCTTGAGTCTCGAAATACAGGTAATATCAATCACGTGTTTGGTCCCATTCGTCCACGCCCTCCCGCCGCTGGGCCGACACTGGTCCGTCCCTCGCGGAGTGTCTGCATCCGACTCGGCGTCCTCCATCACCCTCACCTCTGCCCCTCAGCTCGCTCCCCGCCGAGCGACCGAATTGGCCTCTCGCGGCTGCGACTGGGCACCAGGAGCCGCCCCACGCCCGGCGTCTCGCGGTGGTAGGCGCTCCTGGCAGTGGTCCCCGACGGTAGCAGCCCCGGGGGCGCCCCCCCCCCCCCCCCCTGGCTCCGGCGGCCGTCGGCCCCGGAGGCGCTCCATGGTGGCGGCTCTACTTGGCGGCGGCGGAGGCCGTCTCGATGAACTGCGCCAGCGTCACGTCCTTGGCGCTGAGGCCGCCGACGTCGTGCGTCGACAGCGTCACCGTCACCCGGTTGTAGACGTTGAACCACTCCGGGTGGTGGTCCATCTTCTCCGCCTTCAGCGCCACCCGGCTCATGAAGCCGAACGCCTGCAGAGGACGGCGGCCCGGTCAGGACGAGGCTGGCTGGGCACGGCCACTGGGCCCTCTCCGGCCCCGCGAACCGGTGCTTTTCAAGAGCTGGTCTGTTGTGGGCTATTGGGGCGTGGTTTGCGTTTACCATTTGGGTGATTGTTAGAAGAACGGGCCGTGACCTTTTGGTGGACTTGACGTAAGGTGGACGTGGTAGCGGCATACGTTAACGAGCATTCCACGTCGCAAGGTTGCCGGTTGTTCAAAACTTATAGCACGAAGACGATAACCGCACTATATGTTCCTGTGTATGACACTGTGTATACACACGCCACTTGACTTAAACGTATAGTATCGAAACGCATAGTAGTTAAATGCACAGTATCAAAATTGTATGCGTAGGGTAAGCATTGATTCTTGAAAATTGTACTTTTACGGGCGGCACAGCACAACAATTTGGCGCCGTCTCATTCTACCTGCATGCTTTATCCCTGCTGACGAGAAGGTCCTAAGACATCGATACCTTAGCACTGAGTAGTGTAAAAATGACTATTCCGCTCATCGGTTACAGGGGCTCACCTGGTTGAAATCGGCGAAGACAAACTGCTTTTCAATGGCATCTCTGCCATCTGTTTTCTTCCACCCAGACTTCAGCAGAGGGTCCAGTTGTGATGTCCTTTCTTCGTCATTTAGCTTCATTCTCTTGGATTCAGGGCCCTGCAAGGTCAACACTGTATCAAGAAATAGTCATGTCCACCGGGGGTCGTGGCACATTTGTTTGCAAAGATAAGTTCAAGTCATTTGTGGCAACTGCAAAGTATTGTTTATTCTCTTCTCAGTTAGCTAGCGCTGATGCCGAAGCGAGACCCCATTTTAGCAGTGCGTCGTTTGTACGGGGGCGCTACCTGAGTGTTTTATGCTGCAAAGAGCATATGTATGTACAGTGTTTTTTCATTGTTTAGTTGTAGTTGTTAGCCAGACATGATAGCGTAAGAAGCACAGCTTACACGGTAGGGGGTGCCTTGACATGGATGCGGTGCGAGTTCACATTCCATGACATTAAACGAACATCTCGGCTTTCGCCGATCGCCCGCCCGTTGCCAACCACGTTGCAACTTGCAAATGTGTGTGAATGCGAGGCAGCGTATTAACGGCACTGGTGGCCCAACACCCAAGGCCTATGGCCGGACGGCTTTTAAACACGACCGAGGCAAAGTCCAGCTCCAGCTGCAGATCCTGTCGAGGGCTCGACTGTAAGGTTTGCCTGGCGTGGTCGGGCCGCCCACAAGCACGGCGCCAGGTCTGTGGCTGGTGCTCGCTCAACAACTGGGATTGAGAAGAAAGCTATCAATGGCATATCAGAAGTTCGAGCTGGAAAGGCGGATTGACAAGTAGGAAGAGGGCATTCGGACACGGGACAAGGGTGTAGTATTCCGAACGACAGGGCGCACGGGGTTTGTCACAGTGCCAACGTAGCATGTGATGTCGCACGCTGATTAAAGCAACAAGTTTCGCAGACGGCCCATATTGTGAAAGGTAGAGAGGGTATGCGACACCGCATGCTAACGACCCTGGTGACGCACTCTAGAAGCCTGCGTGAGTTGGCAGACGGCCTCGCGTGGAACCACACTGCTTGCGAGAGTTCTCAACTACGATCTATCGACTACGATCAACTACTTCTATGGTCAGGTCCAGACGGGCGTGAGAGCCGAGTCAGCTGTACTCACGGCCGGTGACTACACTTTCATAACGCGTTAAGTCACAATGCGCTTCACATTAAAGTCTAGTCAGGCAGTTGCCAGCGCGCAGCGCTGCACCTCACCGTCAAGGTCGCCCGTGTCCGTCTGCGGCTCAGGCGAGCAGCGACGCCGACCGGGGCGCTCCCTACCGGGATGAAATCGATAGCAACCGGCCGGGCTGGTCGGCCCAAACAAGTATTCATAGAGATGGGCAGCATGCATACCAGGGGTTGGTACTTACGGCATATCCGAGGGCACGTCACGTACGCGGCGTGGCTGCCAGCCGGTGATACGTGTGCGGTATCGGTGTACCAACTGTCAACCCTGGCACCGGCTGCAATGTTTTTGTATCTTTTTTTAAAGGTGGAATGGGCGGCTTCGGTGCTTAATTTGTTTAGCGTTCTATCTTGACACATTCGGTTTGCTTCCGTTTAAGTTATATTTGATTCGATTATGTTTGTTTATTCCTTAGAATTGTGCATAGTTCTGTATAATTATACACTCGGTGCGTACAGATACTTACAGCAGGAAGTGTAATTTTGGTCTCGCATTCCGTGTCTCAATATCATGACCATCTCCAATGCCGTATCATGGTGGCTCCACTGCGACCCGCTTTATCAGTGCACACTCTTTATGGTCCAACGTCTCAGACAAAAACCCGTTCCCTGTAAACAAAAACTGCGCGCTGTCATACAAACACGTTTAAACATTCCCGAGTCGTCCTTATACGGAGGGCTTATTTTCCCTCTGACTGCCTCCTCTGTCAAAGACTGATGCCGGGCCCACGAGCCATCCCCGCGTTCACCACTCCGCTGATCTTTCACGTCCGGCCCCGGGCTGCACTACTGCGTCGTGCGAGGCTCCCGCACTGCCGCGGCGGCACTTACACTGGGGCACGCCGGCCTGGAGGCCGCCGCGCGCCGAGCACCACTCTCCGCCATGAGGAGGGGCAGCCACGACACCGCCCGCAGCAGTCTCATGGCTGCGGGCTAGCGGTGGGCCCGTTCTGCGCAGCGAGGCACCGCGCGGTGACGCAGGCCCGTGGCCAAACTCGCGCGCCGAGGGCGAGCTTGGCTCGCGGTGGTCACGGTTGTCCAGCCGGGGTGCGCGCCGCACTGCACTGAAGCGGCGGACCGACGGCTAACCCAGCGCTCGCCGGCTGACCGGCCGCCGACTGAGGTGATGAAAGCCGTCGCCGCCGGCCGTGGCCGGCCACGTAACGCTGATGGGGAAGGGGAGGGGGCGGCACCGCCAGGTGGGCGAAACGCAGCGGCGCTAGCGAAGGTCACGGGTCGGGGCTGCCGGCTGACGGGTCATCTGCGGTCACCGCAAGCCTTGCAGTGAAGCCGTTTGTGTAACGGCCGCTAACGCTACCCGCGCCGTGTTTCGTCGAGTGTTGAACACAAACAGGTAGGACGGGTCCAGCACGTCGCGTGGACAAAATGCCGCCGCAAGCGGCATCGGGCAGTGGAAACTTACCATACGTGCGGGCGGGCCGGTGCGAGGTGCGCGGCGCTGGCGGACCGGACTGGACCGGCCGGGAGATGGGACTTAGATACGCTGGGAGGCCACCGCGCGTACAAGCCAACTGAAAAGCGTGAGGAGGCTCGGGACGGAGCTGGCCGGCCGCGCTGTGGCGCCCCCGGCAAGGCCACGTAGCTGTAGTGCCGAAAAGCGGCGACAGGCGGCGGCATAATTTTGACTCGTGATCTAAGTTATTTTGTTATTAACATCCTTTTTGTCTTGGCGCGATATTTATGACTTAGCGTTACGGAGAAAAACAGCCAACTTCAAAGTTTTTGCTTGCATGGTAAGAAAGAAAAAAGAAACCTTTCTGCACTTCTTTCCACGATCTCTGGTACGAGAGCGGAAACGAGCACTTAAAACTTTGGAAAATTTGGCATTACGTTCATGGTGCGACGTGGAAAGAAGAACAATAACTGTATGATCCCCAACTTTGCATCCGAGCAGTGGATAACCACTGTTTATCTCTTATCGCGTTTTCATGCCTTTCGCGCTAGGCCGCCTTTAAAGCAACAATTCTGCCAAAAATATGGAAGTATGCATGCATGAATACCACATTCGACCGTTTTCCTTGCAGAATACAGACCCATTGCTTTTCACTTCGCTCCACCAAATGTCCGTGGCGGTAAGAAATAGATTTGGGAGTATTTGGTAGCAAGGCACTGTATCCTGGCGGCAAAACTGAAATTCATGTGCGCCAGTTATTTCAGGTCGGTTACAGTTTATCTAACTGACGCAAATCGAAGGCGACGCAAACCGAGGTTTGAGCGTTGTTGTATGCCTATTTTACATTAGTTGAACTACGTTGAACATTTGATTTAAGCTAAGCTGTCTGTCGAGCCCAATCTTACCTTACCTTATATTACCTTGTAATGATCGGGAATTATACAATGCCACTAGGGCTGTTGGTCCCGGTCCTCGTAGCCAAGCAGTTTGAAACATATGACAAACAATCTTAGGTCATTTGATCGACAGGTTATTCATACAGGGACAGGCAGGCACTCAGTCAGGTGCAGGTTCTTATTCAGTTGAGGCTCCAGCCCCGCCCCCCCCCCCCCCTCTGTCTGAGAAGAAGGTGAGCTTAGTCGATGGATGAATCAGATTTTGGCTGTTCTTGGGCAGGTTTTACTGTTTTTCACTCTTCAATCCCCTGGCTAATTTTGCATCTGACACCCCATACTCTAAAGAACTTTAACTAAAGCAATTAGGTTATGCAATCTCCAATTTTGGTATGATTGTACAACACAGTGTTGCACAATCCATCATTAAAACTTGTGATGTTTACAGAAGACTGCAGGTTCTGTTCTCCATCACTGTGTTTGGCTGCAAAGTGTGAGAGAATTATCATTGTCCATCTTAAGTTTGTTTACATGGTCACTATAGATGGATATTCTTGTGTTACTGGTATCTTATGAAAATGGTTTTGCAAAATCTTACAAAAATGATGGAAAATTTAAAATCAGTTGTGTGCGATAAAGACACACATAAGCTAAATGTGCTCTAAGAAGGGGTGTGCATTGCTGGTTCATACCATGCCATCCTCTTTTACCATTTTTTGCTTTACACTTGCACTTTTGCAAGGCTTTGATATTTATATTTGTCAAGCGGAAGGCAAGTATGGCTTGTCTTTTCTTCATAATGCAGTAATTTAATTGAAGTCATGGCTAGATATTGCAGACAAAAAGGACAGTTTCTCAGCTAGTAAAAGCTTTTTGTTGAAGTAAATAATTTGTTTGACCACCATTTCATTTAGCTTGACCTTTTTCAGCATTTTGTTATAATCTGCATATAAGAATCTTTACTTTCTGTGTTGTACAGGATCACAGATCAAGACTGGCCAAGCTATAAACAAATAAGCAGTACCATGTCAGCTGCTGATTTTGTGCAACTGTTGAATGAGGTCGGTTATCCTCATGCATCAAAATTGAACCCATCTGACTGGGACTGGATGTTTGAGGTGAGTCATGCCATACCACGCTACTGTCGCCACTGATTGGTATGGAAAAACATTAACATTACTCCAAGGCTGATTAAGGCATGGAAGGTCCAGAAGGGTCAGGCTGTCAAGATTCTTTGCTTAAGAAGTCATGTTTTACCTGCTTCCAAACACCAAACAAAAGCAAACAAATGTCTGCCTGCTCACCACCACACATTGAAAAGCTGTTTATCACCATCATCATTGAACTCTGTTGAAGCCCGTTGTCCATTTGACACCAGCCCCACTACCGCCGCAGCTGGGTGGCGGCGCTGGCGCGTTCCTCTGCTGGCTGTGCCGTAATGTGGCGGCCGAGAGCGTGGTGACCGAGGTCGAGCGGGCCGCCTACACGCGCCTGAAGGAGGCCGAGGGGGTGCTGGAAGGCACGCGCCTGGACGAGGCGCTGGCCGCCCAAGAGGAGGCGCAGGGCGACCTGCAGCTGGAGGTGCAGCAGCTGACTGCTGACCTGGCCGTGCAGCAGGCGCGACTGGACCGGCTTCGGCGCACCCGTGACCAGCTCTGGTGAGACCGCACGGTCGGCGGGTGTGCGGACGGCTCGGACGCTCGGGGGGGGGGGGGGGTTATGTGCGTATTTGGCATTAAATGTTGGCGGCGACTTCCTGTCCTTGGTGATGAATCGGTTTGAATAACCAGCTGGTTTTGCCAGCCTGTGAGATTTGCGCCCTCGAAATAAAATACAATATGAACAGTGAGCAGGTTGGCTTGAGAATGCCAATTACATACTAGTAAGACATTGCTTTGGTAGGTTAGATGCAAAAGTAATCTGTGGGTCGAAGCTTCAGTATCAGCTGTTTTGCCAATACTGCGCTTGTAGCATTTATCACCTGTACCACTGTACCGCGATCTACAGTGTAACCTGCCACCCGTCCGCCATTGCCTGCAGCAACGAGAACCTCAGCCTGTCCATGGAGCTGAACCAGCTGTCTGAGGGCCAGACGGCGGCGCGCGCTGTCCGCCACCGGCTGCGCCAGCGACTGGCCGGCGACGAGCTGGCACTGGCCGACGGCCGCGGCCGGCTGGCGTCCGCCGCGCGCCAGCTGACCGGCCAGCTGACGGAGGCTCGCGGCGCGCTGCTCAGCCAAACGCCGCTCGACGGCGTCGAGGCGACCGAGCAGCGCGTCAGCGAGCGGCTAGCGGAGCTGGCGCGGCGCGCCTTCAGCGCGGCGCAGCGCGGCGCCGGCGACTGCAGCCTGCTGGACCTGCGGCCGGCGCGGCTGACGGCGGACGCGGCGCACGGCCGCCTCGCCGCGCAGCTCACGCGGCTCGAGCGCGCGCTGCCAGTCGCCAAGCGCGGCGCGCAGGCGGCCGCCGCCGAGGCGGCCGGCCTGCGCGAGGCCGTGCAGACGGCGCGTCGTCTGCTGGACGAGCCGGCGCGGCGCACGGCGGCGGCGGCGCGCCCGCCGCCCGCGCCGCCCGCCGGCGAGGCCGAGCTGGAGCGCGCGCTGGCCACCGCCGCCGAGCGTTACGTGCAGGGCATCCTGGCGCGCGCCTGCGTCGGCGACCACGCGCTCAAGGTGGCGCGCCAGGAGTCTGCGCTGGAGCGTCAGGCGGAGGCGCGCGCTGCTGCCGTGCAGCAGCTGGCGCGGTTGGAGTGGCTGCGCCGTGCCGTGGCGGCCGAGGGCGGCGCGGTGGCAGCCGCCGGCGACGCGCTCACCGCCGCCGAAGGCCAGGCTGCCGACCGACTGCGCAAGCTGACAGCCAGGCTGGTGAGTTGTGGCTGACTGTCGGAGCGGGTGGTCCGCTGTGGCTGACTGTCGGACCGGGTGGTCCGCTGTGGCTGACTGTCGGACCGGGTGGTCCGCTGGGGCTGACTGTCGGACCGGGTGGTCCGCAGCCGGGACGGCGTGATGTTGGGTGTGGTGCAGCTGTGCAGTGCAATTCAATGGTGTGTCGTTACTGGTCGCCCTCGCGTGGTATTCTTCGTTTGATTCCACATGGCCACCGAGTTACTACGCATGGATAAACGGTCAGGTTGGTAGTGATATCTTCATGGAATGCTGCTTAATGAAGGTATTTAGTCTACTGCAATCTGCTCTGTGAATTATGGGAATGATCGACCTTTTGCCACCGCCTATAGTTGTTGACATGGTGAGCGGCATGACCCAGGCCGTGCCAAAAATTGCCACCATAGCGTTTGCCATGCCGCATGTGATGTCTTCATTTGTCTCCCACGTATTCCTAAAACAGTCGCCTGTGTATTGCGTACTATTTCTCTTCGCCCGTCTAACCTGTGCCCTCGGCGCCGACAGCGTCTGATGGAGCAGGAGGCGCAGCAGGCCGCCCCGCCAGAGGAGCAAGAGGACGCAGCGGCCGCGCTGCTCGACTCGCTCTCGCCGGCGCCGGGGCCGTGCCCGGCGCCGGCCGAGCGGCGCGCCGCGCTAGCCGAGCAGTTGGCGGTGCAGTGGCGCCACCTGCGCACCGGGCGCCGGCTGGAGGCGGCGTTGGGCCGCAGCGGCGTGGCGGCGCGCAGTGCCCGACTGGAGGAGGCCGTGCGCGGCGTGCAGCCCGAGCTGAAGGCGCTCGTGCGCCAGTGGGAAGAGCGCCGCGGCCCGCGCCGGCCGCAGGACACGCTCTGGGTGCTTATGATGACGGCGCCGGCGCGCCTGGAGGCGCTGGTGCGCGAGGCGGAGCGCGCTGCCGCCGAGGGCCGCGCCAGCGCTGCTGAGTGATCCAGCCGGCGCCGCCGCCAGCGGAGGCGTGGAGGGACGTTGTGAGATGGGGAGATGGTATTTTCCGGACCCACGTGGATATCAGCTGTCGGCCCTCCCGGTGCGACGGATACCGGGAGGCCATGGGACGACGCTGTGTCGCCCTGCCGGGTACAGCGGCCGATGAACACCGGGAGGCCATGGGACAGCGCTGTGTCGCCCTGCCGGGTACAGTCATGGGACAGCGCTTTGTCGCCCTGCCGGGTACCGCAGCCGATCGCGAATGAGTACACGTCGCGATGGCGTAGAAGGGAAGTGCGCGCCAACGGGCGTGCGCTTTACGCTGTGGAGTGCGCGGTTTAGACGTCGATAGTTGAATCGGATGTGGAAGGGCCAGCTCCCGCGATGTCCGTGACGCTGGGCTTGCCTCGACGGTCGGAATTCCTTCTCGGGCCGAATCGCTTATGTCGCGTGGCCGGTGAGTTTGACGCAATGCGTAGGCTGAGCACCAGCGAAACTACTGCCTTAGAAAGCCGCTGAGAAAGGCGTGGTAATGCAACGAGCTTTTGGAGGTGTTGAATGTGAAGATGTGGTGTTCCGTTCGGTCTTTAAGTTGGCGTGCTTTAACCTCGCTGGTGTGACTGTCGTGCTAATATAATTGTTAAGGTGAATTTACTGAAGTTTTTGCGCATCAGTTTGTGTCGGCTAGTTGTTCCTGCTGCTTATTTCGAGACATCGCCATCTATCTAATAAGGTCCTAAACTGGCAAGGACGAACTGACGGTCGATTTCTTTTGCTTGAACCGTTTGACTTCGTTTTCTTCCATGTACTCTTTGACCCATACAATGCACATTTGCTTATGCTCTGAACATTTAGATGCTTGGAAAACAGGCTGCGATTTTACGTCTGCTACTTGGCGCTTTTCGTGGCATTTCGACGCCGTTGGAAATAGTGCCGTTTAACCGGCTAGCGGAGCTCATCAGCCCTGGAGCCCGCGCCGCAAATCAAGCCTCATCCTGGCGTCGGTAGATGTCACCAGTGCCGTGCGTGTTTGCTCTCTGAGCTAACAGACGGATACTCTGCCATGCTTGTCCCAGCGCCAGATCGTTGAGCGTTGCAGCTTTCTTACCACTCGCCGTTGGTAACCACAAAACTTTCGCTCCTCCGATGCTTAATGCATCGCGGCATACTCGCAACAGCCGCCTGGCTACATGCACGCTCTCGCTTGGCAGCACTTACTCACCATGTGGCCGGGCGTGGATGGAGCAAAATTAGCACCCGGAACGCGTCCAGCCCCGTCTGCGACAGTGCGCAGCCTCGTAGCCGTGGTTCCCAGCTATCCTGCTGCTGCTCAAGGCGGCGCCGTTCGGGGCCTGGCCCGGCTCGGAGCTCGCTCCGTGCCAGGTTAGAGCGGCTGGCCCGACTCGGAGTCCGCGCCGACCTCAGGTCAGCCCGTCAGTCGTGTCACGATACGGAAATGAGGTCCCAGCTGGTACCGAGCTGGGGATCGGACGTCCAGCCTTGCAGCCTGACGGCAAACATGAGAAGTCGGGCTCGTTTCGTGAAAGCGACCAGAGGGTGACGTGCGCTCGCTGAAATCAGCAACTTCGGAAACGGGAAACACGTGACCTACTGATCACCTGAATACGTGCTGAAGTAATTAACTACATGACTTTTCTCATAGCGATAAGATTCAGTACATTTCCGGGCTGTTAAGCCTTCTGGATGTAACCGGAGGGGATGAGTGCGACGGCGGCGGCGCATCAGCAAATCACGGCGCCTCATTCACATGACTTCGAGGGGCCTCGGCTCGTACGCCCCAATAATGAGGTGTTCATAGGAACGGTCATCCAGACATCCCAGCGCTGAGCGTTTGACACGCTTCCTTCTGGGTGGCCGGCGTAAGTAATCGTCTGGACGCACGAGCGTCACACACCACACCGTAGGCTCGGCGTCGTCCGGAGCACTGAGACCGGTGTCCAGCTGTAACCTCGCCCAGACAGGCAGGATGCCGGTAATGCAGTGGTCAAGTTGCGCGTCTGGAAAATCAGAAGCACGGGCTTGATTCCTCGTGGCGCCCGCTCCGTCTGTCAGAATGAGAGGAAGGTGGTGTCATACAGCTTCAACAGCAGAATGCGGAGTAAAGGTTGAATGACAACATCGACCAAACAGAAAGCCGCGTAGGGAGCTATCTGGTAAAACAGCTACAGGACGTGCTGACTGATTGCACAAGTAGCCAGGTGGTGCCCAGAATATTTGTGTATCCACCCTGGGCCATTATCCGGTGGCACTAACTTTCATTTACAACTTTTATTGTCAAGCGCAAAACCATTTTGAGCTTAAATTGGCGGGGAAATGAACGACGTGATAACGAGTCCCATTGGGCCAAACCAGGCATGACGCGGCTGCGACGAGCCGCGTCTAATTCGCAACTACGGCGGCAGTCCACACCGGCCTCAATCAAACGCTCTTCAAGCCGCCGCGGTCCCCGACGCTCCGCTTCTGGTCGGACGCGAGCGGCACAGCTGGCGTCCGCGGCCGGCGCTGATTGGTGTCAGCTCGCGCCTGAACCGCCTCCGATCAGGCCGGCTGGCACACATCACCGCCGCGCGCGCGCGTGCCGTTCCTTTCACGCCCATCCGAGCGGCGCGCCGTGGCGGCACCCGTTCGCGCGCGCCGGCGGCGGCCGCATGCAAATGCGGCGCGCGGTCACCCGGTGACCCGCGACGGTGGCGCCGCGGTGCGGCGTGTCCCACATCGGCGCCGGATGTGGGTCAGACGCCGGCGGCGCGTACCGGGCCGCCAGGGAAAGTCAATGGCCTCTGGTCCGCGGCCTCATCTCGCGAGATGGAGGCAGCTGCGACCGCGCCGGGCGCTGGGAACGGTGTCCCGGGTGGTGCGGCCAGGCGCCGGGGCACGGATGACGCCGGCCGACCACGAGGCGCGAGTGCCTGGAAGTTAGGACTGTCCACGTCCGAAAGTGACAGCCCTGCTCTGCGTATGATGGAGCTCAGCTGCTGCGGGCTTACGCGAAAGAGGCAAAGATAGATAAATTGTGATTTATTTTCCTCGAGTCTCCAGCCGCAGGTGCTACAGCTACAGCAGCTGACAAAACCGACGCACTCCCGCCGTGTCCGTTGAGAGCCTAACCGCAACGTAGTATTTGAGCCTCATTGTTTCCAAGCCTTAGAAATGCCAGCGAAGGCTGAACGGCGCGGCTGCTGACGCATCGGGCTCGCCCTCCTTAAAAGAAATATGGTATGGCGTGCCCGCCACTTAGCAGGATACGCTTCCTTCCATCACGCATGGGACTGGAGGCCGTTTAGTCAACAATTAACACGACTGAGATGGCCTAAGAAGGAATGATCGCCTAGAACGCCCTTCATAATCAACACGCATACTCATACATCACGCTCCACAGCACGCATCGGGCAAACTACCTATAAATACAACCACTCTTTTCTTGTACTCTCCGCTTGCAAGACACAGCAGCAGCAGATGTTCGCTTCGTTCACAAGCAGTCTCAGGTGCACCACGAGGCGGCACTTATTTCGTTTGGCCCCGAATCAATTTCACTGCCTACAGAGAACTGACAGTTCGTCGACACTTTTCGAGCGTATTCACAACGAGGCTACCCCGGCGATTTCTTCCGCCGGCCGCTCCCACGTTACTTCGACGTGTCCTTCGGCGCGTGGCGACTCGGCTGATTGAAATGGGACACGCGCGTCCCACGAAAGGTCTGTGCACGGGAACGCGTGCACTGACGCTTCCCGTGCCCGGATCTCGTCCCACACGTGCCTGATATCACAGTCTGGACACGAGGATCGCAACCACGCCGGGTTATGGACGTCTACTGCGCCGGCATGCGCGTCGGCACGATTTTCGGCTGGCTTGTGGGGTGCGCGACCATCTCGGGCGGCGGCAGCCTCTCCTGGAACTGCTCCAACGCCTGCACGTACTCGAACGGGTGTGACACCTCGGCGCGGTCCGAGCGTTCCTCGGTGGACTTCTGGCGCTTGGTGAAGAAGACGGGCCGGGCGGCGGCGGCCGGCGCCGGGCCGGACCTGCGCACGGACGGCACGAACGGCGGCCGGTCGGCGGCCGGCAGCGCGCCGAACAGCCCGGCCAGAGCCGGCACGTTGCGGAAGGCGGACGGCGGCCGCAGCGGCTGGCCATCCGCGTCGGTCACGGCCACCTGCTCAGAGGCGCTCGCCGCCAGCGGGTCGTTGTCGGGCGGCGGCGCAAAGCCGTACGGGTCGGCAGGCGGGCGCCGCTCCGGCGCGCCGCCGCTGCCAGCCGCCGCCGACGACGCTGACGCCACTGCCGCCGCCGCCGCTGCCGCCGAAGAGGCCCGTCAGCAGGCTGACCGGCGATGGCGCCGGCCGCGGCGTCTCCGGCTGCTCTTTGGGTCTGTCGCCGAACAGGCTGGAGAGCAAGCCGGTCATCCAGGAGGAGGCGACGCCGGGCCGGGGCCGCGGCGGCCGCGCGCCGCCCTGCGGGCCCGTAGCCGGCGGACCCGCCTCCGGGCGGCCAGGCGCCGGCCGCGCTGGTTCCGGTCGACCCTGCTCTGGCTCCGGTCGCGACTCCTCCGGTCCCGGTCGGCTCGGCTGCGGGCGTGCGGGTGACGGCTGCTGGCGCACCGCTGCTGTCGGTGGGGACGGCTGGAACGACAGCTTTACCGCCGGAGGCGGCGACGGCGGCGGCGGCGCGGGATGCGCCACGGAGTGAACCGCGTTCACGGGCGCCGAGGCCGGCTGGAAGGCGTGCACGGGCGGCGGCGCCGGCTCGTACTCGGGCACGCCGTACGACTCGGCGTCGAACTCGAGCGGCGCCGGTGCGACGGCCGGCTCGAACGGTCGGCGCGGGTCGATCGCCCCGCCGTACGTCAGGTCCGCCGACGCCGCCAGCTCGTCGTAGTACTCGAGCCCACCTTCTCCGGACGCCTCGTAGTCGATCTGCTCCATCGCGTCCACCCCGCCTTCTTGGACGCCGGCCTCCGCAGTCAAAATCTTCTCCGGCGCGCTGGCCGCGGTACGGGACGTCGTCGATGGCGGCGACAGCGTGGTCGCGGTGCTGGGCTGAACGGTGCGGGGCGGCGGCGCGGTCGTTGTCGGCGTCGGCTTGGTCGCCGCTGTGGTGGGCCTAGTCGTCGGTGCGGACGTCGTCGTCTTCGGCTCGCTCTTCACCGTGTTCTCGATGCGGATCGGGTAGATGGGCTTCTTGAACTTCTTCCCCGGCTTCTTCAAGCCACTCTTGTCGCCCACGTTGATGCCGAACATTTTTATCTTGGAGTAGCCGCTCTGGTGCACGTAGGGGGCCTTGGAGGCCGACTGCGCCTGCTCCACAGGGAACGGCGCCGGCGCCGGGTTGTACCAGGGGCTGTCCAGTCGCACGGGCGCCCGCGGACGCGTCGGCCGCGGCGCCGGCGTGGTGGCCGCGCTGCTAGACGTGCGAGGTGTCGTCCCTCGCACGGTCGACGGCCGCGAAGGCCTCGGTGGCCGCGGGCGCCGCGTCGGCCGCCGCTCGGCGCTGATGAGCCGGTTTACGAGCTTGCGGCGGTCCTCGGACGTCGTCACCGGTCGGCGCGTGGTCGCCGGTCGCCGCGTGGTCGCCGGTCGCCGTGTGATCCCCGGTCGCCGCGTGGTCGCCGGTCGCCGCGTAGTCGTGCGCCGGAAGAGTGACGGCCGCGGTCGCTGTGGTCGCGACGAGAAGCGGTTGAGGTCGGGCCGCGGACGCTTGCTCAGCAGGCTGGCGAGCGGCACACGCGATCGATCATCTCCGGGTGGGCTCCTCTCGGTGGACGGCCGGCGCTGCTCGGCGGTCGTCGTCCGCTCTGTCGTCGTCACGCGACGCGTGGTGGTCGTTGGCTGGCGCCGCCGCGTTGTCGTCGTCGCCTTCGTGGTGGTCTCGGCCGGGGTGGTCCGCGCGGATGTGGAGGTCTCGGCGCGCTCCGTGGCGGCGACGGTGGTGGTGGTGGTCGTCGTCGTCGTTGTTGCGGCGGTGGACTGGGTGGCCGCAGCAGTGGACGTGGCCGCGGCGGTGGACGTGGTCGCGGCAGTGGACGTGGTCGCGGTGGCGGTGGACGGCCCAGGCGTCCCCTCAGTGCTCGGCGGCGGACGGCGTGAGACGTCCGGCCGCGCGCGTCGGCTCGGCGGCGGCGGCCGGCGACGCGTCGTCACCTCCACACGCTCGGTGGTCGTGCTGACCTCCGGCGGCGGACGAATCGTCAGCCGCTTCGGAGGCGTGGTCTCCACAAGCGGTGACTCGACGAGCGACACCGGCCGAACGAACGTCTGCTCCGCGCCCGGCGGCGGCGGGAACCGGACGAACGCCTCCGGCAGTGCCTCCTGCTCCGTCGCCGGCTCCGGCTCCCGCTTGGCGCCGAACGTGGGCGCCTGCGGCTCTGAGCTCGGCTGCGGCTGCTGCTGCGGCTGCGAGAAGACCTGAGGACGCGGTTGCTCCACCCTGACCGGTGGCTGGAAGCGCTGCTCCTCCGTGAAGCTCGGCTGCTCCTGGAAGTTCTGCTGGCCCTCGAACGTCGGCTGCTCGTCAAACCGCTCCTGCTCCTGGAAGCCCTGCGGCTCCTGGAAGCTCGGCCGCTCCTCGTAGCGCTCCTCGTCAAATCCGCCCTCTTGGAAGGTGTCCCGCTGCGGCACAAACTCCCTCTGCGGCTCGAAGTTGCTCTGGCCGGCGAAGAGACGCGTCGGCTCCGCCTCCTCCTCGTAGCCAGGACCGAACTCCTGGCGTCGCTCGTCGGCCGGCGCGCCGAACTGCGGGCCTGAGATGTAGCTGAGCCCGCCGCCGGGCCGCGGCGGGCGCAGCTGCGTCTGCGGCGCCGGCCGCCGCCGGAACTGGAAGAACGGCGCGCCGAGCGGACCGTCGCGACGGCGGGTCGCCTCGTTCAGCTGCACGACGCGCACGGGCGGGTTGCGCGTGCGGATGGGCCAGCCGCCGCGGTGCGCCGGCTCGCGGGCCAGCACCGGCGGCGCGTACTGGAAGGTCGGGTCGTTCTTAAGCGGGTCGCCCGGCCCGATGGGCTGCCAGTCGTTGAAGTCGGGACTCGGGAAGGCCGCCCGCTGGTGCGTGCCTGCCGGAGAGGACAGCGTCAGTGGCGGTGGTAGGTGGCGGCTGTTGGTGACGCCCGCCACTTGACGGCGGACCCCGCCAGCTGATGGTAGCATTCGCCAGCTGATGGTGGTCTCTTGACTGACTGGTCATGTCACGTCAGCCGACCTTGCCTAACAGCTTCGTTCTTCTAGCTAAACATGGACATGCCGGTTTTGTACTGGGATGGTGGAGTTCTCGGAATATTGGATTGGAATAAACTGTTAGACTGAAAAACGTCGGTAAAGGAGCCCGCAAAAGTAAGCATATATATATATATATACATATACATATATATATATATATATATATATATATATATATATGTACATATACACGCATATATTTACTATATATATATAAAAATATATATATATATATATATATATATATATATATAGATAGATAGATAGATAGATAGATAGATAGATAGATAGATAGATAGATAGATAGATAATGCGTATCATTACTGTAAGGCACCCTTGCAAATGATTGGCGTGTTTGTGTCCAAGACTCGGAGCGAAATGTAACCCCTTCCAATTCTATTCTGTGATCTTCCGCCTTACCTCTGTTCGGAGCCCTGTGCCATAAGCCCTGAGCTTCGGGCACCGCTGCCGACGCCGCTATGACCGCTGCCAGTAGCAGCAGCTGCCGCGTGCTGTGCCTCATTGCCCCTGGAAAAGAGCACGGCATGTCTGAGAGCCTGTAACGTAAGCTCGCGCAGTGCGTCACGTGGCGTCACGCGTGGACGCCCGCGAGTACGAACGTTTCCTGGTGTTGGACCGTGACGCTGCAACGGCACGTAAACCAGGGCTCGGCTTGCTTCGCCATGTTACTTTTTTATTTTCCTATTTAAGATCATTCAGAATATTTAAAGGAAATATCCAGGAAGCAAAAAGCACACACTGCAACTTAAGGTTTTGTGTCGGATAACCCCAAAGACAAAATGCCGCCAAATAGGAATTTTCGACAGTTTATCGAAATATGTGTGGTAAGGTGCATCATGGCTGCTTGCGTACATTATGCGTGTTTTCTTGCGCACGATGATTATATTTGGCGGAAGCATAAGCTCAGTGCCCGGGAAAAGTGCTTAATACGTTCGGTGGGATACTTCCCCTAAACATTCTGAGTGATCTTAGATGGAAAAACATCATTTAAACCGCAGCACTGCTTGTCCATACTGTGATTCGCGACCCAAAGTTTTTCATAATCTCCCACACGTGATCACACCGCGTTGCGGGGATCGTCAAGACAAAACCATGTGCTTTTTGCGAAACCAGGAAGACATCGTTTCAACGTACGTGATTGATTTGTTCCGCAGGTAACCCGCTCAGATAGCTTTTTGAACCGGGCTTGCACCGTTTGTAAAAGCACTGGGACTCGATGCGTCCTGGGACTGATCTTCTCGGTCAAACGGAGAATGATTTCCGGATGTCATGTAAAAACATCCCATTAAAAATAAACGTGTATCTATTGTTTCCTGCTTAAGTAAATGAAAACAGAAAGTACGCCAGTTCAAGCACACTGTTGCGAAATCCTAAGAGAGACTGCTGTCTCCTGTCCATATTTTGGTGATCACGCTTTTTCATGCTACACATGTGACAGCCAAATCGTTATCGCGGGCCCACTTTCTAAATGGCCCAATCCAGCTAACACTGGATGGCCAGCATCTTGTTAGAAACTCGACCACTCGCCTCTTACCACGTGCCTCAACGTGCCAGCTACGACATGACATCACTAATAGCTGCTTCGTGATAACAGCACGTGTCACCACCAGAAGAACCCACCCTGTGATCGGCCAGATTACCTACGGTTTGTCTCTTTCACCAACTTCGGTTATCAGACTCGAGCTGGCTTACAATCTTGATAGAAAAGAGAGTGAACTGGACCAGTCACCGTCCCTACCAGAACTTTTATGAAAGCATGGCATTTCAGTCATAATTGGGGGAAACTTGCCGCCGGATTTAATGAAATCAGTATCATGCCTTCGTGCCGTGTCCACTGAAAGGCCTAGCTCCGAACGCGTTTCACCAAAAAACACCGAACATGAGCGTAGATCAGCTCTCCGGCACATTGCAATTCCGTCGTTGCTCATTAAACATGCGCTGTTTAAACATTTCTAGCGCCCGAGTGTTACCTCCTGCAGCTGCACCATTTCCTTTTCCGGGCCGGTTGCGTGCATCCACTCCACCTCTCTTCTTTTCTCTCCTCTTATCTGTCCTCTCCAGCTGCGCCGCCGCCTCCTCCGTCTCTCTCTCCTGTGCCGTCTCCGGGCCGTCTCGGGCTGCCCCGCTGCCTCCTCTCCTTCTCTCTCCTGTGCCGTCTCCGTGCCATCTCGAGCTGCCCCGCTGCCTCCGCTGCCTCTCCCTCCTGTGCCGTCTCCGTGCCATCTCGAGCTGCCCCGCCGCCTCCTCTCCTTCTCTCTCCCGTGCCGTCTCCGGACCATCTCGAGCTACCCCGCCGCCTCCTCTGCCTCTCTCTCCTGTGCCGTCTCCATGCCATCTCGAGCTGCCCCGCTGCCTCCTCTCCTTCTCTCTCCTGTGCCGTCTCCGGGCCATCTCGAGCTGCCCCGCCGCCTCCTCTGCCTCTCTCTCCCGTGCCGTCTCCGGGCCATCTCGAGCTGCCCCGCCGCCTCCTCTCCTTCTCTCTCCTGTGCCGTCTCCGGGCCATCTCGAGCTGCCCCGCCGCCTCCTCTCCTTCCCTCTCCCGTGCCGTCTCCGAGCCATCTCGAGCTGCCCCGCCGCCTCCTCTCCTTCTCTCTCCTGTGCCGTCTCCGGGCCATCTCGGGATGCCCCGCTGCCTCCTCTCCTTCTCTCTCCTGTGCCGTCTCCGAGCCATCTCGAGCTGCCCCGCCGCCTCCTCTGCCTCTCTCTCCTGTGCCGTCTCCGGGCCATCTCGAGCTGCCCCGCCGCCTCCTCTGCCTCTCTCTCCTGTGCCGTCTCCGGGCCACCTCGGTCCGCCCTCACCGCCCGCCGATGTGGCCCACTTATCGGGCGGCACGGTGCCGGATGCCGTCGGCCCGAGACCCGCGGAACTGGGCCGCCTCCTGCCGCCCGCCGTCCTCCGGAGTGCCCCCGAGACCCGCCGACCCGCCGGCCGCACCGCCCCGCATGACCGCACGCTGCTGTTTGGACGGCATCCCGGCCGATCAGGGGCTGCCCTCCCAGCCAGTTGTGCATCTACCCGCACACTTAACGCGTTTGATTTGGTGGCTTCAACCTACGTGTCCGAGGTGAGCGAGCGAATGTTCGTCATGTGTTGCGTTGATATTGCCGAACGGTTTGGCTCAGACGACGCACTTCGCCTTGTGCTTAATGATGGCTCGGAATGCGAGCGCGCAGTGATAAGTGCATCAAAAGAAAGAAGAAAACGAACAACGCTACGCGAGCCAACCTCCAACCACGTGTTTGGCCAGACGGTAGCTGCTGCCGGAGAAGACAGGCCTTTTTAGAATCTGCCTAGTACGTTGCATGGTGGCAATGCGATTGTTCTCATAATTCCTCGTGTCACTGCGATACCCAGGCAGCCAGCTTCCGTCAACTCAAGAAGCAATAACCAACATTGGTCTGGTCTTGCATAGAACACCAACTCCAGCCCATAAAGCGAGTCGATTAAAAATGTCACTTTCTGAATTGTGAATTGAAGCTGACCATCGTCTTTCTTTGAACCAAACCGTCGTCACGGTCCGGCCGAAGGACTCATTAAGCATCGACGTATCAAGGCACCAAGCTCGTGAGTGAGCTTGCCGCTGGCATCTTCCCTCTAAGGGTACAGCCGTTTAAACAGGCAAGCGCCTGATTTCGCTGCTGCGAAATAGATTCACACCCGAACTCACGGTACGTATAATTTTGGCCCTGCCTCAAAACATAATAGTACATGATGTAGTCGACACTGATTCCGACTCAGACACGCGAGGCATCCTACTCAGGCCATCACGGCACAGACATCAGACAGGAATGATTCGAGATGGTTGATTCCGATAACAACAATTTAGGAGTCAACGCTTCTCGGCAGTAAATATGCCGTGACCTAACATATATTCATAACAACAATGCAACGCATACATTTTGCGTTTTATTTCACGCTCGCAATTACTGTCATACACTTTAATGATTTTGGGGGCTCAGTGATGCTTTAAACATTTTTGAATTTAGTGGCATTATCTGTTACCTCGATAGTTGCAGAGAAAAATGAAACATCGACGGGGAGGCTGATCTGAAGCCGGCTTATGACCTGGCATAACGTCACCAGTGAACGGCCTCCCGTCCGACTCAAAGAAATTGATGACCACATGAACATGGAGAATGCTCTCGCGTAATGCTGATACTTGGCCGACCCTTTGGTTATTCCAGCCGAAGCAGTTTTTTCAGACTAGATCCAATCTGTCAGGTGAGTCGATTTAACTTTGGCTCACCAAAAAGTAGATTAATCTTGAATCCGATTCTGATCTGATCCGATCTGATACCGCAGCCAGTTCGAATCCTACCAGGAGTCGAACATAAGCATGCTCTTAATGTTATTTGTGTAGATATGACTCAGGTCAACGGCCTGTTGTGGCGCGTTTATTGCAATCTTATAGAAAAATCAGCAGCAAGAATAGCATAGCGATATGATGTATAGGTAACGTTAAGCCACCATGACTTTTGAAAAAAAGAATTGGAAGTATGGCAGGCTATCAACATGGATTTCGCATGGCACGTCCGCCAGTTTTTGTATGGGTAGGAAGGAGTTTTCCGCCTAAGGCGAAGGCAGGTTGCATCGAAAACAGGATGATATTGGGTTGCGTTCCCTGGCTCTTTCGGAGCAAGGCGTCGTGAGTGGCAAGCAAAAAGATGGGATAGGAAGCGATGGTCGTCTCCGATGTGACATTTTCCATCTGTCTCCTATTCTCTTCATTCCTTATTACTTTCTTCCGCGCTTTCGTTCCTTTGCTGCTTGCTTGCGGATGCCAGCAGGTTATCTCATTCTCCGGCTACTTGGCGAACATTGTGATGTTCAGGGCAATACCGCGCTATACCCAGCATCCTGTCAGAATGCCCAGATACCAGCGTGTCATATGCCGCTGCCTAGCGATTACCGTTACCGCATATCCAAAACCTAAAGAGGAACTGCATGCAGCCCTTACACCAGCCTGCCAGGTCCTGCTTGGGAACACTCCGACACTCGGTGGACTCTGTGGTGTGTCATGACACGCTCTGTCAATTCTGTGTCACCATGCACCAGGACGTTCGGAGAGCTTCTGGCATTTCTCCCACCGTGACAGCGAGTCGTTTCAGGAATACGGTTTCGGGTGGGTGGGTGATGGCTCCCTTATTCAGGCTAGATTATGAGATGCTGCTTCGGGATACCGACTGTTGACCCACTCCATAACCCACTTCCTCTCGGTGAGCATGCTACGTGCTCAAAATAATATGGGTGTTAGTAATATGGGTGAATAAATGTGTCAAAATAAAATAAATGAAGGGGTGTTTTCGTTGTTTTTTATGAATGTGCTGTGCTGATCGCTATCAGGAACCACGAATTATTATATCAATTTCCCAGCCGTACCTTCAAAGGTAAAAACGGTGCAGACAACAGCTAAACACAACAGCGTCTTCAGAATGGTCTCACATGCGCCGGAAATGACCTTTACCGTCAACACCAAACAGACCTGACCACACAACGTGACGACGCGGTCGATTCCAGCGACCGCACTGTGTCCGTGTGCTGGGAGTGCGGACAGCCATCGATCACGTGGTCGAGACGGCCGCACCAGTGACCCCTGACCCGGGACGGTCTCGCACCGCGGCCGGAAGCGCCGCCGGCCGCAGGGGTCAGGGGTCAGCGCTCGAGTCCATGCACCGTCCGCGCGCCGCCCTGGGTTCTGGTGGCAGCCGACCGACTGCAGCTAAGCCGTGTTCGCGCTCACCAAGGAGCTTCCAGATCAACACGCAGTCTCGGGGAGGGGGGGGGGGGGGGCAGCTCTTGGAGAGGTCAGAACCGCAGGTCATGACAATCACTCGCCGATCTCGTGGCGGCTAGAGGCCTGAGGCGCCCCGGATACGGAGAAGTGTGCCGGTCGGGTTTACAGCAGCTTTCCGTGACGCCGCCGCACGCTTTACGCCACGTAATCACAGGTGTTCGCGGAAGATGCATCGGCGCACGTGCATGACTGAAGAGAAAGTCCCCCGTGTCTCGAGGCCCTGTGCCTAGTGGCCGACCAAGGAGAGTGGCACAGCGATGGGTGTAATCGCGCACCGGATCTTAGCTCGGTTCCGGGGAAAAAGAGGATACGAACCTGAGGCTGCGGGCCGACTATCAGCGAGCTTGGCTGTGCACCAGTGAGTCATGCCGATGCACAGTAACTCCATTTACTTACACGTGAAAGAGCGCTGGGGTCCGACTGATAGCTGTAGTGACAAATTAGGCATCGTTTACCGCCTCCAACTATCTGGTTCTACTGCCTCAAACCTCCGTTCCACTTAATCGCGATTAAATCGATCTATTGTGAGCGATTCATCGCATCGTCACCCATGTCGAAAATTGAAGTGAACTCACTGATGGTTGTAGTCCTGTGTGCCGCATAAAATGGTAGGCAACTCTCAGAGAACAGGGCAAGCAGCAGGCGATTCGACCAAAAGCCTTCTTCAGTGCATAAGCCCTCTCCAGCAGCTCAAGATAAGCTCTTTTCAAGAGAGCTTGTCGCGGAGAAATCCGCTGCTTCCCCTGCTCTTACGAGACCAATCTACCACGCTGTACGGCATGCAGGTCAACAATCATCAAGAAGTCACCAAGAATGACGTCCTCCACATTCAGCAGCGTTCCTGAGAACTCAATCATGTGAACTCACTGAAGCCGGCTGCTAACCGCCTGGGGTAAAGTACTTTCTTCATATGCTGTGCCTGTTAAGGAATAAAGGTTCGTAACTATATTTGTTTTGCCTCTCAACAATCTGACAGGTGTTTCATGGCGGTGACATCATTTGGCGTCATTACGAAACCTCATTAAGGCTATTTACACCATCACTTAACACTTACCATCACGCCCTCAACTAAGTACTTCGTCCGCACATTGGGCACTCGTTTTTAGAAATGGCCACGGCTATATACTTACGGGATTTATGGCTATTAAGACCTAAATCGGATCGAGCTTCTTTCAAACTTAAGTCTCGCCCCTCAGTTTAATCATGGCAAGGACTTTCCGAGTGCTTTGCTGCTGCACAGCAATACATGATATACGTGTTGCTTTTCACAATAAATGGTTAAAATTACGGTATATGTATTTGACGAAGCTTGGGACCGCGGGAACCTGCCAAATGCACGCACAAGGAAAGACAGGTGAGTTAATGCCACCCCTTCAGCAAATCAGTGACTTTTGGGTGTCCGATTAAGGCGCGAAAAGGGTTTCCAAAGGGCGTTTACTTCCAGGTTACCCACTACAATAGAAATGTACATATCTGGGAGCGTGCTACGTGGCACAGGAAAAAAGCCCGCTCAATTTGGGCATTCTGGATTCCCCACATGGCAACCTGATTACGTCATTTTTGCGAGCTAATACAATGATTTCATACCTACACAGCGACCAACGGCTGACATGAGCCGTTTGCGTCGATGCCATCAGAGCCGTCGGTGCCATCGGTGCCATGGGCGCCGGTGGCCTCACCTGTGCCGTGGGCCGGGCCGGGTCAGTAGACGTCAGGTCAGCGCAGGTCGCGCGCCGCCTCAGCAGACCTGTCGCCGCAGAGCCGAGCCGCGAGACTGAAGCGGCGCGGCGCGACGCAGCGCCTGCCTGGGCCGCGCCGTTGTGCCACTTCGCGGCGGTGGACGCAGGCACGCCCGCCGCCGGCCACGCCAGCCGAGACGCCGCTCCAGGTGCAGCCCGGCGGTCTTCCTCAGGTCCGGTCCGGCTCGGGCGCCGCCCAGCTCCAGCTCAGAGCAGCCCCAGCGCAGCCGCCAGCGACAGCTCAGACGCAGCCCCAGCACAGCCGCCAGCGAGTCCGCGCACACCCCAGCGATGTCCGGTCCAGCCGGACGTGCTCCGGTCCAGCCCAGGCTCAGCCCGGTCCGGCCCAGGCACAGCGTCAGCCCACAGCTCGACGGTTCGGACGCAGCTTCTGCACAGTCTGGGCGCGGCCCCCGTTCAATCAGACACAGCTCCGGTTCAGCCCAGGGGCAGCCCCGTTTCGACCAGACACAGCCCCGGTTCAGTCCAGAACCAGCCCAAGTTCTATCAGATGCAGTCCCCGCCGAGGCTCTTTCCGGCCACGAGAGGTGGGGCGTAGTATGCGGCCTCGTGCAGTCAGTCGGGCTACCACCGCTCGTTTGCACGATGTGTGACGTCATCTGTTGCACGACTGCTCATGACTGACGTGTACGCAGGCAGGTGTGGACAGGCTCGTGACGTGTTGACACCGACTGCAGAAAATCGCAGTGTTTGGTAACGAATGTTCTCCAGGCAACGACCGCGCATGAAAAGCCAAGCTATCTTTGGAACGTTCAGCACAAGATGATGAACGTTCTAAAGACAGCTTTAAACGTTCAAACGTTCCACGTAAATGTTGGCACGACCTTGCGAGTATCGTGTCAGCAAGATGCTCACAAGATCGTGAGCATCTCGCTGGCACGTCATAACCCCGTGTACACTGTTAATTGCGAGAATTCTCACTCGGTACCACTTCAAATAGCATTAGATCATCATCTCCCTATTTGTATGGTCCAAGCGATCGCTCAAATCAGGAACCGACGGAACTGGCCATGGGCCGATTCCGTCGGCCGGTTGCACGGCTGCAGGCACACGTAATAGTTAGGTATCCACTAAAAAAAAAAATTGTGAATACACGTCACCCTGTACTGTGCGGGGTACTTTTTGGGTGCCCTTCTTCAGCTGTTAAGGATTCTGAAAAAGGCGTGTACAAATATTTAGCTGCACAGATTGTCCCATCACGGCAAACCCATGCACAATACATCCTCATCTCCTTGATGAGAATGGCTCACATGGCTACTCACACTTAATCTTCGCTCTGATTTGCCGCTCTCATAATGAGGACTGTTGGGAGGGGCCGGTGCGACCCCCTGATGCTTCCAAACTAATAAGGATATAGCTTAGCAGAAAACATCGGTCGGTTAGCCTGAACGACATCTCGGAATTAATGCTAACTGTTATGTTGTTAGATAAAAAAAAACTAGCCCCATTGTGCCGGGTCAATGGCCACAATTTCCAGAAAATCGCACTTTTCAGCTACGTAGCATCATACATACGAGAGGATGCCTTTTGGCAACACAGAACCTAAACAGGTGTGCTACTTGTACAAAGTATAGTACAATAGTGTCTGTTTGTACGTGTTTTGAGGATATTTTTGTGATATATGGCTTTGTTAATGTAACAATGCTGGCCCGCCGAGCGCATTCCGCGGCACCGTCGGTTTTCGCCCGCCGTCCGCGCCGGCTGTAGATCGTCATGCAGTGCTCCTCAAAAACTGCCGTTGCTACGGAGCAGCAAGGCTAGGAACACGTGTTTGGCACCAAAACACGTGCAATGGATGCCCCATGAGCTATTGGAAATTAGGGCGCGATTGTGCAACACGCCAGAGAGAGGTGTCCTCCAAAAACCTTTGGGGAAGAAGAAGCCACATCGATACTTGCTTATCAGGGCAATAGTAAATGCCCGCTAAATTTGTTACGCGGTAAAAATGTACGCTGGCTAGTTGCTGATATCGTCCGTGCCGCTACTCCACCGAGACATATGGCTGGTCTGCTGCATTAACTCGACCTTAGAGCATGAAATCCGCGTTCGTCCACACTTTCTTCCGATGGATTCGACCTCTTTTCGAGCACAATCGCCCCATTTTCCTCCCAGCGAGAGAGGGTCGTACAGTAGAGACCGGTAGTGCCCCCATTATCGCCATCATTTTCAGCCGACCTTACTAGCTGAAATACTTTAATTCAGCGGAGGTGGCTGTCCAGGTCCTCAACGCAATAACCTGTTTCGAGGCAAATGGTCGTGCTTGAGATTAGACGCACGCAAATGTGCGTGATGGGCCGGTGAGTGGTGGCAACACTCAGCTGTTAGACAGCATCGCAAACAAGCAGCACGGCATGACAGTTCGTGGTTTGCCGATGGGAATACTCGACGCCAGGTTGGCAAGGGAGCTTGTTGAGAGGCGCTGGTGTGACGACCGAGCCGGCCATCCACACACGACCTCGCCACCGATGCTCTCCGGACCGTGGCATACCTGGCGCTCTGACCCTCCAGCGTGGCCACGCCGTCCGTCGCGAGGAGTGCAGTCGTCGCACGCGGCGCGGCGTGGGAACGCCATTTCCGCTAAACAATGCCCGGCTGGGCGGGAAATTTCTAACTGCACCTGTCACCGACCGCGGGTCACGGGCGCGCGCGGTCCGTCACCGATGTGGCGCGCAGAGAGGTGCTGACTGTGAGGAGGAGCAGCGACGGGACTCGCTGGCTCGAAGGGCGGCATCGGACGTGCTGCGTGTCACGCAGTCTCACGATAGGATGACCACAGCGAGAAGCTCTGATAGAAGCGCATAGACGAAGTGCAGAGTGGTTGTCTTCTGGCCCCATCGCCGGAAGACCTCAATAAGAAAGTCTTGATCGACAGGTAAATGAACATACGGGTGCCAATGATATCACATAATAAGCAAGCACATTGCCATCTCAAAAACGATTTCACACGTTTCAAAATAACCACATTTTATTCATCATATGTAGCGAGGTCATAGAGCAAATAAGTGCACATATCTCACGGCCTGAGCCCAGCCACCAGCCCGCTCGAGACCGATTCAGCGTCTCCGATCTCCGCTGGGGAGACCGGAGACGCGCACGGTTTTCCGCGACACGGAGGCGGCCGCCGGCGCGCCAGCCGACCAGCCGGCCACGCCCCGCCAGCTCGACCCGCCGCGGTTTCTGTCCTGGCGCCGGGCGGCACGCCGGCGTCCGGCGTCGCCACACCCTGCCGCGGCGAGAGCCCCGCCGCTGTTGTGAAAATCACCGATGGAGCCGTGGGTGTGGTGCATTCCAGTCCGCTCCCTGGAGCCGGTTCGTAACGGACCTGGACCAAGTGAAGATGTCGAGAATTCTGACCATTTTGGGGCTATTGGGAAGGATCGCATTGTTATGTTGTCTTTGAGTGAGTGACCCAGATGTGACATGGTGGCGTGATCTTCTCCGCAGCGCATGCATCATAAGCATGAACGTATATGGACTCACCGATCTTGTCACTACAAAAAACCTAAACAATGGCTACACTGAACATGGCTATCAGCTATGAGGCCAGTGCAGAGGGACCCAACCGGTGCCGAAAAGACACTGGATAAGTTATATAATAATGGGGGGGGGGGGGGGGTTACCACGTAATTGCCATTGAAGAGAACAATGGAGGGTTTGGCTAAGCTGTATGACATGATGTAAGCAACAGAAGCCTTGACCAGAGGCTTCGGCTTTTGTAAAATATTTCGGGCCCGCGTCCATAGTCTGGTTACCTTACTTTACACTTCATTTGAGTTTTTCAACGGATTTAGCCACCTGTGATGGACGGCAATCCAAGTTTTTATTTTTTTGTTTCATCTAACAAGCTATCAGTTATCTTACTTTAAGCAGTCTAGTAGCTATGGACAGTAATTTGTGCACTAACGGTGGCTTTGTATAATAGAGAGTTGCTTACCCTTTTTACCTTTTTACATTTTTATGATATTCCAGCCAAACATATTGACGGGTGAAGCCAACGGTGTGGGGTCAGCTGATTAGGGACCAGGCCCATTATACAAAATACAAAAAAAAAAAAACACCCCTGCCGTGAATTCTCGGGCTTTTGTCGCCATGAGTAGTGAGTTGCTGTGTTGAAATGGTCGTCGCTCTTGCTCCACTTTTCCAGGACGTGCCGGTCACTAAACAAGCAGTGGTTATTTGGGACAACTTGACGTATGGGAGCTGTGCTGAAGGGGACAAGCTGTTCGAAGTTAGTATGGCCGCACTTTAAGTAAGCCACACTCTTGGCCATAAGCAGTTTTGAAACGTCGAGTTTGCTTAACATATCCAATGCTTCCTTGATTGATTGCACCGCCTAATACGTTCTGGTGTACTGATCAGTGATGTTTAACCTAAGACCTCTCATCTCATGATGATTTGTACGAGATTACGCAGACCTCTCATAATACCGCTTCGCACGCGGGTGAGCTCCATGGCGCGATGGAGTGAGCGTGTCATGCCCAGCCCCTCGGGCGATCGGCGAGGCCTGCAGCGTGGGACATGGAGCGAGGTCAGCCGTGGTACACCCTGCGCATCGCGTGACGGGCAGCGTTTCACCCACAGCCGTAAAGGTGACGGTCTGAAGCGAACGCCCACAGTGCCACTGCATGTGCGCATTTGTCGCTAGCAAAGACCCTCCCGCAGCTGTAATAACTTTGATTTAATTGCTTTAAGTTTCAGCTTTAGTGCTATACCTGCTTGGGACTGGAATAGCATAATCCAAGAGCGCAACATGTCGTTACTGCGTGTTTATCACATCGCTCCAGCCGCCGTGCATCACATTGATGACGCCCGTTCGGGGAACTTGGTTTGACAGTCATTCAGCTGCACCGCCCACAGGCCTGTGCAAAAAGTAGAAACCGTGGCGATGCCGGCTTCCGCTGCAGCAGGCGATCCCACGCTCTTTGACCTGCGCAGCTCTCCTGTCACGGGTCAGGTCAGCTCCGTGCGCCGAGAGATAGATGTGTGATGGGAAAACGTAAAACGAAGCGGACGGAGAGAGAGAAGTAGGGAAAGGAAGCGAGAGTGGGAGATAGTGAGGGAGAGGGAGAGAGAGAAGGGAGAGAGAGAGAAAAGAAGTCTGTGTTGAAAATCAGCCTCTGCACCTGTTTGTTCCGTCCATTGGGCGCACCGTCAGAGAGTGTGACCGACCTCACCTCCACGAGCATTGCACTGTCGCACCCCCACACGAGCTTGGAGCGTGCATGCCGAGGTGCGGCCGGTCAGGCGACCTCTGCAGGCAGAACCGCATCTGCTCCCTGACCTACCCGTTAGTGGTGGATGCACCGGTCCGGACCGCCCTCAGCAGCCGCGTGATTTGCTGCAGCCCTGTGGTACGCTGCGCTCGGCGAATGGTGATAGAGCGGTCGCGTCGGCGGTGTGGACCGGCGCCTCGGCTTGATTTAATTGCTTTAAGTTTTAACTTAAGTGCTACGCATGCTGTGGACTTAACTAGCGTAATCCAGGAGCGTAACACGTCACCGCGTGTTTATCGCATCGCTCCAGCCGCCGTGTATCACATGGATGACGGCCGTCCGGGAAGCTTGGCTTGGCAGTCATCTAGGTACACTGCGCACCGGCCTTTGCAAAAAGGATGGCGACGCGGCGCTGGACCTGGGCCAGGAACTGTGCCGCGCCACAGGACACGAACAGTCAGCAGTTTGCCGTGGGTTAAGATCGCTCCAGCGTGGTGGTCACGGAGACCGAAATGTCTCCGCCAAAGACCCAAAGGAGACCGAACTCGTTGGAAAATTTGAACTGAGCGGAATTGAATGCGTGGAGTGAAAATCCGGAGTGGAAGACTGAAACCAGCAGAAATTTCAGACGGTCCATAAAAGGGAGTTCCAAACACTGACGTAGCTCAGCAAAAAGAGTTGTAAGGAATGTATGGTGAAAACGACGCATCTTACCCTCCCCCCTCCAAAAAAGCATCAACAAATGAGCTTCTTCACAAATTTGGCATAATTTCCTCTCAAGGTTGGGGCGCTAGAACACAAGTTGAGGGAGAGGGAGGGGTGGAGGGGTTGAAGCTCTCCAGCTCTTTCCCAACAGAACAAAAAGCTGCAACACGGGGCCGACGTTATAAAACCCCAAAAATGAGGACCCAAATCCTCCTGAAAGGTTTCATTTTCCACCCAAAATATTGCATTTTGATGCACTGCTGTTATGAGATTATGTCTAGTCCACAGTTCATGAAACATTCCTTTGCAGGTGCTGCAAGTGTTGGTGGCCGTCGTTGGTTCTTACTTCGCGATGATTTGTCGCCCAAGGGCATGTCGACATCCTGAGTCAAACGCTCAATGACGGGAAACCACTCTTCCTCGCTTCTCGTTAAGAGCGATGTCTGCTCCGTGGTTTGGTGAGAAACAGGAGGCGATGGCGCCTGGTGTCCCTTTGGTTAGAAGCGCACCGCGGCACCGGCGAGTGGTGAATGTTGAGCTTGGTGCTTCGAGTGTTGTGGTACCCGTTCACCACCGCCGTGTGTGATTTGTTTGCGTTGTGGCACCCGCTCACCACCGCCGTGTGTGTGATCCGTTTGCGTTGTGGCACCCGCTCGCCACCGCCGTGTGTGTGATCCGTGTGCTGTACCAGCAGCGGTTTGTCCGTCACAGCTGGCGGTGGGTCGGCTCACACGCCGCCGCATCTGGCACAAGTCACGAGCCTAGTATCGTGTCACGGTCAAGCGTGGGAGACACGTGTGGAAGGCGGGCTTCGGCTGCACTGGTAGGGGCTTGGAGCCATGGTCATGTTGGCCTGGAGCAAACACAGAGCTGCCAGGTATGGCAAGCCAGGCGACGTCTCCACTGCGCGTTTATTCTTACCAGTGTAAAGGCACAAGTCTTTCGTACACATCAGCGCTTCCGTGCCCACTTTGGGTGGTGGCGGTGTGGCCTGAAATCGATCATAAATCACTGGCCCATCAGACCTCCTGAAGCGTGGCGAGGTTTCATTCACGGTGGGAATGACCGCTTCAGTAAGTACGGTCCACCTTCTGAAGCCTTGTATAATAACAGACAGCCGCCGTGGACGGCACAGAATAAAATCGAGACCATTTGATCGAGAGGCCACTTGTGAAAGTGGTGGCATAGGAATGGGTACAATGGAGTTCAGCTTCAGTTGCATCCCCACTTATCCCAGCCCTTCCATTCCCAGCCTCGATTCAGCTTTTTTAGTGTTCCAGGGTACGTCAGCCACATATGTGTCCTTGTTTGAACATGGTTGAACGCCAGGCGCAATACGCTGTTACTTGGTCACTTGCGACAGACACTTTCTCTACTGCCACGTTCGGGAGACTTTTTGTGCTCGTGCCTCGCGTGCGGGCCCATTGGGTGGAACGCAGTACAAACTATGGATAGAAAGGCCTTTTTAGTTTTCGCGTCGCTTCTGTTTTCGTCTCCAGTTGCGCTTCGTTCCAGGTAGACGAATGAACGTCGCAAATATAAATAATCACCAAGTCACCACACCGCAGGAATATTTGAATTCCATCCCAGCTTATTTCGGATGGCTCCGTGTATTCCGTGTACTTTCTAACCGCCACGTTGGGAAAGTCTGCGTCGCCGTCGCCGCCGGAGAGCCGTCGACCCTGACGCCACGTGAACCGCCAGCCATCACAGGCCGGCTAACTGCCGCTCAGCTCGCGCCGCCGGTCGCGTGTCCCTGCCGCGTCGATCGCCGCCCTCGGCCGACGGCGCCGCCCGCCTCGGTGTCAACGGCCGGCGGTCATCGGAGCCGACGCTGGCGAGCTTTCTCCGGCCGCGCGGCCGCTCCGACGCCTGGAATCCGGGCCGGTCGGCGGTTACCTTCCGGGAGTGGCTGGCTTGTCACGTCGGGCTGCGGTGAGCGTGCCTGCCGAGGACGCGGCTGCGTCACGTCAGGCCGAGCTGGGCCGGTGGGCTGGCGGGGTGGTGTGGAGAGGTGTGCTGGCGGCGATCACGCAAGCGGTGCGCACTAGCTCTCCTGGGTGTCCCCCTTTCGATACATATCGGTGCAGGGCGAGGGTTGGTGCTGCTTTCATTCAGGAGCACCAACACCAAGCTGGAGACGCATGACCATCGTGGGATATCTCACCGTCTGTGGGAACTGAGAAATCAATGTAAATATGTGTGAGAGAGAGAAAAAGGCAGGGCAAGTGAGAGGAAGCGTGCATTTGGCCCCGGCCACACCGACTGGGCTTGTCCGCAACAGCATAGTCAGCAATTGACCTACACGCGAGCAGGAAGTTAGCGCGCAGATCGTTTGGTGGACAGTCGGTGTCTCAATCCACACTGCCCTGTCCACCACCCGGCCTCATTCCACACTGCCCTGTCCACCACCCGGGCTCATTCCACACTGCCCTGTCCACCACCCGGCACTCATTCCATACTGCTCTGTCCACCCAACTTCAGTCTACACTGCCCTGTCCACCACCCGACCCTAGTCACAGCACTGCCCTGTCCACCAATACCGACATTAGTCTCATTGCCTGTCCCACCTCCCGGCCTTAGTCAACACTGCCCTGTCGACCCAACCTCATCCGCACTGCCCTGTGCCCAGCATCTCACTGGCTTCTCAAGACAAGCACAGTGCTGATACTCTTACCCTGTGCCACATATCCTCCACCCGGCCACGCGTGTTTACCAAGCGCGGCTCGCCATGAATTTTACATGTTCTCTCCCGCGCGTCCGCCAGCCTTCGGCATGTGGACGGTGGCACCGTAACCTACAGAATCGCGGCGTTTCCCAGTGTAGAGCGGGGACTGGACCGTCAGAGTGCTGTCCCAGAAAAAAGCCAGCGTGCATCGCATCTGTCGACAAGGTCTCGATGACGGAAGACGATGGTCCAAGCGACAATGGACTTCGTTCCGCAAATAACATAGCGTGGTATCATGGCTTTAATTTGTACAAACACAAGCTCGCACCTGCGCATTATGAAATTCATCATCTTTTAAGCTGACGGGTACGCATCAAATACCCGACAGACCACGTTGTTCTTTTCAAGGATTGTGGATATGTCTCATCCGCTCCAGCTGACCCAGGAGCGCCGCCTGCGATGCCGCCAGTCAGGCTTCCGTTGCCCCCAATCCTGTTTCTCTTCGCGACGTGTCGCATTGTCTCGGAGGCGACCCGCTTCCCTGCGCGCGCGGCGTGACCTTGGAGGTGACCCGGCTGGCTGACAGCATTGTCCCGGGTCGGGGGTCACCAGCACAGCCGCCCTAACGGGTCAAAGCGGCCGGCCGCCGCCCGCCGCCCGGCCGACCGGCCGCGGCGCGCACCAGGCACGCACGCGCTCGTAACTTTCCTCCGGGAGCTGCTTGGCCCAGATCGGGGCGTTCGCGGCGCAGCTGGCGCACTGCGGCGGTTGTGGCGCCGCCAGCTGTGCCGCGCCGGGGGGATCCGCTGTCACGATCGGCGGTGACACCACCTGTGTCAGTGGGCCTGGTCAGTGTCCGACTCAGACAGACCGCTCGTCATTTGAGCATGACCGCTTCCTCGTGTAACGACTCGCGTGCTGCTCGTGCGGCATTTGCGCCGACAGACTGCATGCTTCTTCAGATATTCCCACGACATGTAGCTAATCCTCTTAGAGAGCTTGAAC